>NC_133466.1:24877500-25197500 GCF_048565385.1 Saimiri boliviensis | reverse complement strand
AGCATGGTACTGTACCAAAACACATCTGTAGACCAAACAAACAGATCAGAGGCCTCAGAAATATTGCCACACATCTACAACTATCTGATCTTTGCAAACCTGACAAAAATAAGCAATGGGGAAACCTATTTAATAAATGGTGTTGGGAAAACTGACTAGTCATATGCAGAAAACTGAAATTGGACCTTTTCCTTACACCTTACACATAACACAAGATGGATTAACGACTTAAATGTTAACACCTAAAATCATAAAAACCCTAGAAGAAAACCTAGACAATACCATTTAGGACATAGACATGGGTAAAGACTTTATGACTAAAACACCAAAAGCAATGTCAACAAAAGTCAAAATTGACAAATAGGATGTAGTTAAACTAAAGAGCTTCTGCACAGCAAAAGAAACTATTATCAGAGTAAACAGGCAACCTATAGAATGGGAGAAAATTTTTGCAATCTATCCATCTGACAATTACAAAAAACTTAAATTTAGAAGAAAAAATAACCCTATCAAAAAGTGGGCAAAGGATATGAACAGACACTTCTTAAAAGAAGACATTTATGAAGCTAACATATGAAAAAAAAAGCTCATCATCACTGATCATTAGAGAACTGCAAACCAAACCACAATGAGATACCATCTCATGCCATTTAGAATGGCCATGATAAAAGTCAGGAAAGGCCAGGCAGGAGGCCCATGCCTGTAGTCCCAACACTATGGGAGGCCGAGGAGGGTGGATCACATGAGGTCAGGAGTTCATGACCAGCCTTACTAACATGGCAACACCCTGTCTCTACTAAACATACAAAAAATTAGCCAGGTGTGATGGCGCAGGTGCCTGTAATCCCAGCGACTCACAAGGCTGAGGCAGAAGAAGTGCTTCAGCCCAGGAGGTGGAGCTTGCAGTGAGCCGTGATCATGCCACGCACTCCAACCTGGGCTACAAGAGCAAAACGCTGTCTCAAAAAAAAAAAAAAAAAAAAAAAAAAAAAAAGTCAGGAAACAACAGATGCTGCAATGGATGTGGAGAGATAGGAACACTTTTACACTGTTGGTGAGAGTGTAAATTAGTTCAACCATTGTGAAAGACAATGTGGAAATTCCTCAAGGATCTAGATCCAGAAATACCATTTGACTCAGCAATCCCATTACCAGGTATATACCCAAAGGATTATAAATTATTCTACTATAAGGACACATGCACATGTTTGTTTATTGCAGCACTATTCACATAGCAAAGACTTGGAACCAACCCAAATGCCCAACAATGATAGAGTGGATAAGAAAATGTGGCACAGAAACACCACGGAATACTATCCAGCCATAAAAAAAGGATGAATTCGTGTCCTTTGCAGGGACATGGATGAAACTGGAAGCCATCATTCTCAGCAAACATACACAAGAACAGAAAACCAAACATTGCATGTTTTGGGAGTTGAATAACGGAGGCAGGAGGGGAAACTCATTGCATCAGGGCCTGTCAGGATGGGAGGCTAGGGGAGGGATAGCATTAGGAGAAATACCTAATATAGATGATCAGTTGATGGGTGCAGCAAACCACAATGGCACGTATATACCTATGTTACAAACCTGGACATTCTGCACATGTATCCCAGCAGAACTAAAGTATAATAATAATAACAAAAAGAATACATCAGAGCTTATTATCAAGATGCCATAAAAGAAGTGTGGGCAAATGAAGAGTACCCTATATGCCTCACTGTTACCTTATTCAATGGCATCCTGACACTTTTCAACAAAGCCTTTGATAATATGTTTTAATTTAGCATTCCAACTCTAGGAATAATGTTAGAGAATTTTATTTTATTTTTATTTGTATTTATTTATTTATTTTGAGACAGAGTTTCACTCTTGTTATCCAGGCTGGAGTGCAATGGCGTGATCTTGGCTCACCGCAACCTCCGTCTCCTGGGTTCAAGCAATTCTCCTGCCTCAGCCTCCCAAGTAGCTGGGACTACAGGCATGCACCACCATGCCCAGCTAATTTTTGTATTTTTAGTAGAGACAGGGTTTCACCATGTTGACCAGGATGGTCTCGATCTCTTGACCTCATGATCCACCCGCCTCGGCCTCCCAAAGTGCTGGGATTACAGGCTTGAGCTACCGCGCCCGGCGTTAGAGAATTTTAATACAAGTCATCTACCTATAAGTATTCAGCATGTTCATAGGATTTTCCTTAAATATTCCAATGTCTGCAAGCACAGTAGATAGCAAACTGGAATTGTGTGCTGATTTACATTGAACAACAAGAAAAGACAATGTTTTCTCTATAAAATAATATCATGCTTCAAAGAAAAAACATTATTCTGATTCTTAAGTCACTGCTATTTCCACCAGCACATAGTGCTTCCCAGGATTACAATCATGAGTTTCCTTACATGACTATAGATATTGGAAATTTACCATATACTTTGCATTGTTGAATAAACAATGATAAAAACTCTTCACGTTATTTCAGCTCTTTTTCTATAGTTTACAGATGTTTACAAATACAGAATTGTAGATAGATAGATGATAGATAGATAGATAGATAGATAGATAGATAGATGATAGATAGGCAGACTGATGTATACTTTTATATATAACTGTTCTTTCTACTTTCATTCAGGAAAGAAAACTGAGAAAGCTCAATAATCTATTTTGTAATGAGGTGGTATTTACTATCAGGACAACAATATCAGTCCCTCATTAGCTCTATTCTCTTTTGCACTCGAGTCTAGCCAGCATACCATTCCCAGTCAAATACTTATGAAACCCACCTTTCTTCATTGCTTAATCACCTAATGAAGAACCTGTCATGAACTCTTAATTCCTATCACATCCTGTGCACATGAAATCAGCCTGAGTTCAGGTCCCTGTGTAAATATTATAGCCACACGTTCCCCACTATTCTAGAACAAACGGCACTCTTCCTAAAAGGATGATTCCTTCTTAGCCTTCTCCCTTTACTGATTATATTTATTTCCAGTTCTGTGATTTTGCTTTTACTGCTACTCCAAACCTGGATGCTCTGTTTTTGATTTTGAACTATTTAAATAAAGCTATTATTAATGACTCTTCTTTTCCATGAAGACTTCTCTGAGCTTTCCTGGAAACAGGCAAGACTAACCTTCTTTCTAGAGTGCAGCCTGCTCTCATCATTGATCACTTTATCATTGGCTAAGTTTATCACAATGATTAGTTTTCTCTTTCCCTCCTAGTAATTAGGAAAACCTCCTAATTACTAGATGCATTTTGTTTTAATAAAGATCTGACTTAATTTAAGAAGAAATTAATAGGAATCTTTCTCTTTCTTTTTTGCTTTTTCTTTGTCTCTCTCAATGAATTGCATACGTTTTGGGGTCAGACAGACAAGAGCTACCCATGTAATTTCAGCTTACTTACTAATTACTGAAACCCTCTAAGCTTCACTTTCCTCTTATAGATAACAGAAGCATGGTTTATGTGAGGAGTATTAATATAGTATATGTGAGGTCATTAGCATTATTCCTAGCATATAGTAAAATACTTAATAGTATTTTTTCCAATTAAAGAGAGAGAATCAGTGTAATCGTTAAGAGAAAAAAAATCTTAAGAAACATGCAAACCTGGCTTCAAATTCAAGCTCTATTATTTATTAATTTGCTAAGTTCTCTTAAACTTAGAGAGGTTACTTGTTTTTCTCATTTCCAAAATTGGTCTTACTTTTCTCATTTCCAAAAATGGAGTAATATTTTCTGCAAGACTTTGGGAAGATTAAATCGATAATAAAGATATGACCTATATGTCAACAAACATGACGGGTGTGCACTGTGATCATGTGAACAAAATTTAATGGGGTAGTGGAGAAGATATAACCATCTCCTGTCTCTTGAGGGAACACTCGGGCTTCCTTGGCTTCTCCTCTCATTATTAGTCAAAAAGGGAACCTATTATTTTAAATTGAAAACACACACACTTCATTCAGTCATCAGAATGTTCAGTCATATGTAATAGTGAAAACCCTAAATCTGACTGAGCATGCGTGTGACCCCTCAACCAGATGGTACCTGTTTCAGGTGGAGACTTACAATGGTGCAAGGGCTCTGCTCCTTCTCTGTATCTGCTCACAGTCTCTCCCAGTCCTCATCTGCACTTCTGGAGTAATGTCGTAAAGAGCATGAAGAGAAATTGCCTGCGTGGCTTTATGCCTTCTGGTTTTAGCACATAGCTTAAGCTGGCAGTTCTTGGTGGAAGAGCCTCACAGATGATTACAGATGATCTCAGGATTGCTGTTTGTACATTACCAAAATTCTATGCTGAATCCTAATCCCTTAAATGTTGGCATTTGGAGATGGGACCTTTGGGAGGTGATTAGGTTCAGATGAGGTCATGAGGGTAGAGCTCCCATGATGAGATTAAGGCCCTTATAAATGGTGGAAGAGTTCAGAGCTCTCTCTCCGCCCTGTGAGGATGCAGTGTGAAGATGATTATCTGCAAACCAGAGAACCAGCCCTCACCAAGAGCCTGAAGATTCTGGCACCATGGTCTTTAACTTACAGCTTTCAGAACTGTTAGAAATAATCCTTTGTTGTTTAAGCTACCCAGTCTATGACAGCTTGTTATGGAAGCCCTAACTGACTAGGAGAGTTGCTTCGGGGAACTCTTTGAATGTTCTCTTTAGCCCATGCCTCTGGATCCCAGAAAGATCCATCTCTATTCCAGGATATCAAGATTCTTGCCTCAACTACTACCCACAAGCTGAACATTTTTCTCCTGGGGTCTCCTTACATCTGCAGCAACCTCAAGATAGACCTTGGGAGACCTGAGATAATTCTCTACCAGTGCTCTCTTCCAGATGGCCCATAGATGACTCATGAATTATCCCTTGTTCCATGAAACTAGATTGCCTCCTTTAGATTTCCCTACTTTACCCCCACTCTTAGCTCTAGACTTTCCAAGTATAAGTTAGATCTAAGCCACAGTCTATGGTAGCTTTCCCAGTTATGACTGTCAGTCATTCTCATCCCCCTTAAGTTCTTATCTTTCATATAAAGGGAGGAGGAATTGGGAGAAATCACACATTTTTATTTCTCTCTAAACCTTTTCTTAAACCTTGGATCTGACTGAGGATTCCAAGAAATAGAGAGCAGGTTCTCACAGCTACGTCCAGTGCAACGCTTCATATGAGGTGTGCAGGCTGTCACACGCTCACTTCGGCATCCTGACATCTCTCTTGATAATGATCCTGTCCTACCTCAGTCAAACTTGAGGAGGAAGTTCTCATTCTAGAATCTTATTAGTATTTATAACACATAGAGAAAGGCTTGGCATGAGGATTGGCTACATAATTTGCTGGGCCCAGTGTAGAATGAAGATTCAGGTCCTCTTGTTCACAAATTACTAAGAATTCCAAGATGACAGTAGCAGAGTGTTAAACTGCTCATCTCAGCATGGAATCCTGCATGACGGCCCAGGTTGCATGCTCATGGAATAGGTTCTAGAAAACAGATGGTAGAAGCAGGCATTGTTGTTAGTCCCTTGGTCCACCTCCCACATGATACCACTTCTCTCAGATGTGACTGAGTGGCCTCAGCAGCATTGAGCTTCTTACTAATAATCCATTACCGAAGACCCCACTGTGGCTCATTTGTGCATGGTTCATAACTGATTTCACACTGAAACAAAAACCAGTTAATTTAGATCTGAGCAGATTTTCTCAAAATTAACTGACCACTTCCCTGACAGTGAAATAGGGGCTCATTCCTATCCTTGGTAATTTATTTTTTCCAACTTTATTCAGTTGAAGAAAGCTGAAATATCTATAAAAAAGGTGTAAAGACTACTACCTGGATCAGTAGACTCTTTATTTTAGCTTTGAAAAAAATAATATTCAAGTAATAAGACAAAAACAAAGAGTCTTACTTACAGTCAGAAATTTTGAGAATGAAAGTACAATATGCAATCCATCAAATATCTAAGGTGTGTCATTATTTCCATTAAGGTATTTCATATTGGGAGAAAATAAGATATTTCTGGGAAAAAGAGAGGTTTGTTTTTCTAATTCAGTGGCACAGAATCTAACATCCCCGAGCTAAGGTTCAGCAGGAGCTCATAGAGTCAGTGTTGAGATGCAGACACTGCAGATATCATCCATCTCTCTGACACACGCAGGACCTCATTGTGTGGCTGCCAGACACAGTCGGCTGAGATGAGAATGTCACAGAATACAGAAAAGGAAGCAATGCCACTGGGCTTGTTATTGCTCTTATCTATGAATAGCTCCATAAAGCAGCTCTGGGGAACATTATTCTGAGATGAAGAAATGGAGGTTTGGTCCATGATCATCATGATTAACATAGGCAGTCAAGGAGTTAAGTGGACAGTGCATGCAGGGTGTGGAAACTCTATGTGTTAGCCAGGGAGTGAGGGAACTATATCTTTTTCAGAGCAATATTTTTGGTGCATACGCTGACTCATCAGATCAGCATCCTCTCAAGACTGATGATGTTCCAGCCTTGCTGATCCCTCTAATTCTAAACCAAAATGATAATGACTGCTCAATACAGAAGACATCACTCAGTCATCATTGAGAAAGGGAATTAAAATGGTAGTGTGTGCATAGAGTTGAGCAGAGTAAAGGTAGAGAAACACCCAGTTACAGTTTATGCCTGAGCCTTCCTCAGTGTTTAAAAGAGAAAATAACAAAGAGAAGATTGTCACAAGTAATCTGGAACAGGCAAACCCTATAAGGACGAAGGGCTTTGCCTAAATAAACATAACAAAACAGGGTAGCATACGGTCATTTATGTTCTGTAACAAAGAAGGGGTTTGGGCCAGTCTCAAATGAGAAACATTTGGGGTAAGGTCAAACTCACACCTTATCACACTTTACTACCATATATGAGAATTATCTGGTTTAGTGTAATGCCTTGGGATGAATGATTTGAACTATGACTCTGAAATCTGCATAAAATAGATTCTTCTGAAAAGGACCTCATGCTATAAAAGAATCCACACCTCTCCTCCACCCCCCACATTTTGTTTTAAACAGAACTTCTTTTAGGAAAGAAGACAGTGCAGAATCTATCAGAAGGCGTCTCAACCTGTCCTGCAGTCTCCAGCCAGGAACTCCCTGGAAGGAGGCCATGGAACTCATTATTTGTTAGGCCATGGCCTATTTTTTCCAGGCTGTTGTATAAGGCAAATCCATTGCCTCATTTCTCATAGCCTCTCTACAAAAGAAAAAAGCAGACAGATCTTCCCAAACTCAGACAGAATATTGTGCACAGCCAAGTGGGCTGAAAAAACACGCTGCCAAATTGGCTAGCATAGCTCCATGTATTGCTCTCTTTCCAGAGTTACAGCAACAGCAGAGATGCTGACCCCAAATAAATGCAAGAGAGGGCTCATATGCTTCTTTTTGGACAGAACCAGAACTCTTAAAAAGCAAACAAGAGATGCTTCCATCAAGCCTCAGTGCTCCCCAGAAGTATCACAGGGAAGTCTGGTCACCAATATTAAAAACAAAAACAAAAACAAAAACAAAAAACAAATCTGAGGCAGAAAAAGTTCATATAAGATAGATAAATACTAAAATAGGCCAAAACATCACCACATATGGGACAAGTCAATTACACACACAGATGGGTCCTAGGTCAAGTCCTGCTGTTAAAGCATTTTCAACATTTCCTACAAGCATGTTATAATCATTGTAATCCTAATAAATAATTAATAATAGCCATCATTTATTGAGTGTTTACCAAGTTTCTGGCACTGCGATAAGGGCTTTACATGGCCTATCTAATTCTGAACACAACTCTGATATTATTCGAACTTACAGAGGAGAATATGGAAGTTCCAAGGAGTTCAGACACCTGCTCCAGCTGATCTCAGAACAGGCGAATTCTAATATCTTTTGCTGCTACCTTGCTTTCAATATCATTTAGTTGACTTTAAAATAAACAACTTCAGGTTTTTAATTTGCATTGTTTTCATCAGCACTTACCATGTATAGAGCAATGAACAACTATGACAAATAATATTGATATAACTTTTGCCCTTAGGGAATTTTTAAAAATCTCTGAGATTATTGACAATAAGGAAAAAATTGAAACAGAATGACTACACGCCACATATTTCTCTTCTCCTAGTGGTACTCCCTGTCTGCCCCAGCAGTTGATTCTCTCTCTCTCACTCTCACTCCCCTTTCTCTCTCATTTGTTTGATCACAGCAGTCCTTATGCCAATGCAACACAATATGAAGGCTGACTCCCATCTGCCCGCTTTTCTCATAGACCAATAGAGAGGCATTCAGATTGTAAGGACCACATTCCCAGTAGCTGCAGGGCCTCTGGTGGTGGTCAGGAGATTGGAAACTCTATGGCCTCAAAACACTTTATCAAGTCATTCAGCCAGTGGCATTTCACATAATGCTACATGATTAAAGACCATGAAGGTTAAACATTCTAACCAGACACATATGTCTAGCAATAGTCTTTTGAAAACCCCCATTCTGAGGAACCATCTGGACATTCCAGGTGATCTCCATGCCTACTGATGGGAATTTACTCCATCATACATAATCGTTTGGGCAATCCAGCAGAGAGTGTATTTGATGGCCCCTTTTGTTTTAGCTTCTTTAAGAAGAGAGCCAAAGATTGACTTCACTTTCATCAAAAGAATATTAAGTTACACATAAAGAAGAATGTCCCGGTTCTTAAAGGATGTTAGAATTTAGAACTTGTTCCTGAGCAGTGTAAAGATTCAGATTCCAACTGAGACTCTGAAAACCAAGAAAGATAACTCAGAGAATAGATGCTGAAATTACTGAGGAGTAAGTTTTAGCTGCTCTCATGGAGGAATTTTCCAACAGCAAGAACAGTGCAAGATTTGAATAGATTCCCTGGCTTTCAGGAACTGAGATAGTCATAAAATTAGATGTTAGTAGTTGTCTCTCTAGCACACTCCTTTATCAGAAGAGGAAAAGGGTTAGAAGGCTGGCAATGGGAAGACTGGACCCCAGACTCTTGGACTTCTGACACAGGACAAAGCATTTTCCTCAAAACAGGCTGGATATGTCAAAACAGTGACTTGATAAATAACTGTTTGGAAGGGTGCAGTTATGATTCAATGTTTAGATGGAGAAAGGGGGCCAAGTGTTACTTTTAATTCTACTAGTTTAAGATATGGCTAACGACTCAGGATAAATGGTATAAGCCTGCTAAGTGACAATATACTACATGAACTCAAGATCCCTTCCTCATCCTAAATTTATCTGGAAAGAGGCATCATCTTTGATAAAGAAAAATTCAGGATACATTCAATAAAAATACACTTTACATGAGCAAACTTTTAGTAGTGATGAATATGTTCATATTCTTGATTGTGCTGATGGTGTCACAGAAAAATGCATATGTCAAAACATCACATTATATGCTTTAAATACATACAGTGTTTAAATGTCAGTTATACCTCAAAACAGCAGTTAAAAATGTTTTAACAAATCATTTCAGAACACCATATATAGAACACAATATATGTGCCTATATGTAGATGTTACCCAGATAATTTTATTAAATTATCTAAATAAACATTGTACTAATATCAATACTCTCTACACCTCCCTTTCAGGAAATAATTTTTTAAACAAATTTTTGTTTTTTGCCTTGTGGTATAAGGTCTTCTGAAGATTATTTAATGTGATTGGAAACTGACTGATTTATGAAATGCAAAATGGTATTTTATAAAAAGTCCCTGTAATGTAAAATGTTTTAAAGTGGACCACAGCATTCATTTATTTAATATTTGAAGTTTGGATCCTTCAGAATTTATTTAACTCTGGAGACCCAGACTGTTTTGTGATGTATAGTTTTGCTCAATCATAAATACAAGGGTCAGTTTGCAAAAAAGAGTAATTTAAGAGGATAAATGAGATTGACTAACAGATTGCCGTGATTCAATTGAATTCAGCCAAGAGTTTTTGAAATCCTATTCTTTGGCATTACCAGCTAAGCAGTACATTAAGCCTCTGAAGGATCAATTAAACAATTCTGTATTGCTTTATTTCATTTCACATGAACATTTATATGTCACATTAGCAGTCATAAATTTGAGATTTCTTGAACAAATATAAACTCAGACCTTTTGGAAATCCAGGGTCTGATATTCATTTTGTAATATTAAAAGAAGAAAGAATTTAGTATTAAAGAGCATAATCTTCTCAGGGTTTTGACACTTCATTCAAACATATATACCTCATTTTTACTATCCTCTCCTTGAAAAGTTATGTGTATGACTCGATATAAAAATTGTGAATGGATGGAAAAATATTGCCAGTGATTCTAGTATTTACTGAGTTAAACTCATCCTGTCACTAGAATACTGAATATATCTAACATGTGACGTTGTCAATTTCTACTTAAATTTATTTCTGTTTATATGCTATATCTACTCAATTTTACCTACTTTTTGTTTGCATAAACTGCCCCAAAATTAGTTTTCTCTGGCTATTACATCTGCTCTATTTTTTAAAGATCTTGATTTTCCTAGCCCTGGTCAGATATAACTATAATCAAAAGAGGATCTGATCTAACCCTGATAAGAAACACTGAATCAGACAGTGAAGGCCCAAAATTATAGATTTGGGTGCTCAAACACCTGATCTCAACTGCTTTGCACTCCACTCCTAGTCTCTTTCTTTTTTTTTTTCCTAAGTGCTTTTGGTTGTCAATATCACAAACATCTCCATTTATAGTGTCCCTTATCCTGCCAGTTTGGTCAAGGAGCCCATTCTGTTGATTCTTAGTTCCCTTCCCTACCTCCATTTTATTACACAATGCCCAGAGGGATGTGGGTTTTCTTAAGTTAAAAAAAAAAGATAGAAGTCAGATCATACCCCTCTCGATGTCTTCCCCACTGAGAAGCAGGAGGTAAAGATGTATTTGATACGTTAGAGTCTATTCAAAACACAGTCCAAAGCTTCAGTATTTCTGTAGCCACCAAAGAAGCTTACTCTGTGACAAATATAGAAGCTATGGCAGTTCATTCTATGGTTTTATAATTTTAAGGAGAAAATAGTCATCATTATTAAATTTCTATAATGACGTAACTTGTGTTAGCAAGATGTTTTAATGCATTTGATTGTGCTTGTTTCTTCTGTTACTGCTTTCTTCCTTTTGTTATATATTACCGTGAGGAGTAAGGATTAAATTATTTAGCAAGTTTTTTTTCATATGTTTAATATCAGATGGCATTATACCTGACTAGAGCTATACCCTGGTTGTTAGTTAACTAGTGATCCAAAGGATGTCGAAACAGACTTTTTCCCAATTGGTTTCTTTGCTTTTAAAATAAAAGAACAATTTAAAATAAAACAAATCAACTTTGTTCCAGTTTCTGATACTTCAAATAATAATTATATAGACGGGGACTCAAAATGGTTAATGTAATTGTAATGCCTAACCCAAGGCTACTAGACCTTACAAAAGTGGATACCTTATGCAGATACACAGATAATGGTTTAATAATTTGCATTATCTCCTTCGAAGCTGGTACACTTGCATAAACAATGGCTCAAAAGCTATCAGCCAAACCGAAACTGTACTGGTGTAAAAAGTGCTGAATGCTTCCATTATGCATTATTTTAGCCAAGGTAATGAATATTGTATGATCCTTTAATGTGGAGACAGTTTGTACTATTTTGGTGTCTATTATTCTTAGAGGAGCCTTAAGTAATGTAATGGAGCTAAGCTTAAATGCTATTTTGCTGTTTAGGTCATTATTGTTCCTTTTTTGTCTGTACTTTGTATTAGATAAAATCCTGAAAAGGCAAGAAGACACTTTAAAGATGTGACAGAACATGCTAACTTTAAAGTAAATCTTTCCAAGGAGAAAGACAAAACATTTTCACTTATGATCTCTAATTAGAATATAGGTGCCTGAAAAATGGCCAAATACTTGATTCCTGGAAAAGGCATCATAAATAAGCATTATTATAATCATATATTAGATGAGGAAATTTAGGGGATTATAAGATTAAGCAACTGCTTAGAACTAAATATATGTGTGTGTGTGTGTGTATATATATATATATATATATATATATATATATATATATATATAAAATAAAAAGGAAAGCGAATGAGACATTGAGTACCTAATATGTACTAGGAATTGACGTAACCATTTCATAAATGAAATCTCATTTTGACCCTCCTCCACGTGGCATCCTTTCCAAGTACTACAGCTTTCCAGTATTCAAAGCTACTGTTACAGTCAGTTCAACCAAAAGGACAGTTTCCCAGCCATACCTCAATATAATCAGCTACCTTCCCTATTGATATAGTTTGAATATTTATCCCCACTGAAATCTCAGGTTGAAATATAGTCCCCAGGATTGGAGGTGGGGCCTGGTGGGAGGGTTTGGGTTATAGGGGCAGATTTCTCATGGCTTGGTGCTCCGCTTGTGATCGTGAGTTGTTTAAAAGTGTGAGGCAGGTGGCTCCTTCACACAATGGATAGTGCATTGGACTTCTAAAAGTGTCTTCTTCTTGTGCCCACTGTGTGATGTGCCTGCTTTCTCTTTGCCTTCTGCCATGATTGTAAGCTTCCTGAAGCCCATACCAGAAGCAAATGCCAGCATCATGCTTCCTATACAGCCTGCGGATCCATGAGCCAATTAAGCCTCTTTCCTTTATAAGTTACCCAGTTTCAGGTGATTCTGTATAGCAATGCAAGAACAGCCCAAAACACCTACTGATCAGACAAAAGCATCGAAGCAGCAATTACTTGTACTTGGAACCATGACTCTCTAGGGAGCCTAAAGTCCTGTGAGGCTTACTAAGCTTGGAAATGAGTCCACTGACATATATTCTAGATATTCAGAAGTCTCCTTTTTCTCACTCCATCTCCACCACATGGAGTTCTTTCCTCCACTGTCTTATTTTGTCACTGTCACATCTATCAATAGCTGGGCAGACAATATTCACTTCAGTTAATTATTTCCTTCATTAATTGGTTCATTTTATCATCGAACTGTAATAACAATGTTTATTCAGGAGTTTCCTATTTGAAGACAGTGGATTAGTTAGCATCTAAACAGTCACCTTCCTAACACAGCTAATTCATCTTGCTACACATGAACTCTTTCTTCACCTGACTGTTGTGTGTGACCACCAGCAGTGATCATTCTTTCCTAATTTGATTTTCTACATTTTCGAGAACTGGTTTGCTTATTCACTTTTACCAATATCCCTCTTTATTTACACAGAAGCAGATAAATTTGAATTTATATCTATAATTTATAGACAGCTATAAATTTAATATCATAAAAGAATACCTTTATA
Source organism: Saimiri boliviensis (assembly GCF_048565385.1). Taxonomy (NCBI): domain Eukaryota; kingdom Metazoa; phylum Chordata; class Mammalia; order Primates; family Cebidae; genus Saimiri; species Saimiri boliviensis. The sequence goes on along the minus strand of NC_133466.1, from coordinate 25,184,175 downwards.
GTTTAAAATTCTACTAATTTTGAAATTAATAAAACGGGCACAGATCTCATTATGTTAATTTTTTCTTTGTATTTCAACTACATTTTACTGTTTTATGTTACTCCAATTACTATTAGATCCTAACCATTGAGTTAGAACTTTAAAAAAATTATTCATTTTATTTTGGCTGAAATCAAACTTTTGGTATTCAGCTTGTCACCATTAGATCTCTATTATGTTTAGAAATTTACTCTAGATGAATTTCTTTTTCTGATCTCTAAAATCATCTTTATTGCTTTCAGGGGACTTTTCTACAATGGCTCAACATCTTGGTGCTAAATTGACAGAAGGATAATTCTAGAAGCAGTTTTCATTTGGTGACAGTTTTTAAAGTAATGAACTGTTCGTTCTCTAGTCACTTGCTTTCCTTTTCTTAATGAGATTTTAAAATTCATTCTCATGTTCTTTTTGATCTCAGTGATTTTCTCTTGCCACCCCCCATGCTGCATATTGTCACTCTAAGCCATGTGTTTTAATGACAGTTTTCCCCAAAGATCTAGAAATTTTTTATTTTTTTATTGTAAGATTAGATTTTATTTAACTAAATCATAAAGGAACTTTTATGGTTCATTAGTCATCCTCCTCCCTGTTCCCTGTTTCTTATCCCACTCTGGCTTTAGGGAAAAGTAATATGCTAATAAGGATTATAATTACATAAGAATGCATGGGTAGAGTATGCTATTGCTGAGTGATGCTTACATATTATTTCTTTTGGGCTGGTGGCTGAAGCAGCATAGAGTGATTCCTTCATTTAAAAGTCCAGATATATCTACTAGTTACAGTTATTTTAGTAGTGACTAGCTCCCTGAAAAAAACACTTCCAGCCACTTCCCATTGCAAAGTAGCACCATATTCAGTGTATTCACTATTTTGTATTCACAAAGAAACTTATTTCTGTTAATCAGATTCGCTATTTCTTTCATATTTTGCTTTTCCTGTTATTGTTATTATTATTTTATCACAGGCATCTCTAGTGTTGAATTTTAATTCTTCAGAAGAGCTTTGATATATGCACACAGATATTTAATACCTATTTTGAATAATCTCATAAAGCTAAAGTGTTGTAAATTTAGTCCTAAGAATAATCAGAAACATTTCAGACAATTGGATAGCATCCACTTGAGATCATATAGCAGAATATTTTATACACTCTCTACAACAGTTTACAATATTGCTTGCAACTTTAAGTACCAATATACAAAAGATCTAGGCACAATTGAGCTATAACTTACTCAAATTTTAACACCATGGTTACATTGCACTTTGATATTTCTTCATATCACTCCAAACAATCTTCACACATTTAACAAGGTTTTGAATTTTTGTTTGTTTGTTTGTTTTTTGTTTTTTGTCTTTCAACTAAAGCGAATCCAGGAAATTTAGGTTACAGTTCATTTGGTTTGATTACAAACATCTGTCATGCATGAACTAGATACAACTTACCTATGCCTTCACATTAGCACCCCATGGTAGCCACATTGTCCCACTAACAATCAGATGAAACTCAATCATCTTGAAACATTTTTAAAGTTTTGTTTTTATATTTTAGTATAAGTAAGTCAGCTGCATGTTTTTAAATAACTTGACAATTTAAACTTAGCAAAAGTTCTTTTTAGGGAAATAGTGCTATGTAAGGAAACTCCTATTTTTACTTTACCTATTAAATTTTTATTAAGGTATTGTCAGTTCCAGTTCAGTGAAATAACGTTATTTTTAATAAAAGTTTACATTATTGAAATTCAAAGTTAGTTATGTAAAATACATTGCTCAGTATTAGCTTTACTCCAGTAATAAAATATTCACAGTCACCCTGAGAAATGTGTTTTTGGATCCCCTAGAGAGAGATAAAGAAAGTGAGGCTTAGAGAAGTTCAGTAACAGGCCAGGCAACACCAACTGCCATTCGGCGTGCTTGGATTTGATTCCAGGCCATTCTGACTCCAAAGACATATGCCCGGGTTAAATGCAATTAATATCTCTGTTCTCGTCTACTCTTTTTATTTAACCTCTGAGCGAAATAGTCGCCATGTAAAAACCTCTCCAATGTGCTATCATCTATAGAGGTTTCTCTTGTAAAATGTATTGAGGGGATGGATTCTTCTAGTTTCTTTTGCTGCTCCCATAACTTCAAAACCTAATTATGCTTTGCTACTTAACCAAATGCCTGCTTATGCCACTAATACTAAATTTCCTTAGCATATACAGAGTGAGTTAAATGCTATCTAACTACTATAGATCAATTTCAATAGGAAAACAATTCCAGGCCTACCTACTGTTACTTTCTCCTTTTTTTTTTTTTTTTTTTTTTTTTTTTTTTTTTTTTTTTTTTTTAGCAATGACAGCTAAATTTGAATTAAATAAAGGGCACTATTTTCTTTTCTCCTAGTTCATGAACGTGTCCTTGATTTGTAAAAGGAGGTAAAAGAAAGTCAGCTGCCTCCCTATTGAAGATAGGATATAGCTGACTCATTTGGAAGCCTACTAAAAGGTTTTTTTTTTAAAAAAAAAATGTATTCTATAAATTAGATTGGTGACGATCTTGGGTGCAGGTGCTATCTTGGTACTTTCCAGATGCTTTTGTCAGAAGGCAAGCATGGATTTACAGTTACAGAGTGCCCTATATCTGTCTTTCGTGGTGGACATTTGGAGAAAAAACCTGTTAGCACTTGTTGGTTGGGAATCACCACAGAGCGTTCAGCTGTGGTTTCTAACTAAGGATATGTCAGCAAGATGCCAGCTATTTGGTTCCTGGAAAATGTTTCAATGTTTTCATTTTGACATTGACTTATAGATTTGAAATTTATTATTTGTGAGTCATAGGAAAGAATTGCATTTTTTAACTGTCCAGATAAAATTAAAACAAACCTTATCCAGAAAAAGTAACTGAGACTTTCTTAGCCAATGAATTATTTCAACAGTTGGCCACTGAGGGAACAGGACAATGTTTAACCCATAATTATGCTTTGAAATTTGCCAACTGCCCTGTCCCTTTGATCACTCTAAAAAGAAATATGTTCTTGTCTTTTTGAAAGAGAACCAGATACAATGTGCTTTGGCTACGATCCCTGTGCTTGGTCACCAGATTTATAAATGAAGTTGTTTAAAGCGCAAAGAAATAAAAGGGGGAAAAAGCAGTCAGAAATTTAGAAAATAGTACCTGAAAAAGAAAATAGTTCCTTATGATTACTGTAAGAAAAAGACTCACAATATACGATATTTGTGACTCAAAGAAATTAGTTCACAGAAATATTACATGTGATTTTTTTGTGTGCCAATAAGGAAGAAGTTGACCACAAGTGTTCAAGGAAAAACGTCATTTATTTATTTTGGTTTAAAAAAAATAAGAGACAATTAGAAAGGAAATTTTGACATGTGCTCATATTTCCAGAAATACTGAACTGCAAATGCTGTTTGAAAGAGCATCAGAGGATGCTTAAGAGCAACAGAGTGTTTTCTCGGTGGAATACAGTACACAGACGCAGATATTGTGAAGAATCTCTTTCATTTAAAATCTCACTTTGTGGATGAAACATCATAAAAATCTCCAGTTTAACTCCTTGGTACCAGCTCTTCATGGAAAAAATAGTTAAAAATTCGAAAGCCTTATTTTACAATAATTTATTTTTTTCCTCACAGATTTAAAAACTTACAAGGTGAAATTAGTTAAATTTTAAAAGTAGGAGAGACATAGAAGCCTGTTATAAGGGCCTACAGTACCACGAGGCAGTCTGGAAGCTACCTATTAAGTATTTACTGTCTCTGTAGCTTTTATTTATTTTCCTCCATTTTTCTCTGACCCTTGTCTGGATGTGTTTCCATGCTGTTCTTCTAATGCATATTTAAAATACAGCTCTATTGAACTTGGCAGCTGAGAGGAAAATCTATAGTATTACTGGCAAAGATGTGGTTGACTAAACTAGTTATCAATGCATTCACTCTACACTAAGGATTTGGGAGAGATTTTTCCAGATGGAAAAAAATGGCAGGGCTAAATGATTATATTCTTGGGTTATATCAGTGGATTCCATTAAACATGTTAGTTAAAACGTAGGTGATTTATGACTTACTGTTACTAAGAACAATTAGAAGTTTCAAGACAGTTCTAAGAAAAGCATATTTTCTGTTAGGTTTTTGGTAGCTATTGCTACTTAACAAATTACCCTAAAACTTTGCATCTTAAAACAGCAAGCTTTGTATAATAATACATCACAATATGGAAGTCAAGAATATAGTGACTTAGCTGGGCAATTCTTGTGATACCTATGGTGTTGACTAAGGTCACCCGGTGCTATTTAGCCAGCATATGGGCTTGTTTTGAGGGTCCAAGACAGCTTCACTCACATATCTGATGTCTTGATTGGGATGACTGGAGCACTGAGTGTTGCTGGGACTTTTAACTAGAGTGCCTATCTGTGACCTCTCATAATGGTGGTCTCAGTATAGTCAGATTTCTTGCATGGTAACTTAGAGTTTGCAAAGAGAATCTTCCAATAAACCAAGCTGAAAGCTTCTGGTTTCTTAAGTCCTGAGCCCCCAAATTGGCACACTGTCATTTCTACCATATTCAATTGTCCAAAACATATTCAAAATATAGACACATTAAGTTATGAGATCTATTATTGAGCAGATATCCTTTTTTTTTAACACATTGCTATTTCCATAATAACCAAAGACAATTAGTACACTTTATTTGGATCCTAAGTTGAGTAAAACTAGTATAAAAATAAATTAAGATATGAGAGGAAATCTGGATATGGCATAGGTATTGTATATTGCCCGAATATTAAATTTTTTAACTGAGATAATGCCATTTTCTTACATATCTGAGTGGTTGTGTTAGAAAATATTCCTATTGCTATTTTAAAGAAACATACTGAAATATTTAGAAATTAAATTACTATTTTGGGGATTTGCTTTAAAATACTTCACCAAAAAGTGGGTAGACAAAACGAGTGTGGCATAGCATTGGTGATTATTGATGTCAATGATGGGTATACAGGGTTCATTGTACTCTCTACTCTTGATTGTGTTTATACATTTTCCAATAAAGAGAAATATTCTGTTGTTTTGTTAATGGGCATGTTTTATAATTTCTATTGATTCATTGCTTAATGAGGAAATATTTTAAAAGTCCTAGCATATTTCTGAATATAAAGTTATTGTTGAGTCATTTTCAAATTATTATGCATAGGTTGTCTCAGGGTATAATTCTGGTTCTTATCTACTAACAGACACCCCTGAGTCTGTTCTTAGCAGCAAATTTGTATTCGTTTTCATCAAAAACATAACGTAATTTTCTGCATAGGTATTCACATCTTTCATCACAAGATTTCTTGAATGTCTACTATGTGCCAGAGATGTGCTATGAGGTAGAGACAGAGTTTTGAACAATAGCAATAAAACAGACCTACTTACTACCTTTAACGAGTTCACAATATAGTAAAACACACAATTTTTTTTTAATTCAACAATAAATTAACATTATCACAAACTTTGGAATATGCTTTTTAGGAAAGGTCACATTATTTTGAGAGTAAGGGGACCTGACCTTACCTAGGTACTTAAGATTTGACATACAAAGTAATATTTAATTTAAATCCAATAAAAGGAATAAGAGTCCATTAAAGGAGGAAAGAAGGGGTGGGTATATTTCAGGCAGAGAGAAGACTGTGTGTTAAAAAAATTGTGACTGAAGGAAGCACAGTATGTCTACAAAAAAAATTGAAACAAGGCATTTGAGGCCACAGTGCTGAAAGCCTGGGGATTGGGAAGCCCAAAATATAGTCTGGAGCTAGGTATATGGAGTCTTGTAGGTCACAACGGAGTTTTCTGTTCTCTTTTCCTTCCCTCCTTATTTCTTCCCTCCCTCCCTTCCTTCCTTCCTTCCTTCCTTCTTCCTTCCTCTTCCCTCCTTCCCTCCCTCCCTCCCTCCCTCCTTCCTCCCTTCCTTCCTTCCTTCCTTCCTTCCTTCTTTCCTTCCTTCTCCTTCCTCCAGGGTGGATTCAGGGTGAGACATGGAGACAGTTTAAGAGGTAAACTCAACAAAACTTGGTGATGGGTTAAATATGAAAAATTAAAGGGACTGAAAATTAAGTGCTTCCTGTTCACCAATAGCCATTATCTCTTGCTTTATAACACTCATTTTAACAGAAAAACATTTAAGTATGCCAAGCATAGTTCTAAATGCTTTATCAATACTTTCAGGGCATCGTGGCTCACACCTATAATCCCAGCACTTTGGGAGGCTAAGGCGGGTGGGTCGCCTGAGGTTGGGAGTTTGAGACCAGCCTGACCAACATCGAGAAACCCCATGCTACTAAAAATACAAAATTAGCCAGGCATGGTGACGCATGTAATCCCAGCTACTCAGGAGGCTGAGGCAGGAGAATTGCTTGAACCCAGGAGGTGGAGGTTGCGGTGAGCTGAGATTGTTGTAACTGAGGGAGCATGAATTACCACTGAGACAAAGACTATGCCAAATTACAGGGTTTTTACTGCAGGCGACCGCAGAGGACTCGTGTCTCTCTAACTCACGGCCCTGAAAGGAAGGTGTTAAGACCTTTTATGCCTGTAAACTGCCTCCCGGGCAGGGGTGAGAGTGAGGGGCTTTGGACATTCTGAGGGCCAGGGAACTTTGGACATTCCAATTGTTACTTAAGTGGTTTACAGAAGTCAAGATAAGCGTTAGTTCATACACTGTCTGGGTAGGGTGGAAATTACAGACCTTAGTTACTTATTACAAGTTGCAGGGGCCAAGATGGCATGGGTTTGGACTGCTTGCCTGTCACATTAGGGTTACAGAGAGCAGTTTCAATGAAAAGCTGAGGTATGGTCGAGGTATGCAGTTTATGGGGCAATTACCAAGTCACAAGATCACACCATTGCACCCTCGCAGCAAGAGTGAAACTCCATTTCAGAAAAAGAGAATACTTTCCTACAAAGTATATGGGTTTATGCACATTTTCCATATGAAGGATCTATTACATAGAGAAGTAAAAATAACTTGCTCAAGATCACACAGTTGTTAAGTGGTGGAACAGAGATTTGAACCCAGGAAGACTGTCACAAGGGTCTGTAATTTTAGCCCCAAATCATGCTACACCATTCAGGTTCATGGCCAACCACCTCAATAATATTCCATTTCTCAGATTACAACTTCTTTGCAGTTTGATGTGTTCTTGTAACTAATTCTGGCCAGTGGCATGTGAGCAGTAGTGATATATGCCACTGCTTGGATCATATATTTTATTCCCTGCCTTTTCCCTTTTCCCAGTAAGACATGGTGAGCGTTGGAGCAGCTCCCTTAAACTCAGAAGTGGACGTTGTGTGCTGAAGGTAGCACGGCTGGCTGAGCCAACAATCTGAAACCACTTATTTAGAAACCATGTAAAAAAAAAAAAAGAAAAAGAAAAAAAAAGAAAGAAATGTGCTTCTGTGTTATTTATTTAACCTACACCAAATTAGGGACTATTTGTTACAGCATGTTAAACTCTCCCCTACTTCATGTATGCATCTGTCGTAGAAAACTTCTCTTTTTCTGGAGTACAGAAACGGAGGCATGAGGGAGCCATTCACTAAGAAGAAAAATGCAGAAGAGGGAGAGTTTGGGAAGGGGAAGCAATCATGGAGTTATTTATAAATGAGGTAAGTTGAAATGACTTTAAAGCACTCATGTAGTGATGTTGAGTAAATAGCTGTATATATGGGTATGCAGCTGAATAAAAAGAGATACAGCTGAAGACAAACTAATTATTACAGTTTTAATACCTGCTTCATATCAAGTGAAAAAATATACATTGTTCTGAAATAGCTTGTAATAATATCAAGTGCTAAAGGGTAGTTTCTCACTGAATTTTATTAACTTCTAACATTTATCTAAATATACAGTTTAAAATTATGAATGTTTGAAATAGATTATCCCATTTCATTTTATATTTGTGAATAAACACTTGTTTCTAAAAAGCTAGCCTCTGAAAAGCTAGTTTAGTAATTTATGTCAGAAGAATTTGCTGATTTAGAAAGATTGTTATTGGTAATTATATGAATTATCTACTGATGCATAACAAATGACTCCCAAAACATAGTGAGTTTAAACAAGGAAACTTTATTTTCTCACAGTTTGTGTGGCTCAGGAATCTGGGCGCAACTTAAATGGGAGCCTGAGCCACAAGTTCTATCAGGAGGTTGTCATCAAGCTACAGGTCACATCTCAAAGCTCAACTGGGGCTCAAAGATATGCTGCCAAGCTCTGAGTAGTTATCAGAAAACTTTGGTTTTTTGAAGCCTGTTGAACTGAAGCACTCATTATTCACCATGCTACAGGGGCCTTTCCACAGGAATACTAACAACATGGCAGCTTGCTTCCCCAAACATGAGTAATGAGAGAAAGAGACACTGCAGAAGGAAGGTACAGATTCTTTAAAAATGAATTATGGATGTGCCATCCCATCACCTCTACAGTATTCTATTCATTAAAAGTAAGTCTGTAAGCCCAGCCCATTCAAGGTGAGGGGATTCTGAAAGGATCAGGATCTATGAGACAGAAATTATTGGAAGCCATTTAGAGGCTGACTACCATAGTAATCAATAATGAATCTAATGAATCAAGAAGAAATTCAGGCCAGGCATGGTGGCTCATACCTGTAATCCAAATACCTCAGAAGGTCAAGCCAGGAGGAATTGCTTGAGCACAAGAGTATGGGATCAGCCTGGGCAGCAATGAAAGACCCTGTCTCCATAAAAATAAAAATAAAATAATTAGCTGGGCCTGGTGGCATGCACCTGTGGCCCAACTACTCAGGATGCTAGATGGGAGGATCACTTGAGCATGAGAGGTTGAGGCTGCAGTGGAACATGATCATACCACTGCACTCCAGCCTGGGTAATGGAGTAAGATCCTGTCTCAAAAAAAATTTCAAAACCTCAGTGTATGAATAACAAGCAATGAAATCAAAACCATAAATAAAAAGTCTCCAAGCAAGGATGGCTTCACTGATGAATTTTGCCAAACATTTAAAGAAGAATTAATACCCATCCTAATCAAAGTATTCTAAACAAGACAGGAGGAGGGCATACTTTCAAACTCATTCTATAAGACCAGTGTTACTCTGATACCAAAATCAGACAAAGAAACGTCAGAAAAAGAAAACCACAGGTCAATATCCCTGATAAACATTGATATACAAATCCTCAACAAAATAACTAGCAAACGAAATTCAATAACACATTTAAAAGGTCATTCATCTTGACCAAGTGATATTTATCCCTGGGCAAGGAAGTTTCAACATTCACAAATAAATCGATATGATACATCATATTAACAGAATGAAGGACAAAACCATACGATTATTTTAATTGTTGCCAAAAAAGCATTTGATAAAATTAAACATCCTTTCATGATAAAAATCTTCAAAAAAGTGGACACAGAAGGAACATACCTCAACACAATAAAAGCCACATGTGACAGACCCACAACTAGTATTATACTGAATGGACAAAAAACAAAGCCTTTCCTCTGAGATCCAGAACATGACAATGTCTCCACTCTTACCACTGTTATTCAGCATTATACCAATGGAAGTCCTAGCTAAAGCAATCAAACAAGAGAAAGAAATTAAGAGCATCCAGATTGGAAAGGAAGAAGTCAAATTATCCTTTTTTGCAGATGATATAATTTTACATTTTTAAAAAATGGAAAGACTCCACCAAAAAACTATTAGAATTGATAAATAAATTCATAAAGTTGCAGGATATGAAATCAACATACAAAAATCAGTAGCATTTCTATATGCCAACAGTAAACATTCTAAAAAGGAAATCAAGAAGATAATCCCATTTACAACAACCACAAATAAAATTAAATACCTAGGAATTAACTAAAAAGGTGAAAGATCTCTATAGTGAAAATTGTACAACACTGATAAAAGAAATTGAAGAGGACCTCCCAAAAATGGAAAGATATTTCATGTTCACATTCATGGATTGGAAAAATCAATGTTATTAAAATGTCCACATTACCTAAAGCAATCTACAGATTCACTGCAAAACCTATCAAAATACTAATAAAGTTCTTCACAGAAACAGAAAAAGAGTATCCTAAAATTTATATGGAACCACAAAAGACTCAAAATAGCCAAAGTTATCCTAAGAAACACACACACACACACACACACACACACACACACACACACACACACACACAGTGAGCCCTGGAGGAATCACATTACCTGACCTCAAATTATAATGTAGAGCTATAGTAACCCAAACAGCATGGTACTGGCATAAAAACAGACACATACACCAGTGGATCACAATAAAGAACCCAGAAACAGATTCATAGATCTACAGTAACCTTATTTTCAACAAAGTTGCCAAGAACATACATTGGGAAAAGGACAGTCTCTCTCTTCAATAAAATTTGCTGGGAAAACTGAATATTCTGATGTAGAATAAGATTTTGCCACATACAAAAAAATCAAATCAAAATGAATAAAAGACATAGTTAACTATAAGATCTCAAACTGTGAAACTCCTACAAGAAATTATTGGGGCAACTCTCTAGGACATTGGACTAAACAAGGATTTCTTGAGTTATACTCCATAAGCACAGGCAACCAAAGCAAAAATGGACAAATGAGATCACATCAAGTTAAAAATCTTCTGCAGGGCAAAGAAAACAATCCACAGAGTGAAAAGACTACCTGCAGAATGAGAGAAAATACTTGCTAACCATCCATTTGGCAAGAGATTAATTATTAAAATATATAAGGGGCTTAAACAACACTAGAGGGAAAAAATCTGATTTTAGAATGAGCAAAAGATCTGAACCGACATTTCTCAAAAGAAGACATGCAAATGGCAAACAGATATATGAAAAGGTGTTCAACATCACTGCTTATCAGAGAAATACAAATGGAAACTACAATGAGCTATCATCTCACAGCAGTTGAAATAGCTAATATCCAAAAGACAGGCAATAACAAACACTGGCAAGGATGTAGAGAAAGGGAACCCACATACACTGTTGGGATGGTAAGAATTTAAATTAGCATAGCTACTATGGAAAACAGTTTGGAGGGTCCTCAAAAAACAAAACAGAACTACCATATGATTCAGCAATCCCACCTCTAGGTATTTACCCAAAAGAAAGGAAATCAGTATACTGAAGAGATTGCACTTCCATGTTTATTGCAGCACTATTCACAGTAGTCAAGATTCGGAAGCAACATAAGTGGCCATCAACATACAAATGAATAAAGAAAATACACATATGCACAATGGAGTACTATTCAGCCAAAAAATGAATGAGATTCTATCATTTGCAGCAACATGTGTAGAACTGAAGGTTATTATATTATGTGAAATAAGACAGGCACAGAAAGATAAAGTTAGCATGTTCTGACTAATTGTGGGAGGTAAAAATTGAAACAATTGAACTCATAGAGATAAGAGAATGGAAGGATGGTTACCAGAGGCTGGGAAGGGTAGTAGGAGGGAGGGACAAGGGGGAATGGTTAATGGGTACAAAATATAGTTCAATGGAGTAAATAAGATCTAGTACCTGATAGCACAACAGGGTAACTGCAGTCAACAGTAACTTAACATACATTTAAAAATAATGGAAAATATAATTGGATTGTTTGTGACATAAAGAAAGAATAAATGCTTGAGGGAATCAATACTCCATTTACCCTGATGATCACATTATGTATTGTATGCCTGTATCAAAATATCTCATGTACCCCATAAATATGTATACCTACTATGTATCCACAAAAATTTAAAAAGCATGATCCTAATAATATTAGTATAGATTTATAGGCTTCATTAAATTCTCCCTGTTTTCAATTTGAACAGTTTCAATCAATACTATATTTATATATACATACACACATATTATGGTAAGCATTTTGTAGAATACAAAAATAATTTATGGGATGTGTCCTCTAATAGTTTCTGCTAAAACATGTAGGCTACTTACTTCCCAATTTGAAACTTAATGTTACTTTCTGAGCTCATGTAAGGTATAGATAGGTATAGATATAGATATATATAGATAGATAAGCTATAGATATAGATATACATGATATAGATATGTGTGTGTATATATATAATTATACACACATAAATATACATTTTCCATATGACAAAATGAGGTATGAGAAAGAAAATACTATATTTGTATTACATAAAGAAAAATAATGTCTTAATATTTATTCTTAGAACATTTACAATGTCCAATATAAATAGTTATATCATATTTAAGAATTGATGATTTTAGCTGGGCTCGGTGGCTCAAGCCTGTAATCCCAGCACTTTGGGAGGCAGAGGCGGGTGGATCACAAGGTCGAGAGATCGAGACCATCCTGGTCAACATGGTGAAACCCCATCTCTACTAAAAATACAAAAAAATTAGCTGGGCATGGTGGCACGTGCCTGTAATCCCAGCTACTCAGGAGGCTGAGGCAGGAGAACTGCCTGAACCCAGGAGGCGGAGGTTGCGGTGAGCCGAGATCGCGCCATTGCACTCCAGCCTGGGTAACAAGAGCGAAACTCCGTCTCAAAAAAAAAAAAAAAAAAAAAAAAAAAAAAAGAATTGATGATTTTAGCATTCACCAATAAACATTTTTATTCTTAAGAAATATGAATTAGATCCGACTTTCAAGATGGCTGCCTAAGAACAGCTCAGGACTTCAGCTCCCAGTGAAAGTGCAGAGGGTGAGTGGACGCCGCATTTCCAGACGAACTCTTATTGCCCACAGACCAGGAGATACCCAGGCAGAGGGGTCGCCAGCGTCGCAGTCCCAGCCGGTGCGGCTGTTTTGGCCCCCGCGGGGCTGATTCCGCCCGCGCGGCTGCTGTGACCACTCCCTGTTGCTGCGGTTCTCCGTACAAAAGCCACTGGTCTGGGAGCCCTCTTAGCTGGCGAGCAGAGCCTTGAGACGGCAGAATAGCCCATTCATCTGAAATAGCGAGCCAGGCCAGGAGATTCCTAGGCAAAAAATCCGCCAGGAGCAGGCGCCGCGGTTCGAGCCGACTCCGTGAGTCGCAGCACGGGAGATCCCGGCGCCTTTTCAACAAGCGACCGGAACGCGGGGTCGTTCAACTTAAAAGAAAAGACTCTGAGTCAGGGAGCCAGGTGATCAGGCTCGGTTGGTCCCACCCCTCCACCCCCAACAACAACGAAAACAAAAACAGTAATTGGAAACCCTCTGGGTTGAGCCCTTCAAACCAAGCACAGCTGAACCGGGACGGTCCGGCTCCGTGGGGGAGGGGCTTCCGCCATTACTGAGACTCTCCACCGCTACGGAGGCAGGCTGCCGTTGCCGAGGCAACCCGCCGTTGCCGAGGCAACCTGCCACAACAGAGAGAGTCCGCCATAACAGAGGCGGGGCCACCATTGCCCAGACAGTTCTAACTACGCCCATATAAAAAGGACTACAGGGAAGAGCTCAGGGCAGCTGGGCGGAGCCCACAGCAGCTCAGCAAAGCCCCTGCAGGCAGGCAGAGGCTAGGCGTGCTGCTAGCTGGGCGGGTCCGACCTGAAAAAAAAAATCAAAAAAGGCAGTAGTGCAACGGAAACTCATAAAGCTCCAACTCCCTGGGACAGAGACAGACAACAGGTGGATAAACGCACAAAATGGGATGAAAACTCCCGAAACCAGAACACCTCTCCTCCTAAAAGTGATCACAACTCCTCACCAGCAAGGGAACCAGACCGGATGGAGAAGGAGGGTGATGAAATGACAGAATCAGACTTCAGAAGATGGGTAGTAAGAAACTACAATGAGCTAAAAGAACATGTTCTAACCCATCGCAAAGAAAATAGGAACCTTGAAAAAAGATTGGACGAACTGCTGACGAGAATGGACAGCATAGAGAGGAGAATAAGTGAATTGATGGAGCTGAAAAACGCAACACGAGAACTTCGTGAAGCATGCACAAGCTTCAACAGCCGAATTGACCAAGCAGAAGAAAGGATATCAGAGGTCGAAGACCAACTCAATGAAATAAAAAGAGAAGGCAAGAACAGAGAAAAAAGCGCAAAAAGGAATGAACAAAATCTTCAAGAAATGTGGGACTATGTGAAAAGACCTAATCTACGTCTGATAGGTGTACCTGAATGTGATGAAGAGAATGAATCCAAGCTGGAAAATACTCTTCAGGATATTATCCAGGAAAACTTCCCCAACCTAGCAAGACAGACCAATATTCAAATCCAGGAAATACAGAGAACACCACAGAGATATTCCTCAAGAAGAGCAACCCCAAGGCACATAATCATCAGATTCACCAGGGTTGAAATGAAAGAGAAAATGCTAAGGGCAGCCAGAGAGAAAGGTCGGGTTACCCACAAAGGGAAGCCCATTAGACTCACAGCAGATCTCTCAGCAGAAACCCTACAAGCCAGAAGAGACTGGGGGCCAATATTCAACATCCTTAAAGAAAAGAACTTTCAACCCAGAATCTCCTATCCAGCCAAACTCAGCTTCATAAGTGAAGGAAAAATAAAATCCTTTGTGAACAAGCAAGCACTCAGAGATTTCATCACCACCAAACCTGCTCTACAAGAACTCCTGAAAGAGGCTCTACACATATAAAGGAACAACCAGTACCAGCCACTCCAAAAACACACCAAATGGTAAAAAAGCAGCAACACAATCAAGAATCTGCATCAACTAACCAACAAAACAGCCAGGTAGCATCAAAATGACAGCATCAAATTCACACATAACAATACTATCCCTAAATGTCAATGGACTAAATGCCCCAATCAAAAGACACAGACTGGCAAATTGGATAAAAAGCCAAAACCCATCAGTGTGCTGTATCCAGGAAACCCATCTTACATGCAAGGATACACAAAGGCTCAAAATAAAGGGATGGAGGAAGATCTACCAAGCAAATGGAGAGCAAAAAAAGGCAGGAGTTGCAATTCTCATCTCTGATAAAATAGACTTTAAAGCAACAAAGATCAAAAGAGACAAAGAAGGACATTACATAATGGTAAAAGGATCACTGCAACAAGAAGAGCTAACGATCCTAAATATATATGCACCCAATACAGGAGCACCCAGATACATAAGGCAAGTTCTTAATGACTTACAAAGAGACTTAGACTCCCACACAATAATAGTGGGAGATTTTAACACCCCATTGTCAATATTAGACAGATCAACCAGACAGAAAATCAACAAGGATATCCAGGACCTGAACACAGACCTGGAACGAGCAAACCTAATAGACATTTACAGAACTCTCCACCCCAAATCCACAGAATATACATTCTTCTCAGCACCACATCACACCTACTCTAAAATTGACCACATAATTGGCAATAAATCACTCCTCAGCAAATGCAAAAGAACAGAAATCATAACAAACAGTCTCTCAGACCACAGTGCAATCGAGTTAGAACTCAGAATGCAGAAACTAACTCAGAACCGCACAGCTTCATGGAAACTGAACAACTTGCTCTTGAATGTTGACTGGATAAACAATGAAATGAAGGCAGAAATAAAGATGTTCTTCGAAACCAATGAGAACGAAGACACAACATACCAGAATCTCTGGGACACATTTAAAGCAGTCTCTAGAGGAAAATATATAGCAATGAGTGCCCACATGAGAAGAAAGGAGAGATCGAAAATTGACACCCTATCATCAAAATTGAAAGAGCTAGAGGAGCAAGATCAAAAAAACTCAAAACCTAGCAGAAGACAGGAAATAACTAAGATCAGAGCAGAACTGAAGGAAATAGAGACACAAAAAACTCTTCAAAAAATCAATAAATCCAGGAGCTGGTTTTTTGAAAAGATCAACAAAATAGACAGACCACTAGCCAGATTAATAAAAAAGAAAAGAGAGAATAACCAAATTGATGCAATAAAAAACGATAAAGGGGATATCACCACAGATTCCACAGAAATCCAAACCATCATCAGAGATTATTACAAACAACTCTATGCACATAAACTAGTAAACCTGGAAGAAATGGATAAATTCCTGGACACCTGCAACCTCCCAAGCCTAAACCTGGAAGAAGCCGAAACCCTGAATAGACCAATAACATGGTCTGAAGTCGAGGCAGCAATAAAGAGCCTACCACCCAAAAAAAGCCCAGGTCCAGATGGGTTCACAGCTGAATTCTACCAGACATACAAGGAGGAGCTGATACCATTCCTTCTGAAACTATTCCAGACAATCCAAAAAGAGGGAATCCTTCCCAAATCATTTTACGAGACAAACATCATCCTGATACCAAAACCCGGCAGAGACTCAACAAGAAAAGAAAATTTCAGGCCAATATCCATGATGAACATAGATGCAAAAATCTTCAATAAAATACTGGCAAACCGATTGCAACAGCATATCAAAAAGCTCATCCACCATGATCAAGTAGGATTCATCCCGGGGATGCAAGGCTGGTTCAACATACGCAAGTCCATAAACGTAATTCACCACATAAACAGAACCAAAGACAAAAACCACATGATTATCTCGATTGATGCAGAGAAGGCTTTTGACAAAATTCAACAACCCTTTATGCTAAAAACCCTCAATAAACTAGGTATTGACGGAACGTATCTCAAAACAATAAAAGCTATTTACGACAAACCAACAGCCAATATCATACTGAATGGGCAAAAACTGGAAGCATTCCCTTTGAAATCTGGCACTAGACAAGGATGCCCTCTCTCACCACTCCTATTCAATATAGTACTGGAAGTTCTAGCCAGAGCAATCAGGCAAGAAAAAGAAATAAAGGGTATCCAATTTGGAAAGGAGGAAATCAAATTGTCTCTATTTGCAGATGACATGATTGTATATCTGGAAGACCCCATCATCTCAGCCCAAAATCTCCTGAAACTGATAAACAACTTCAGCAAAGTCTCAGGATACAAAATCAACGTGCAAAAATCACAAGCATTCCTATACACCAGTAATAGACTTCAAGAGAGCCAAATCAAGAACGAACTGCCATTCACAATTGCTACAAAGAGAATAAAGTACCTAGGAATACAACTAACAAGGAACGTAAAGGACCTCTTCAAGGAGAACTACAAGCCATTGCTCAACGAAATAAGAGAGGATACAAACAGATGGAGAAACATTCCATGTTCATGGTTAGGAAGAATCAACATCGTGAAAATGGCCATACTGCCCAAAGTAATTTACAGATTCAATGCTATTCCCATCAAGCTACCAATGACCTTCTTCACAGAACTGGAAAAAAACACCTTAAACTTCATATGGAACCAAAAGAGAGCCCGCATAGCCAAGTCAATTCTAAGCAAAAAGAACAAAGCGGGAGGCATCACACTACCGGACTTCAAACTATACTACAAGGCTACAGTAATCAAAACAGCATGGTACTGGTACCAAAACAGAGATATAGACCAATGGAACAGAACAGAGGCCTCACAGGAAATACAACATACCCACAACCATCTGATCTTCGACAAACCTGACAAAAACAAGCAATGGGGAAAGGACTCCCTGTTTAATAAATGGTGTTGGGAAAACTGGCTAGCCATGTGCAGAAAGCAGAAACAGGACCCCTTCCTGACACCTTACACCAAAATTAACTCCAGATGGATTAAAGACTTAAACATCAGACCTAATACCATAAAAACCTTAGAAGAAAATCTAGGCAAAACCATTCAGGACATAGGTATAGGCAAGGACTTCATGACCAAAACACCAAAAGCAATGGCAACAAAAGCCAAAATAGACAAATGGGACCTAATCAAACTCCACAGCTTCTGCACGGCAAAAGAAACAGTCAGCAGAGTGAATCGGCAACCAACAGAATGGGAAAAAATTTTTGCAGTCTACCCATCTGACAAGGGGCTGATATCCAGAATTTACAAAGAACTAAAGCAGATCTACAAGAAAAAAACAAACAAGCCCATTCAAAAATGGGCAAAGGATATGAACAGATACTTTACAAAAGAAGACATACAGGAGGCCAACAAACATATGAAAAAATGCTCATCATCACTGGTCATCAGAGAAATGCAAATCAAAACCACATTGAGATACCATCTCACACCAGTTAGAATGGCGATCATTAAAAAATCGGGAAACAACAGATGCTGGAGAGGATGTGGAGAAATAGGAACACTTTTACACTGTTGGTGGGAATGTAAATTAATTCAACCATTGTGGAAGACAGTGTGGCGATTCCTCAAGGACCTAAAAATAGAAATCCCATTTGACCCAGCAATCCCATTACTGGGTATATATCCAAAGGATTATAAATCATTCTACTACAAGGACACGTGCACACGAATGTTCATTGCAGCACTGTTTACAATAGCAAAGACCTGGAACCAACCCAAATGCCCAACGATGATAGACTGGATAGGGAAAATGTGGTACATATACACCATGGAATATTATGCAGCCATCAAAAACGATGAGTTCACGTCCTTTATAGGGACATGGATGAACCTGGAAACCATCATTCTCAGCAAACTGACACAAGAGCAGAAAATCAAACACTGTATATTCTCGCTCATAGGCGGGTGTTGAACAATGAGAACACATGGACACAGGGAGGGGAGCACTACACACTGGGGTCTGTTGGGGGGAAATGGGGGAGGGGCGGGGGTGGGGAGGTGGGAAGAGATAGCATGGGGAGAAATGACAGATACAGGTGAGGGGACGGAAGGCAGCAAAGCACACTGCCATGTGTGTACCTATGCAACAATCTTGCATGTTCATCACATGTACCCCAAAACCTAAAATGCAATAAAAAAAAAAGAAAAAAAAAAAAAAAGAAATATGAATTAAATTTTTTTATATAAAGAATATAAAACACTTTTATATTTCATAGATTTACAATAAAAATTCAGGGGGGAGTAATGATAAACCTTTGCAAAGCTTCTTAAAAATTCATTGCAGATATGATCCCATTTGTTAAGTATTAAGATTAATAAAAAAGCAATTAAATTAAGATAATTAACACAAAATACAATATTCATGCTCAGTAGGGTTACTCTATACTGGTTTGTAATTGAATACTGACATCTTCTTAACCAGCATACTAACTAAGGGCTTTCATTTTATCTTGAGAAGATTACATATCAGTATAAATACAGAGATTAGAAAACTCGTTCTAGTTGCACAAATTGCCTCTGTAATATCATGTCAGTTTCAATGTTACATAAAGATAGAGCGGCAAGGCTAAAAACTTAAAATAAACAATCATTGCACTGCTGGGAAAAAGACTATAAAAAGGGCATACTGTGTCCTCCACTAAAAAAAAAAAAAAGAAAAGAAAAAAAGAAAAAAAAAGTTTCAACTCTTTATTGATCAACTAATTTCCATGGTATGAATTGCTTTAAACTATTGACCTAGGTAAAAGGGAACAGATAAACTCAAATGTTCAAATAAAGGATTGTGCTACTCTGATCCAGATATAAAGCATTTCCTATACCATTGTTTTAGTTTATTCTGCATGTAAAATTTATATACATATTATGAGAGAGTACATAGGAGCTATCTTATATATCAGCACTATTGTCAAAATGTGTAGTCTATCAGTAGTCATATTTAAATCATTTTTCTACAATTTAAACAACAATCAATTGAAAATAATTGAGTCAGTAAAGTGTTAATTCATTAGATAGAGTTAACCGAATAGGCAAAATATTCTTGGGTAAGTAGAGAATTTCTCATATTTTGTCTAAGATGAGCAAAAAATAATTGCAGCATTATTCTGATATATAATATCCACTATTCATTCATCAAGATTCCAACAAACATTGGTTAAGATTTTCTCATGCAATGGATATTGTTGTAAGCATTCCGTGGGATACAAGAATAAAGAAAAAGATAAGTATAAAGCTAATATAAGAAGTGATACTTGAAGCATGCTACTGATAATGTCATAAAACCTAACCTCAAATAGTGCATAATACAACATGAGCATTATTTATTTCCCACTTTGAAACTTATATTACTTTTTGGAGCTCAGATAATAAACTATTAAGGAAATTTCCCTGCAAAAGTCAGCATCTTTCTTTTTCCTCTGCTAGAAATCATGCAAAAGCCTCAATGATAATAAAGTCCTCTTTAACTGCATTTTTGGGGAAACTAGAAAGCAGAATTGAAAGGTATGTACTGAGCAGGAGCTACATATAAGAAATTGCAAGAAATAATGTAAGAGTTATAAAATTGATCAGTGGCAGCATATTTCAAAGCACCAGCAAAAGTATATTTCCTGAAGGTGTGTGGCTCACTGTGAATTGTCAAATTATATCCCCCCCGCCTTTTTTGTATTAATAGAGTGGGAACTGGTCTGAGCAGTACTGATGACAAGTCTGTCCTTGTCCCTATCCAAAGCCATTTGGATGAAGAGAACACAGGTGAGAATGTTACACAAAAACTCTCCCAGAGGAGACATGTTAGCAACAAGCAATTGAGAGAGAGATCTGTCAGCAGAGAAAAGAAAATTTGGACTTTGAAATCTGCAATATCTAACCCTACCGAAAACTCCCACAAATAGTTTGTCCAGGAAAATTTCAACTTATTCAGTGCTGAGTAATACAAAAGGGACTGGAAGTGCATCCATATGCTGATAATACACAAAATGAAGCATAATGCATGCCACAGAGTAAAAACATTGTCATGGTGCCTGTGATAATATGGACAAATACCTCAGCATATATTGAGGAAAACAACCTCATTAAACAATAGCCTCCATCACATTAGACTAGAAACACAAATAGAGAACTCAGGTAAGAAATGTCAAGAAAGATGTGGGCTGAGTTGTGATCTGTCTTACCTAAGAAAAAAAAAGTAGACAATATAAATATTTGAAGAAATATAGGGAATAAAGACCACAAAGAAGAATTGTTGCTATAAAAATATAGTGAGATGGAGAATAGAAAAGTAAAAAATGAAAGATAAAGACAAAAATAGCTTAAATTGTTAGCTATTTAAGTTAGGTAGTATATGCATAATTGGAGTCCCTGTTGAAGAAAGCAAAATAAGAAAAGCAAATAATGGAAAAATATATAGAAAGGTATAATTTTTAAAAATTCATGGACAATCACAAAAGGATGAATATGAAATAAAAGAATCAAATGCATATAGAAAGTAAAATGGTGGATGGTGGTTGCCAGGTGCTGGGAGGAAGATGAAATGAAGAGTTACTGTTTAATGGGTATGGAGTTTTGGTTTGGGAAGATGACAGATTCTTGAGACAGATGTTACTTTTGATCGAGCAACCATGTGAATGTACTTAATGTCATTGAACTGTGTACTGAAAAAAGATTAAAATGGTAAATTTTACGTTATGCATATTTTGCCACCAAAAAAAAAGTTCATGAAAGAAGGAAAGACTTGACTTTTCATAAGAAAAAGGATCACCTTCTGGTACACAAAAATGACCTAGAGCAGGCCAAGACACAGTCTATCAAAAATGTTGGACATTAAATATAAAGAGACGGGCAATATATTAAGACACTTGTAAAGGGGGAAACAGGTCTAGCCTCAGATTTCTCTACAGAAATTGTCAACACCAGAAGTCATTGGAGTAATATCTAAAAGATACTTAAGATAGGAAGCATGAACCCAGGATTTTATATGCAGACAAACCATACTCAAGTAGAAAGTTACAGATCATTGTTATAAACATTAAAGAAACTGAGAATTTTATTCCCAAGGGACCTTCTTAAGACAAACACTAGAGGGAGAGACTTCAGCTCATTAGGAAATATTGGTAAGAACGTGACAAAAGAACTGGCAGAAAACTTTGAATATGTTTTACTGTAAAATAAATGTGATGATTATGGTTAAGTCAGAGAAGGCAAAGGTATATTCTCTGACAATAAAGAAATAATAAGAGAAAAAGTAGGAAAGAGAAGGTAGGAAAAACTGAAAGTAATTTTCTGATTTGCTCATCTTGGAATCAAAGATCATTTACAGTTGAGTAACAAAATACAAATAGAGAATATATATATATTTTAATGGTACACATTTATATTTTACCTAGTTGTCACAATAATGCACAAATTCAGTAGTTAAAATCATAACTAATTCTCAAAAATCTGTGGTTTGGCTGAGGCAGCTCAGCCTCAGGTGGCAAGTCTGTGGCTCCAAGTCTTCTTTATATATCTGTAATTCTTTTGGAGATAGAGACTAGCTAAACAGGCACGATTTTATGCTTATGATAGAGTCTCAAGAGACCAAGGGGAAATATACAATGCTTCTTGCTTCTTAACATTGAAATGACCCTGATTTTTCTGAGCTCATCTTTTTCTTGTGGTACCTTCTCATACATAACCAAAAGCAACCAAAGCATGCTTCTGACATTCTTCCTGGAACTGTCTTGCTCAACCTTCCATTCTGCCTGGAATCACAAGATGATTGGCTACATTTTATAATTTTCTACTTAAAGTAAGTAAACTTTTCACTGTTGACATTTTATAACTTTAGCTTTTGAGTATAGTGGCTTTACAACAAATTTAAAGATTAAAAAATACTATTTAGAGAGCTAGCATGATTTGGGGAAACAAATTGAACCATGAAACAGAATATTTGGGTTTTGGTTCAGATTCAGTTACTAACTTGCTTATGACTGTAGAAGAGCCACTTAATCCCCTGAGCTTAGTTTCCTGATCTGTAAAAATGATGGGGTTAGATGAGGCAGTCTTCAAGTTTCTTCCTCCTTTACTATTCTGTCGGTCTATGATTTAATACAGTGTTCACCAAACTGTGGCCCAGGAAAATAGCTTTGGAGTCTAGCCATTATTCAACTTTTTTATCAGCACTTCCTTCCTCTGCTTTCTTGAAACACACAGATAATGAATAACTGTTTTCCCAATCCTAAAATTATGTAATTCAAGTCCTGTAAAGGATAAATATTAGGAAACTCAAGAAACAGTATACATTCAAAGGCATTCAAAACAAAATGACAGAAAAATTCCCTAAAAGACTTACACTGAGCTACCATTTTGTTTTATTTGATTATTTATTTATTTATTTTTGAGATGGAATCTTGCTCTGCCACCCAGGCTGAAGTGCTGTGGCACTATCTTGGCTCACTGCAACCTCTACCTCTGGTTGAAGAGATTCTCCTGCCTCAGCCTCCCATGTAACTGGGATTACATGTGTGTGCCACCATGGCTGGCTAATTTTTTTAATTTTTATTTTATTTTGTATTTTTAGTGGAGACAGGGCTTCAGCATTTTGGCCAGGCTGGTCTTGAACTCATGACTTCCAGTGATCTGCCTGTCTCGACCTCCCAGAATGCTGGGATTACAGGCATGAGCCACCACACCTGGCCTGAACTGTCATTTTAGGCATCATAGATATAGTAATGAAATCATGAACATATTTTAACATATGAATTTAATATAAATCTATAAATAAAGTATCTTTTTATTCATCTATAGATTGCAACATGGAATTTGAGTAAACCCCAGGAAATTTTTTATTCATTGTAAGATTAAGCTCAATTAAAGCTGAGAGTGAAATATTTCTTCCCTCTCTGTGGTCTAGCAATTCATGATTAACATGACTTATGTTAATCTTACAGTTAGTACCTACATTTTGTATCCTATCTCTGCATCTTACAGAAAGTAAAATCCCACTTATTTTCTCAGTAACTTCCACACACACTACAGCACTGTGTACACATATGTGCTCTAATGTGGTTCCATTTTGACTGACCTGTGATTTGAGGAAGCAGATGAGGTGGCAGGGAAGATGCTGCCCTCTTAGATGATGAAGAATTCTAAATTATTGCACATTAATGTAAATGAACAAATGAAGAAAATAAACAAAGTAGGCAAAAGTTTTCTTCAGACTGTTATGGTAGCAGCTCTTTCCAAAGTGAATCAATATCCCAAGTATGAGAACCTATATTTATACAGTGAAAATATCTGCACAATCAAAAATATAACAGTGGAATTTTTGCTCTCCTATCCAAGGAGGATTTGATACCTAAATATTTCCCTTAACAGGAAGGGAAGGATAACTGTGTCTCTGTCTCAAAATGCAGATTGAATGAAGCTGTGGAGAGTAAGATTGCAACATTCAATGAAATCTCCATACATCCTCTGGACACATGGAATACGCCTGGCTGCTGTGGCATTTTGGTAGTGTCTTACTACATTTCTTCTTTCATTAATCTAAGTGTAATTTTTGTTTTCCTCAGGAACTTTCAGGAAACCGTGATTTTTCTCATCTAAGAAATGATAGAACTCTAAATCTTGCACCACAGTCAGAATCAACATTCCTTAAATAAATGGTCTCACATAATCTCAAATCTATATGATTACATCATCCTTGTTCCCTATACATGAAAGTATGTGTTTTGTAATTTTTTTTTAAAGTCAGTATCTCCTATGAAGCTGTATAAACCACTAAAATCAGAGTGGCAGAACTGACTTTTTTTTTTCCAGCTGGAGAGGGATCATGTTAATACAAACAAGAGTCAGTTAGGGCAGTAAAACTCCATCTCACTTCTTTGTAGGTCCGAAACAGCTGCTTTATTATGTGGGCCAAGAGAAGTTTGGGCTGCTCTTCTCAGAGGAATTCTGTCCTAATTATCCTCAATCATCACGGATATCACCTGTGTTGATATCCTTGATTCAAAACTGGTCTTACTTCTTGATGAATTTTCTGTTACAGAATTTGTGTTTGCATGAAGCACATCAATGATACATGAAGTGTATATGAATATTATTTTATATGTGTCTTCTCCAATCTTTTTTATTGTGTTAAATTATATTATTCCTTTGTAAAACCTATTACAATTATATCCAACTATAATAATGTAGTATAATATTATTAAAAGCGATCTCAAAAACACAATACTACAATAATGTTTTATAAATTATTTTTTTTTCTCTCAAATTATATAAGATTTTCACTGACTAAAAAAGTACCTCCATTTACTTAATTATATTTATTTTTCTCTTGCTTTCAGCTTTCAGGTGTCATAAAATTGAACAAGAAAATATCATTATTTGGATTAGCAGCTTTGTAGAAAAATGTTTTAAAATATAATTTGGATTAGACGTTTTTGGGAAACTGAAATCTCACCAATTCACTCCTGAGAAATAACTGAAAATAAAATGCTATTTTACAGTGTTATTAAAATTAGAGAGGAGTTGATAGGAGAAATAAAATCAATCATTTCTTACAGAAGATCAGAAACAAACACAAGAAAATCTAACAGAGTTTTAAAAAATTAAATATATTAGATACATAAATTAATCATGACATTGGTCCAAGAGGGCCTCAAACTAGAAAAACATATTGTGTTTGTTATACCCCTATTGCTTCCTTATTTTTTGTTTCTATGATGCAGTAGTATCATCTCAATAAAAAAATTCTGGTTTTGTTACTTAAATTTTTTTTTTAATATGGGAAATCTTTACAATCTATATTTTCAAAGCATTTTGAATTTAAACTTAGGTGCCCTGGTGTTTTCAGAGGTCCCAAGTAAGAGAACCTACATTTATAGGTTTGAGATATTGCCACATTACTATTTTTATCACTTAAAACCATTCAATACTTCCCAGGATCTTGGATTCAGAAATTAATGAACTGGCTTAGCAAAATCATTATCGATCAACAATAGTTGCTTTTATTTCAAAGGACACCTAAGTTAGTAAGAACCTTCTGAGGATATCATATTGTCAGAAAAAGAACACAGTTTGTCTGGAATATCATCATGCCAGCCACTGAGTTCATAAAAAAAAACTCTAAGGCAGAAAAGAATAAATCCTTTAACGATTTTTGCCTCTGGAGTTGGAGAGGTGATTTGTTTGGATTTAAGGTCCCTTAAAACAGGCAAACCAGAATAGTTTTTGAGACCTACATAACTTTTTGGCAAGTTTACTCATTCTTTATTCATCCTCAAGTGCAAGACTCTGGATTATGTGCAGTGTAAATATATAGACAAAAGCTACAAAATTTTGTCCTTGGAGGACCTATTAGTTTATGAATGGAAGTAATAAATTTCCACAAACACCTAGATAAATGGTGAAAACTAAACTCACTCAATTCTACTGGTACCAAACCTATGCCTTCTCACACATGCCCTGTCTTAGTAACATTACCCCCACTCACCCCAAAGACAGATACCTAGCAACTTTGCTAACTCTATATACTGCCTTTACCCTTTTATCCCTGCCACCCAAGTTTTAGATAAGAAACTAATCTCGTTCCCTTTCCCCTCAATAATTGTCTGACTGGTTCCCTTCATTCCACAACTTCTCCAAGATGACATTTCTAATGTAAACATCTGATCATATTCCTTTCTGATAACCTTCATGCTAAGCTCCAAACTCTCATTTCAAAGGTAAGGTCTTTACCATCTCACTGCTGACTGTCTCTCCCATCTTAGTTCTCATCACTTCTTTCCACGGCATGTAAGTTCCAGCTACTCTGAGCTACTTAGTTATCCTCAAACATGTATTTAAGCACAAGCCTTTGCATGTGTCCATCTGTCTAGAATGTCTTGTGCCACCCACTGTATACCCTGTGTGGTTCACTGAGAACTGTTGTTCATCCTTCATTCTCAGTCCAAGCATCTTTCTCCTGTCATATATTTCATTATGCCTCAGATAATAATATGGCCATTTATCTACATAATAGTATCTGTTGTTATATGCTTTCACCACCTCTCAATATAATATTGTTATTATATCTCTCTCACCACTAGTTTGTGAACTTCTTGATGGTAGAGACAATATGAGTTTTTTTTTTCATGTTCATATCCCAAGTGCTTTGTGCAATATTGAACATGCAGTAAATAATAACTATTTAACTAAAAATCCAATTGTAAAGAAATAACACAAGGCAGAATATGGAAAATGCTATATCCTTAATAATGGTTAGATATGAGTTTAGAGAGGTTATATCTAGATGAGAAAAACAGGAAAGACTTTATGGTATATGCTGCACTTGAGCCAATCATACAGGAATGGATAGAATTTGCAAACATGAAAATGGAAGGGAGAAAACGTTTAGTTTGGGGAATTGCATGATTGGTAATAGAAAGTTGAAAAAATATTTGCTGTGTATGAGGAACTGGTTTGAACAGAGAATAAGTGCAAGAAAAATTATAATAAATAAGGTAGAAAAGTTACCTTACAGAATAGATTCTTGGAGGTCATGAATATCCAGTTAAAGAGTATACATTCAGGAGACCATCCAAGATGGCCCAATAGGAACAGCTCTGGAGGGCAGTTCCCAGTAAGAATGCAGAGGCTGCTGCAGGTGATCCCCAGGCAAGAAGGATCTGGAGTGAATCTCCAGCAGTACTACAGCAGAGGGTCCTGACTGTTAGAAGAAAAACTAAAAAACAGAAAGAAATAGCTTCATCATCAACAAAAAGGATGTCCACTCAGAGACCCCATCTGAAAGTCACCAACTACAAAGACCACAGGTAGATAAATCCACAAAGATGAGAAGAAACCAGTGCAGAAAGGATGAAAACAAGCCAGAACACCTCTCCTTCTCCAAGGGATCACAACTCCTCACCAGCAAGGGAAAAGGCTGGATGGAGAATGAGTCTGATGAATTGACAGAAACAGGCTTCAGAAAATGGGTAATAACAAATTTCTGAACTAAAAGAACATGTTCTAAACCAATGCAAAGAAACTAAGAACCTTGAAAAAATGTTTGACAAAATGCTAATGAGAATAAACAGCTTAGAGAAAAATATAAGTGAATTGATGGAGCCAAAAAACACAACATGAGAATTTCATGAAGCATACACAATAGCTGAATTGACCAAGCAGAAGAAAGAATATCAGAGATTGAAGACCAACTCAATAAAATCAAATGGGAAGGCAAGATTAGAGAAAAAAGAGTAAAAAGAAATTATCAAAGCCTTATATGGGATTATATGAAATGACCTAATCTATGTTTGATAGGTGTACCTGAATGTGATGGAGAGAATGAATCCAAGCTGAAAAACACTCTTCAGAATATTATCCAGGAGAATTTCCCCAGTGTAGCAAGACAGGTCAATATTCAAATCCAGGAAATACAGAGAACATCACAAAGGTATTCCTCAAGAAGAGCAACCCCAAGGCACATAATCGTCAGATTTGCCAGGGTTGAAATGAAGGAGAAAATGCTAAGGGCAGCCAGAGAGAAAGGTCAGGTTACCCACAAAAGGAAGCCCATCAGACTCACATCAGATCTCTTGGCAGAAACCCTACAAACCAGAATAGAGTTGGGCCAATATTCAACTTCCTTCAAGAAAAGAACTTTCAATATAGAATTTCATATCCAGCCAAACTAAGCTTCATAGGCAAAGGAGAAATAAAATCCTTTATGAACAAGAAATTGCTCAGAGATTTTATCACCACCAGGCCTGCCTTAAAAGAGCTCCTGAAGGAAGCACTAAATATAGAAAGGAACAATCAGTACAAGCCACTCCAAAAATGTACCAAATGGTAAAGAGCATCTACAGTGAAGAGACTGCATCAACTAACAGGCAAAACAACCAGCTAGCATCAAAATGGAAGGATCAAATTCAGACATAACAATATTAACCTTAAATGTGAATGGGTGAAAAGCCCCAATCAAAAGACACAGACTGGCAAACTGGATAAAAAGTCAAACCCATCAGTGTGCTGTGTCCAGGAAACCCATCTCACATGCAAGGATACACATAGGCTCAAAATAAAGGGATGGAGGAAGATTTACCAAGCAAATGGAGAGCAAAAAAAAGCAGGATTTGCAGTTCTCGTCTCTGATAAAATAGACTTTAAACCAACAAAGATAAAAAAAAAAAAAAAAGAAGAAGAAAAAGGGCATTACATAATGGTAAAAGGATCAATGCAACAAGAAGAGCTAACTATCCTAAATATATATGCACCCAATACAGGAGCACCCAGATACATAAAGCAAGTTCTTAATGACCTAAAAAGAGACGAGAATTCTGACATAATAATAGTGGGAGACTTTAACACTCCACTGTCAATATTACACAGATCTTTGAGACAGAAAATTAACAAGGATATCCAGGACTTGAACTCAGATCTGGACCTAGCAAACCTATAGACATTTACAGAACTCTCCACCCCAAATCCACTGAATATACATTCTTCTCAGCACCACATCACACCTACTCTAAAACTGACCACAGAATTGGAAGTAAATCACTCCTCAGCAAATGCAAAAGAACAGAAATCATAACGGTCTCTCAGACCACAGTGCAATCAAATTAGAACTCAGGATTAAGAAACCAACTCAGAACCGCACAACTTAATGGAAACTGAACAACTGGCTCTTGAAAGTTGACTGGATAATCAATGAAATGAAGGCAGAAATGAAGATGTTCTTGAAAACCAATGAGAACGAAGACATGATGTACCAGAATCTCTGGGACACATTTAAAGCAGTGTCTAGAGGAAAATTCATAGCAATAAATGTCCACATGTGAAGCAAGGAAAGATCTAAAATTGACACCCTATCATCAAAATTGAAACAGTAGAGGAGCAAGATTTAAAAAAACTCAAAACCTGGCAGAAGACAAGAAATAACTAAGATCAGAGCAGAACAGAAGGAGATAGAAACACAAAAAAAAACCCTTAAAAAAATCAATAAATCCAGGAGCTGGTTTTTTGAAAAGATCAACAAAATAGACAGACCGCTATCCAGATTAATAAAAAAGAAGAGAGAAGAATCAAATAGATACAATAAAAAACAATAAAGGGGATAACACCACCAATTCCACAGAAATGCAAACTACTATAAGAGATTACTGCAAACAACTTTATGCACATAAACCAGTAAACCTGAAAGAAATGGATAAATTCCTGGGCACTTACACCCTCCCAAGCCTAAACCAGGAAGAAGTCGAAACCCTGAATAGACAAATAACAAGGGCTGAAGTTGAGGCAGCAATTAATAGCGTACCAACCAAAAAAACCCCAGGTCCAAATGGGTTCAGAGCTGAATTCTACTAGATGTACAAAGAGGAGCTGATACCACTCCTTCTGAACCTATTCCAAACAATCCAAAAAGAGGGAATCCTTCCCAAATAATTTTATGAGACCAACATCATCCTGATACCAAAACCCGGCAGAGACTCAACAAGAAAAGAAAACTTCAGGCCAATATCCATGATGAATATAGATGTGAAAATCTTCAATAAAATACTGGCAAACTGATTGCAACAAACCCACAGCCAGTATCATACTGAATGGGCAAAAACTAAAAGCATTCCCTTTGAAATCCAGCACTAGACAAGGATGCTCTCTCTCACCACTCCTATTCAATACAGTATTTGAAGTTTTAGCCAGAGCTATCAGGCAAGAAAAAGAAATAAACAGTATTAAATTAGGAAAGGCAGAAGTCAAATTGTCTCTCTTTGCAGACAACATCATTGTATATTTAGAAGACCCTGTCATCTCAGCCCAAAATTTCCTGAAACTGATAAGCAACTTCAGCAAGTCTCAGGATACAAAATCAATGTGCAGAAATCACAAGCATTCCTATACACCAATAACAGACTAACAGAGAGCCAAATCAAGAATGAACTGCCATTCACAATTGCTACAAAGAGAATAAAATACCTAGGAATACACCTAACAAAGAACCTAAAGGACCTCTTTAAGAAGAACTACAAACCACTGCTCAATGAAATATGAGAGGACACAAACAAATGGAGAAATATTCCATGTTCATGGTTAGGAAGAGTCAATATTGTGAAAATGGCCACAGTGCGCAAAGTAATTTATAGATTCAACACTATCCCCATCAAGCTACCTATGTCCCTCTTCATAGAACTGGAAAAAACCACCTTAAACTTCATATGGAGCCAAAAGTGAGCCTGCACAGCCAAGACAATCCTAAGCAAAAACAACAAAGCTGGAGGCATCGATGGTAATCAAAACAGTATGTTACTGGTACCAAAACAGAGAAATAGACTAATGGAACAGAGCAGAGGCCTGAGAGGCAACACCACACATCTACAACCATCTGATCTTTGACAAACCTGATGAAGACAAGCAACGGGGAAAGGGATTCCCTGTTTAATAAATGGTATTGGGAAAATTGGCTAGCGATGTGCAGAAAGCAGAAACACACCTTTTCCTGACACCTTATGCTAAAATTAACTCCAGATGGATTAAAGACTTAAACATAAGAGCTAACACCATAAAAACCCTAGAAGAAAACCTATGCAAAAGCATTCAGAACATAGGCATAGGCAAGGAATTCATGACTAAAACACCAAAAGAATTGGCAACAAAGGCCAAAATAGACAAATGGGATCTACTTAAACTCCAGAGTTTCTGCACAGAAAAAGAAACAATCATTAGAGTGAACTGGCAACCAACATAATGGGCAAAAATTTTTGCAATATACCCTTCTGAGAAAGGGCTAATATCCAGAATCTACAAAGAACTAAAATAGATTTACAAGAAAAAAAAAAACCCATTCAAAAGTGGGCAAAGTATCTGAACAGACACGTTTCAAAAGAAAACACATATGAGACTAAAAAACTTATGAAAAAATGCTCATCATCAGTGGTCATTAAAGAAAGGCAAATCAAAACCACATTGAGATACCACGTGATGCCAATTAGAATGATGACCATTAAAAAACGTGGAGACAACAGATGCTTGAGAGGATGTGGAGAAATAAGAACACTTTTGCACTGTTGGTGGGAGTATAAATTAGTTCAACCATTGTGGAAGACAGTATGCCAATTCCTCAAGGACCTAGAAATAGAAATTCCATTTGACCCAGCAATCCCATTACTGGTATATATCCAAAAGATTATAAAGCATTCTATTATAAAGATACATGCACATATATGTTCATTGTGGCACTGTTTACAATAGGAAGGACCTGGAACCAACTCAAATGCCCATTGATGATAGACTGGACAGGGAAAATGTGGCACATATACATCATGGAGTACTATGCAGCCATCAAAAACAATGAGTTCATGTCCTTTGTAGGGAAACAGATGAATCTGGAAACCATCATTCTCAGCAAACTGACACAAGAACAGAAAATCAAACACCACATGTTCTCACTCAGAGGTGGGTGTTGAATAATGAAAACTCATGGACACAGGGAGGGGAGCATCACACACTGGGGTCTGTTGGGTGGGACTAGAAGAGGGACAGCAGGGGATAGGGAGTTGGGGAGGGATATCATGGGGAAAAATGCCAGATATAGGTGACACGGATGGAGGCAGCAAACTACATTGCCATGTATGTACCTATGCAACAATCCTGCATGTCTTCACATGTACCCCAGAACCTAAAGGAAAAAAAAATGATGGCAGGCCAGGCATGGTGGCTCACACCTGTAATACCAACACTTTGGGAGTCCGAGGTGGGTAGATCACCTGAGGTCAGGAGTTTGACACCAGCCTGGCCAACATGGCAAAACCCTGTCTCTAAATATATATATATATATATATATATACACATTCATATTTTATCTTTTAGAAATAAAGCATGAATATATTGAAAGATTGTCTATACACACACACACACACACACACACATACACACCTTCACACATTATATCAGACAAGGCAAGGGAACCATAATAAATTAAGTAGAAAAGTTAGCTTGGGAAAATATCAAGGAAGTTCACATACAATTATTTTTCTCTAGGAAATATGGATATATTAAAAGATAAATACATGATTATGCTATAGTTTTTATATAAATATAGTTATAGACATTGACATTAATACCCTGACAAATTAAGGCCAAAAAATTAAATCGAATACAGAGAGTGTAGAAGAATGATTTTGACAATCTAAATTTGGATAATTGAAATTCAGAGTATACAAAATTTTAGGAGACATAATCTACATACTTAGGTACTTGGTTTGAGGAAATAAGTAAGGAAAAGTAGAAAGACAATAGAGAGAGATATGAGTCAAAGAACCCATTGATTGGGCACCTCCTATCTGTTGTTACCTTGTGCCACTAATTTGCTTCCCTTGTATAAGCCAGTTAAGTTTACTGAAAATGGGGCCCTTCATTATCTATTTTGAAACTCCACCACTCAGTTGAGGGTGTGGTTCATTTGGGGTAATCAACAAGTTTTGAATGGCTCTAACTACAGGTGACTAGTTAATAAAACTGTGGTGTGTGTCAAGTTTGCCAGTCTATGGTTTATCTTATGAAGGCTAGTCACAATTCAAATCTGGACACTATGCTTTTTAAAGACCTGGTACTATAGCATATAGCTCATTGGGTTCTTATAGTTCAGTGGCCCTTGCTGTTCAATCTACTTCACATGGAAAAAAAAAAAAAAAAAAAAGCCAGCTTGAGGAAGCACTCCCTTATTTTAATAGTAAATACACGGTTTTATGCTAAACGTAGTGAGCCATACCACGTTTGCCAACAAATTATTTTTAGCAAAATCAGCAACAATTGTGTATTTAAAGTTCCCCCCAAAATACTGTTGTTCAAATGATGAAATGTAAATTTAGAAAGCCAAGGGAATTAAGACACTCAATCTTTTATGCCCTCTTTATTATGTTTTTTCTTTGTGGAAAATAAACCGCGCTGTATAAAGTATCACCTTGAGAAAAAGGAATGCAAAAATATGTTGGCTGCCACTTTTTAAAAATCCTGTTAGCTACTTTTATTTGCACATTTGTTTTTCTTTCCTAATGGTTTTCATTAAAATTTAAATATATAGGGAAATTTCCTACTAGAATATACTAATTTTGAATACGTCTTGTTATGTCTAGAATAGGTTATTACAAAGCTTTCTAAAAATCCTTGATAGTTCTAAGAAGATATAGGAACTACCAACTATTTTGGTCCCCTCCCCTTTCTCTCTGCAAATTCTAAAGTAATTGGATAGTGTTAGGCCAATAATTATCTAATTTGAATTTTTAAAATATCAAAGTTGTCAAGGAATTGTCTTTCTTCGATGTGGGGCATTGAAAGGAAACTCGTGAATTACTACCCTTCTTTACTGTGTCTATACGTGACAGGATCTACTGTTCCTACAGTTAATTCAGTCAAAGAAACCATTTGATCTGAATGTGTGACCGAATGACCAGTGGTTTGACTGAATTCACAGCCACCAAGGCTGCTCTGCCCATGCGAGTCCACAAGGGCTTTGTTTGCTTGCTGGCAGTCTCTGCACAGAGAACACACAGCATATGCCAGGTGGCCATGTGTCTGAGGCAGAGGGAAGGGAGAACAAAGCAAAAAAAAAAAAAAAATGATTTCATTTGGACAGAGATGCTTTAAGCCATCCGACTGCCAGTAACATATTAAAGAGAGAAGAAAATGCAATGATGCTTGAATATACTCAACAGTAAACAACTTGAAGCCTGAGCTTCAGATCACAAATCTCCCTGTGCGGCTGCTGACATGCTCAGCTTGAGCGTGGTTGCTGCAGACAAAGGGACCTGCTCCAGGAAGAAAACAGAAGAGAAAAATCTCACCCTGATTTTAATCTATCTCAGATGAATGTCAAAGAACCAGCCATACCATAACCGTTACGTTCTTATATCAGAAACCTGTTCTTTTGAAGTTGAGAATAGAGGAAGAAGGTTCTAGAATGGCAAAAAATGAGAACTCACTTTCCTGTCTACCTCTTTTTCCTTTATGTCTACCCTCCGCTTGGCACTTATCACACTGCTCACCACTGACTTCCCAACAAACTGTGAAATGAAGAAGACAGATGTTAATGCCATCTCAGAAGTGTTGGGCGCTGCAAAATATCATTTTGGAAAGGCATCAGGATGATGTAGATTCCTGAAAAAGTGGAATATCATTTCTCATATAAGTATAATATTGCCGCCATTCCCACCTCAAGATTTAATAAAAATACATTTTCTTTTCTGCATTATTTTCTTATTAGTCATGAATTGAGTAGCTGATATGGGCTAGATAGTTCGCTAGCAGCCTGATCTCCATTCAGTATTTTCAATCTTCCCAACAGTGCCACTGAGCTCCA
The DNA here is from genome assembly GCF_048565385.1 of Saimiri boliviensis. NCBI lineage: Eukaryota > Metazoa > Chordata > Mammalia > Primates > Cebidae > Saimiri > Saimiri boliviensis. The sequence continues at coordinate 25,149,199 of NC_133466.1, read as the reverse complement.
TTGTGTTCATCTTACAGACAGAAATACTGGCATTCAGAGGAGTGAGTTAACTTGCCTAGGTGACTCAGCTAATAAGTACAAGATTTCAAATCTAAGGTGATCTGATTTCGAAGCCTATGCTTATCACATTACATCAAGCTACAACTTCATTTATAAGTAAGTCAGCTTTCAAGGGTCTTTCAAGTGTCCTGCACTTTTACAGGCTGTGCCACTTAATGAACATGAAATGAGCCTTCTGACGAAGTAGTCTTTCCATGATTTCAGATATTAGAACTAAAATTCTTAGCTGTCAGCTGATTCAAGGCTGGGACAAAACTCAAACATGAGTCTACCCCAATGTATATCTCAATGTTAGTCCCCAAATTCCACTGACCTCAACTCAAGGGAGTATAAAGAGCTACTCTTTATACACTTTTTAAGTTATGATAGCATCTGAAAATTAACTAAATTGATGCAAATTTGAACAAACTTTATCATGGTGTATTTAAACAATCTGTTTCTTCTGCCTGGAATTTATTTATTTTTCCAATTCCTTCCATTTGATTTTTCATGCATAATCTAGTTCTGATGTGTGTTTTCTGGACACACTCTTCAATTTCAAAAGACAGAGCTCATTACTTTCTTCCTGGTGCTCCAAGCACTTTATTTGTATTTGTATTCAAGCATTTTGCTATATTGTACTGGATCATTATTTTATCTCTAGGATGGCTTCCCCAGGCCACTTGTGTTCACCCAGAGACTACATTTTGTATCTTCTTGACCTCTGAACTTCCAGTAGTGTCTTAAAATAGTAGGTATGCAAAACTATTTGCTATGAGAATATATAATTGAACAATATAAAAAGGAGAAAGAAACAGAGAAATATAGGTGTGTATATATGTTCGTGTGTTTAAAAGGCAGTGTGGAAAAGGAAGAAATGTCATTAATAGTGAATGGACAAAGTTATATTATCCCTTATCTGGCTTTTAAGGGGATTTTGCTGAGCTAAAAATCCTATATTCATAGAAAAGCCTTACCTGAGCTGCCAATACCATCTAAGATTATTTTTTACAAAAGGATTTTAAAGATCTAATTTACTTTTTGTCATGCACTGCTTGCTATTTGCATTCCACTCTGGTTGAACATTGAAATGAGACGAGTTTTTATCACCTTTGTGTCTGGTCACGTCTGCTTCCTCGTCTCCCTGTGCTAGCACCATGCAGCATTACCAGGCTGTAAACACAGCAGCAAAATCATTCAGGAAAAGAAAAAGAATCAGAAAAGAGAAAGCTGCTTTGGCTCATAATTGGATGAAAATCTATGTAATGAAAACATTTCTATCAGTAGCAGATTTTTTATAAGTTCTTCTTTTCTTTATAATTAAATTTTCAAAAATGCAGGCATTTGGCCTTAGATATCTCGTGGATGTAAAATTGGCACCAGATCAGTACAGTTCGCTAGCCAAGCTTCAAAAGGAAAATATAATGGGAAAACACTGTGATTTTATAGTTCTTGTAAAAATGAGAAAATCACAACGTGCACAAAAACCCCAGGTAGTACATCCCCTAAATCTGCCCTTGGAGAAACCAGGATATGTGTTTTCAGTTTTGAGGATGACCTTAGAAACGTATCTGGGGTTTATTTTAGTTTACCCTAACATAACTACAGATCCATCTCAGCAAACAGATGTGCAGAACATGAGCTTTATGTTCATTGGCTCAGGAAAGAGAATTGAGAATTTCAGCTAATTTCCATTTTTATTATGTAGTATGACTTTTGCTTCTTTGTTCTCTCATAATAAACTTCAGTCCCCTTGAAAATTTCCTAACTGATAGCCTCTAACAGGGTTAGATTGTATAAGCTGAATGTAGACTTGTTTATGACTGCCTTACCCAAATATGCACCTGACATCCTTCCTCTCAGTGGAATAAAAAATTGGATTTTTCCAGAGCAGAAAAGAGGTACAAGCTCATTTTAATAAAATAAATATAATATCACTTGTGTATGGCAGAATCTTTTGAACCAAATTAAAATTGGATTTTTGAGACAGACCTTGAGCATAGAAAGCTCAGCATCTACAATCTTGCTGAAGAAGAGACTGCACTGAGAGATTAGCCACCCCACAGTAGGCATTTGTACCAACTCTTTCTTTTACTACCCACCAAACCCATTTTCCTCCTTTGTCTTGCCTCTCTATGCTCCCAGAGGTAATTGCTGTGGATTCATGTCTGCAGCTCTCCTGCAGTCTGAACTTCATTTGGGTTTGGCCCACAAGCTCACCAACAAAAGAGGGCGGGAACACTTACTCTCCTTTTCCTTCCTGCTTTGGTGCCACTATCATAGCAGTGACTCTGCCTGGCTCCAGTTACGCCTTTATCAGAGAGTCCTTTTCCATGGTCCTCATTCCGGTGATCCAGCATCACTCTGGGTCATTCCTGTGTCCCTTTCATCCTTGGAGTGGCCACGTCTTCCTAATTTTGCTGGTATTTTGATGTCTGACCAACTCTTGTTTGGTTTCTTATCCCTGTTCACACTCCATCTGTTGTTTCTCTTTTAAAAACTTTTCATGTGAACCACCTGTAATGATTCCAGTGTCCTGCTGGGACCTTAATAATAAAGAATATATCTATTTTTTTTAATAAAAAATAAATGCTTACCTGAACAAAATAATCTACTAGACAGTCACAGATGGATTCTAATTGGTTTGCGGTGGTAGAAAGGCCACTGTGAGCATCTAACTGCCTTCACCTTTAATCTCTGTGTCAGAGACTGATAGAATATGAAGCAACTAAAGTGTGTCTTCTAAGAACTTAAAGAAAGCTAGGCTGGACATGGTGGCTCATGCCTGTAATACCAGCACTTGAGAGGCCAAGGCGGGCAGATCACAAGGTCAGGACACCGAGACCATCCTGGCTAATACAGTGAAACCTCGTCTCTACTAAAAATACAAAAAATTAACCAGGCATTGTGGCACATGCCTGTAGTCCCAGCTACTTGGGAAGCTGAGGCAGGAGAATCACTTGAACCCAGGACGCAGAGGTTGCAGTGAGCTGAGATCACACCACTGCATAGCCTCTATGACACAGCGAGCCTCTGTCTTAAAAAAAAAAAAAAAAAAAAAAAAAAAAGCTGTAAAAAGTCTTCCAGAGTTTTTAAGGAATCTGCTAGAATGAGTGAAAATATTTCATAATGATGGAGGCAGAAAAGGCACAGATTTATGATTCTCCTGGTTGAAACACAGCATAAAATCAAGGAGGAAGGGAACAGAGAAGATCCACCAAAACTTAGTCCCCTTTAACTTGAAGTGACAAGGATGGCTGAATTCTAGGACATCTCAGTAAAAGAAAATGGTTTCTAAGACATCTGTTTCCCCAGAAAATAAGGACATCCTCACAAAATGACCTGAACAACCCAGGATTTAAAGATGTAAAGGGGATCCCACTGACCAAACTGGACATTTGAGCTAAATATATATATATATATATATATTTATATATAGTGACAATCATTTATAACTCATTGAGTAAAATGAGAATCCCTGAGTTCATACAGAAAGAAAAACGAAAAGAGAAAGGAAAGCTCTTTCTTACAGTAAAATGCCCACTAATACATGTAACATCATAATGGAGTTAATAATCTAGCATTAACAGTCAATGGATTTTAAATGAGTGGGTGAAAATTTGATGAAGAGGCTATTTCAGAGTGTCAAAAAGAACATTCCCACCAATTGCTTATTAATTACTAAGAGAAAAGTAATAATTTTACCGTGGAGAAACCTGACAGATACCATTGAAGGGTGGCAGAATATGCCACCCCAAATACGCCAATTTGGTGTCAAGATTCCTTTGAGTTAAAGGGACTTTAAAAATAAACAGCAGGTGCAGGAAGGACACTCTGATCCTCTTTTTATTCTTCCTGAAAGTCGGAGATAAAACCCCCATATGGAAGATGTCTTGCCTCTACCAGAAGAAAAGTAACATTCTTATCATCAAGGACATGAAGTTAAGACTGAGAGAATTCTGTGCAAACAGACCTTGTTAAAATAATTCTTATCTTTCTTTAGCAACATCCCCTGCCCCATGTAGTCTAGTTACTTTTCCACAATTGCCTCTTTTTCAATCTAATAAAAACATTTAGGTTTTGCTTCTTCTTTGGGTCATTTTCTTATGCCGACTCCTGTTATGTAAAACTTTTATGAGATAAATCTGTATGTTTTACTCTGTGAATCTGTCTTATGTCAGTTTATTTATTAGGTACACTGAAAAACCCTAAGAGGGAAGAGGTAACATTTTTGCCTCCCCTACACCAACTTAGTCAAGGGTTCCATCAATGTTACTATCACCGATATAGGAAAAAGCCCTATCACATGCCTCCTGAGATGTTATGCTTAGAATAACTCATAATTTTTGTAATATTCTTGCTGAAACTGAGTAAAGGACTTCTCTGTTAATTCAGGATTCTTGATATAGAGAAATCACTCTTGCTTTCATGTTGCTCACCTGACAGAAATTTCAATCTCATGTGTTGGAAAATGTGTGCCTGCTGAAATGTTACAAGGTAAGACAGATGGAGAGAAATCTTCAAAGACTGTTGGCATCCCAAAAGGCTGTGCCTGAGGCCACTAATATAGAACTGAAGACTGTGACAAGAATGTAACTAGAAGGGTGGGTCTGAGAGATGATGAAGAAAGAGAACAGAGCTGGGTGTGGCACTCACTCCTGTAATCCCAGAACTTTAGGAGGCTGAGGCTGGAGGATTTCTTAAGGGCAAGGGTTCAAGACCAGCCTGGGCAACACAGTGAAACCTCATCTCCATTAAAAAATTAGAAATTAGTCAGGTGAGGTGGCATACCCTTGTAGTCCCAGCTGGAGGGCTGGAGGGCAGGAGGATCACTTGAGGCCAGGAGTTGGAAGCTGCAGTGAGCTCTGATTGCACCACTGGACTATAGTCTGTGTGACAGAATGAGATTCTGTCTCAAAACAGAAAATAAATAAATTAAATAAAAGGAAGAGTAGACTAACAGAAGACTATAGATCTACTCTTTTTTTATTGTACTTTAGATTCTGGGGTACATGTGCTGATCATGCAGGATTGTTGTATAGGTACATAAATGCAATGTGGTTTGCTGCCTCCATTCCCCATCACCTATATTTGGCATTTCTCCCCATGTTATCCCTCCCCAACCTCCCTCCCACCACTGTCCCTCCCCTAGCCTTCCCGACAGACCCCAGTGTGTGATGCTCCCCTCCCTGTGTCCATGTGTTCTCATTGTTCAACACCTGCCTATGAGTGAGAATATGCAGTGTTTGATTTTCTGCTCTTGTGTCAGTTTGCTGAGAATGATGGTTTCCAGATTCATCCATGTCCCTACAAAGGACATGAACTCAAGGTTTTTGATGGCTGCATGGTATTCCATGGTGTATATGTGTCACGTTTTCCTTGCCCAGTCTATCATCAATGGGCATTTGGGTTGGTTCCAGGTCTTTGCTATTGTAAACAATGCCTCAATAAACATATGTGTGCATGTGTCTTTTTAATAGAATGATTTATAATCCTTTGAGTATATATAATCCTTTGGAAACCCAGTAATGGGATTGATGGGTAAAATGGAATTTCTATTTCTAGGTCCTTGAGGAATCACCACTCTGTCTTCCAAAATGGTTGAATTAATTTACACTCCCACAAACAGTGTAATGAAAGTATTCTTATTTCTCCATATCTTCTCCAGCATCTGTTGTCTCCAGGTTTTTTAATGATTGCCATTCTAACTGGCATGAGATGGTATCTCAGTGTGGTTTTGATTTGCATTTCTCTAATGACCAGTGATGATGAGCATTTTTTTCAAGTTTCTTGGCCTCATATATGTCTTTTTTTGAAAAGTGTCTGTTCATATCCTTCACCCACTTTTGAATGGGTTTGTTTGTTTTTTTCTTGTAAATCTGTTTTAGTTCTTTGTAGATTCTGGATATTAGCCCTTTATCAGATGGGTAGATTGTAAAAACTTTTTCCCATTCCGTTGGTTGCCAGTTCACTCTAATGATTGTTTCTTTTGCTGTGCAGAAACTCTGGAGTTTAATTAGATCTCATTAATCATCTATTTTGGACTTTGTTGCCAATTCTTTTGGTGTTTTAGTCATGAAATCCTTGCCGACGCTTATGTCCTGAGTGGTTTTGCCTAGGTTTTCTTCTAGGGCATCGATCCACTCTTAAGTTATTTTTTTATTCTTGCTTCAACTACTAATATTCTAGAACTTTTGCTTATATAGAACATTTTTATTTCACTTAGAATCTATGGCATGTCTATTAAACATCTTCTTTCTCCTATTTTTCATCTCTCAAGCCTTCTGTCAGACAGGACCACATTTAGTCTACCAGATATTTAAGCTGCCAACATTTTTAACTTGCTCACGATTTCTTTATTATTATTCAAACGTTAACATCTCATTCAATTCTAGAGCCCAGTGTTGGTGAAATTCCTTCTTATATCAATATCAGTATTGGCTGCCAAAGAAGTGTCTTTTGTGTTTCTGGTTTTCTCCTTGCAATAGATTCAATATAATATATAATATTTGTCTAGTTTGGATATCTATTTTGACATCCAACACAATTGTATACCAACTGTGCTACTATGAATCCCAGAACACTTTAATCTTTGACTCATACTCAATATAAATATATTTTACATGAAGGTTAGAGGGTGTAATAACTTTGAGATATCTTTTTAAAAAAATGAAACCACATATGCCATTGTGCTTTACTTCTTCCTTTGGATTTAATGAGAGGTACGATCATTTATCAAAGGACTTTAGATAGCAAATAGTGAAGCTTTTATCAAAGGACTTTAGATAGCAAATAGTGAAGCATCTATAAAAATATATTGCTGCATATACTTTTAAGGTTGCTAGTCTTGGCACCTCCATTTAAAATAAGGCTATGGGAGGTGGCTGGCAAGATGGCCAAATAAGAACAGCTCTGGTCTGCAGCTCCCAGTGAGATCAATGCAAAAGGAGGGTGATTTCTGCATTTCCAACTTAGGTATCTGGCTCATCTCATTAGGACTGGGTACACAGTGGGTTGAGCCCACGGAAGGAAAGCCAAAGGAGAATGGGATGTTGTCTCACCTGGGAAGGGCAAGAGATTGGGAAACTCCCTCCCCTAGCCAAGGAAAGTCATGAGGGACAGTGCCATGAGGAATGGTGCATTCTGGCCCAGATACTGCACTTTTCCTATAGTCTTCACAACCCACAGACCAGGAGATTTTCTCAGGTGCCTAGGTCACCAGGGCCCTGAGTTTCAAGCACAAAATTGGGCGGCCATTTGGGCAGACACAAAGCTAGCTGCAGGAGATTTTTTTCATACCCCAGTGGTTCCTGGAATGCCCTCAAGACAGAATCGTTCACTTCCCAGGAAAGGGGGCTGAAGCCAGGGACCCCAATGGTCTAGCTTAGCAAATCCCACCCCTACAGAGCACAGCAAGCTAAGATCCACTGGTTTGAAATTCTTGCTGCCAGCACAGCAGTTTGAAGTCAACCTGGGACACTCCAGTTTGGTCGGGGGAGAGGCACCCACCATTACTGAGGGTTGAGGAGGTGGTTTTCCCCTCACAGTGTAAACAAAGCCACCAGGAAGTTCAAATTGGGCAGAGCCCATTGCCTCTCTAGATCTCTCCCCTCTAGATAGGGCATCTCTGAAAGAAAGGCAGCAGCTCCAGTCAGGGACTTACAGATAAAACTCTCATCTCTCTGGGACAGAGCACCTGGGGAAAGGGGCAGCTGTGGGTGCAACTTCAGCAGACTTAAACCTTTCTCCCTGCCACTCTGAAGAGAGCAACAGATTTCCCGGCACAGCACTGAAACTCTGCTAAGGGACAGACTGCCTGCTCAATTGGGCCCCTGACCCCCATGCCTCCCAATGGGAAGACACCTCTCAGCAGGAGTCAACAGACACCTTATACAGGAGAGCTCCAGCTAGCATCTGGCAGGTGCCCCTGTGGGATAAAGCTTCCAGAGAAAGCAACAGACAGCAATCTTTGCTCTTCTGCAGCCTCTGCTGGTGATAACCCAGGCAAACAGAGTCTGGAGTGGACTTCCAGCAAACTCCAGCAGACCAGCAACAGAGGGGTCTAACTGTTAGAAGGAAAACTAACAAACAGAAAGGTATAGCATCCACATCAACAAAAAGGATGTCCACACAGAAATCTCATGTGAAGGTCACCAACATCAAAGACCAAAGGTAGATAAATTCATGAAAATGAGGGAAAAAACAGTGAAAAATGGCTGAAAATTCCAAAACCAAAACATCTCTTCTCCTGCAAAGGATGACAACTCCTCACCAGCAAGAGAATAGAACTGGATGGAGAATGAGGTTAATGAATTGACTTAAGTAGGCTTCAGAAGGTGGGTAATAACAAACATTCTCCTTCAAGCTAAAGGATCATGTTCTAACCCAATGCAAGGAAGCTAAGAACCTTGAAAAAACTTTAGGGAAATTGTTAACTAGAATAATCAGTTTAGAGAATGTAAACGACTTGATGGAGGTGAAAAACACAGCATAAGAATGTCATGAAGCATACATGAGTATCAATAGCTAAATCAATCAAGTGGAAGAAAAGATATAAAAGATTGAAGATCAACTTAATGAAATAAAGCATGAAGACAAGATTAGAGAAAAAAGAATAAAAAGGAATGAACAAGCCTCCCAGAAATATGGGGCTATGTGGAAAGACCATACCTATGTTTGATTGGTGTAATTGAAAGTGATGGGGAAAATGAAACCAAGTTGGAAAACACTCCTCAAGATATTATCCAGGAGAACTTCCCCAGCCTACCACAACAGACAATCATTCTAAGTCAGGAAATACAGAAAACACCACAAAGATACTCCTTGAGAAGAGTAACCCCGAGACTCATGATTGTCAGATTCACCAAGGTTGAAATGAAGGAAAAAATGATAAGGACAGCCAAAGAGAAAGGTCAGGTTACCCAGAAAGGCAATCCCTTCAGACTAACAGCAAATCTCTCTAAAGAAACCTTATAAGCCAGAAGACAGTAGGGGCCAATATTCAATCTTAAAGAAAAGATTTTTCAATCCAGAATTTCATATCCAGCCAAACTAAGCTTCATAGGCAAAGAAGAAATAAAATCTTTTAGAGATAAGTACATTCTGAGAGATTTTGTCACCACCAGGCCTGCCTTACAAGAGCTCCTGAAAGAAGTACTAAATATGGAAAGCAATAACAGTACGAGCCACTGCAAAAACATGCCAAATTGTGAAGATTATCAACACTATGAAGAAACTGCATCAACTAACAGGCAAAATAACCAGTTAGCATCATAATGACAGGATCAAATTCACACAAAACAATATTAACCTTAAGTGTAAATGGGCTAAATGCCCCAATTAAAAGAAACAGACTGGCAAACTGGATAAAGAGTTAAGATCCATAAGCATATTTTATTCATGAAACTCATCTCATATACAAAGACACACATAGGCTCAAAATAAAAGGGATGGAGGAATATTTAGCAAGCAAATGGAAAGAAAAAAAAAGAGAAAAGCAGGGTTTGCAATCCTAGTCTCTGATAAAACACACTTTAAACCAACAAAGATCAAAAAGACAAAGAAGGGCATTACATAATAGTAAAGGGATCAATGTAACAAGAGCTAAGTGTCCTAAATATATATGCACCCAATACAGGAGACCCAGATTCATAAAACAAGTTCTTAGAGACCTACAAAGAGATGTAGCTTCCCTCAAAATAATAGTGGGAGACTTTACACCCCACTGTCAATATTAGAGAGATCAATGAGACAGAAAATTAACAAGGATATTCAGGACTTGAACTCAGCTCTGGACCAAGCAGAACTAATAGACATCTACAGAATGTTCCACCCCAAATCAACAGAATATACATTCTTCTCAGCACCACATTGCACTTATTTTAAAATTTACCACATAATTGGAAGTAAAGCACTCCTCAGCAAATGGAAAAAAACAGACATCATAACAAAAAGTCTTTCAAACCACAGTGCAATTAGATCTCAAGATTAAGAAACTCACAAAAACTACATAATTATGTAGAAACTGAACAGCCAGCTTCTGTATGACTACTGCGTAAATAACAAAATTAGGGCAAAAATAAATAAGTTCTTTGAAACCAATGAGAACAAAGACACAACATACAAGAATCTCTGGGACACAGCTAAAGCAGTGTTTAGAGGGAAATTTATAGCACTAAATGCCCACAGAAGAAAGTGGGAAAGATCTAAAATCGACATCCCAACATCGCAATCAAAGGAACTGAGAAGCAAAAGCAAACAAATTAAAAAAATAGCTGAAGACAAGAAATAACTATGATCAGAGCAGAACTGAAAGAAATAGACACATGAAAAACCCTTCAAAAAATCAATGAATTCAAAGCAGGTTTTTTGAAAAGATTAACAAAATAGATAGACTGCTAGTCAGAGTAATAAAGGAGAAAAGAGTTAAGAATCATATAGACACAATAAAAATGATAAAGGGGATATCACCCCCGAGCCCACAAAAACACAAACTACCATCAGAGAGTACTATAAACACTTCTATGCAAATAAACTAGAAAATTCAGAAGAAATGGATACATTCCTGGACACATACACTATCCCAAGACTAAATCAGGAGAACTCGAATCCCTCCATAGACCAAGAACAAGTTCTGAAATTGACAGAGCAGTTAATATCCTGCCAACCAAAATGTATTCACAGTCAAATTCTACCAGAGGTACAAAGAAGAGCTGGTACTATTTCTTCTGAAACTATTCTAAACTACTGAAAAAGAAGGACTCCTCCCTAACTCATTTTATGACACCAGCATCATCCTGATACCAAAACCTGGCAGAGACATAACAGAAAATAAAATTTCAGGTCAATATCCTTGATGAACATTGTTGCAAAAATCCTCAATAAAATACTGGCAAACTGAATGCCGAAGCACATCAAAAACTTATCCACCAGAAACAAGTTGTCTTCATCTGTGGGATGCAAGGCTGGTTCAACATATGCAAATCAGTAAACATAATCCATCACATAAACAGAACCAAGCATAAAAACCACATGATTATCTCAATAGGTACAGAAAATGCCTTTGATAAAATTCAACACCTCTTCATGCTAATAACTCTCAATAAACTAGGAATTGATGAAACATATCTCAAATTAATAAGAGCAATTTATGACAAAGCCACAGCCAGTATGATACTGAATGGCCAAAAGCTGGAAGCATTCTCTTTGAAAACCAGCACAAGACAAGGATGCCATCTCTCACCATTCCTATTTAACATATTACTGAAAATTCTGGCCAGGGCAATCAGGCAAGGAAAGAAATAAACATATTCAGATAGAAAGAGAGAAAGTCAAATTGTTTCTGTTTGCAGATGACATGATTGTATATTTAGAAAACCCCATCATCTCAGCCCAAAATCTCCTTGAGCTGATCAGCAACTTAAGCAAAATCTCAAGATACAAAATCAATGTGCAAAAATTACAAGCATTCCTATACACCAATAATAAACAAACAGAGAGCCAAATCATTACTGAAATCCCATTCACAATAGCTACAAAGATAACTGAAATACCTAGAAACACAACTTACTTGCTAACTGTATTTTATTGTGGAAGTTATTCAGAATTCCTTCAAGGAATATAAAAGACCTCATCAAGGAGAACTACAAACCACTGCTCAAGGAAATAAGAGAGGACACAAAGACATGGAAAAACATCCCATGCTCATGGATAGGAAGAATCAATATCATAAAAATGGTCATACCACCCGAAGTAATTTATAGATTCACTGCTATCCCATCAAGTTACCATTGATTTCTTCACAGAATTAGAAAAAAACTACTTTAAATTTCATATGGAACCAAAAAGAGCATGTGTAGCCAACACAATCCTAAGCACACAAACCTGGAGGCATCACTCTACCTGACTTTAAACTATGCTACAAGTCTACACTAATCAAAACAGCATGATACTAGTGCCAAAACAAATATATAGACTAATGGAACAGAACAGAGGCCTCAGAAATAACACCACACATCTACAAGCAACTGATCTTTGAAAAACCTGACAAAAACAAGCAATGGAGAAAGGATTCCCTATTTAATAAATGTTTTGGGGAAAACTGACTAGCCATATGCAAACAACGGACTGGACTCCTTCCGTACAACTTATACAAATTAAGATGGATTGAAGACTTAAATGCAAGACCTAAAACAATAAAAACTCTAGAAGAAAACCTAGGCAATACCTTTCAATACCATGGGCATGGGCAAAGACCTCATGACTAAAACACCAAAAGCAATGGCAACAAAAGCCAAAATTGACAAATGGGATCTAATTAAACTGAAGAGCTTCTGCACAGCAAAAGAACCTATCATCAGAGTGAACAGGCAACCTACAGAATGGGAAAATATTTTTGCAATCTATCCATCTGACAAAGGTCCAATATCCAGAATCTACAAGGAATGTAAACAAATTTACAAGAAAAAAACAACCCCATCAAAAAGGGAGTGAAAAATAGGAAAAGACACTTATCAAAAGAAGACATTTATGTGGCCAACAAACATATGAAGAAAAGCTTACCATTACTGATTATTAAAGCAATGGAAATCAAAACCACTATGAGATACCATCTCATGCCAGTTAGAATGGCAATCATTAAAAAGTCAGGAAACAAAAGATGCTGGAGAGGATGTGGAGAAATACAAATGCTTTTACACTGTTGATCGGAGTGTAAATTCATTCAAACGTTGTGGAAAACAGTGTGGTGATTCCTCAAGGGTCTAGAATCAGAAATGTCATTTGACCTAGCAATTTCATTACTGGGTATATACGTAAAGGATTATAAATCATTCTACTATAAAGACACATGCACACGTATGTTTATGGCAGCACATTCACAATAGCAAAGACTTAGAACCAACCCTAATGTACAACAGTGATAGACCAGATAAAGAAAATGTGGCACATATACACCATGGAATACTATGCAGCCATAAAAAAGGATGAGTCCACATCCTTTGCAGGGACATGGATGAAGCTGGAAACCATCATTCTCAGCAAACTAACACAGGAACAGAAAACCAAACACTGCAGGTTCTCACTCATAAGTGGGAGTTGAACAATGAGCACATATAAACACAGGGAGGGAAACATCACACACTGGGGCCTGTCAGGGGTTTGGGGAGCTAGCAGAAGGATAGCATTAGGAGAAATATCTAATGTTGATGGCGAGTTGATGGGTGCAACAAATCACCATGGCAAGTTTATACTTATGTCACAAACCTGCACATTCTACACATGTATCCCACAACTTAAAGTATAATTTTAAAAAATAAGGCCAGGCGCAGTGGCTTACGCCTATAATCCCAGCACTTTGGGAGGCCAAGGTGGGTGGATCACTAGGTCAAGAGATCGACCATCCTGGTCAACATGGTGAAACCACGTCTCTACTAAAAATACAAAAAAAAAAAAAAATTAGCTGGGCATGGTGGCACAGCCTGTAGTCCCAGCTACTTGGGAGGCCGAGGTAGGAGAATTGCTTAAACCCAGGAGGCAGAGGTTGTGGTGAGCCAAGATTGTGCCATTGCATTCCAGCTTGGGTAATAAGAGTGAAACTCCATCTCAAAAAAAAAAAATAAATAATAATAATAATAATAATAATAATGTTAGGGAAATGTTTTCTAAACATGGTTCCTTTATGTAAAATAGATTTATTTAAACCATTTAAATATATTCATGTAAATACAAATATACCCTTGTTACTAAGGGCTATAATCAAAATTTTATATAAAGTAGCCTTGAAACAAAATATAATAACAGAGGCAAAAGATATGACCTTGCTAACTATATTTTATTGTAGAAGTTATTCAGAATTCCTTCAATTTTGTTATTTTTTTCCGTTGTAAACTGTGAAAGACTTTAAAGAACTGAGGAACGTTTCCAAGGTGGTCCTCAAATTTCTTTGTTTCTGTTAGATTATCTTGCCTATCCACTCTTGCAGATAAACTTGACCCTTAGCTCTTCCTCCTCAGGAAAAATTCTTACCCCTTCTGAGACCATCCTTAACCAACTGTTCTCTGAAACTAGCAAGGCTTGCTTGAACTGCTTTGTTTACCAAAACCCTATAAAGCATTCCGTCATTTTTCTCAAGTTAGAATTCTCCTTGAGAGTTTTCTCATGCCCAGTATTTTTGAAATTTGCTTAGGCTAATGGTATTCTTGTTGCTTTTCTTCTATAAAATATACTATGTATGTATGTATGTTGATATATGTATAGGTGTGTATGTGTATATAAAATATATGTGTTCATATATACATATAATAAGCACTTAATTGTCATAATGGTTTAAAGTATTTATCCTTCATTCTCCCTTGAATTGTTATGGCAATGAATAATTTCCTCCACTGTTACAGAAGGGAATGCAGGTTCAGGCAGGATATAGCAGGAAATGTGGTATGGGAGACAAGCAGCTTCTCTAGGTAGTTGGGTAGACAGCAGTCCTAGTCCCTAAGATAGGGAATGTATAAGTAGTATAAGGTTAAAATAACATGTGAGCTCAGTTCTGACATCATGAGTTTAATGTCACTCCTCTGAGGTATCTAAGGGAAGATCCAAATAGTTTGATGAATCATCTGAGGCTCAGTAGTTAGATCACACCAAGACTGGATGTCATGAAAAGATAGAAATGGAAATTTTTGGTCTATGGGCAATCCCACTATATAAATTACTTTAAAGAAACTAATCATAAATATAATCCAAGGAATTTTAATTCATAGAACACCACACAAATAGATGTAATATTTAAAACCTGGTATCAATGTTCTACTGAATCCTCTTGCGATGGACACAGTAAATCATCCATTACAATGAACTTGGAATTGTTCATATATGAGGAGGCCTGTAACACGCTTAATCGTCATAATTAACTTTCCTTCTTTATAAGTTATAAACTTCTTTTAGTTGGTACATTTCCTCAATTGAGTTATGATGTTTCACTTTAGGATTTTCAATCACAGCTATACCTTTTCTAAGTTAGGAACCTAAAACTACTAAAAACACATGGAATTCTGTTAGTTATTTTTCATTTTCTATTCTAATATCTTAGCCTACTTGAAGGACTTTGCTAAATTTTAGATTTCTTAATCATCTTTTAAAATATTATGGTTTCATTTTGGAGAAGCTTCAATCTCTAACAAATAATCAAATAAACTAGTTAATATGTTTCATAACTTTATCAACTACTAAGCCAGAATTTAGAGGACCCATTTGAAAGAGAATGTTGCCTTACTAAGAGAATCTTTCTACTCATACCTCTATCTACTCACCGTATCCTTTATTTAACTCCCAATTGCTTCTGTTGGGTTTCTTTGTTTAATTTTCATTTTTCACAGATATAGTTTGAGGGAAATTTTCTCAGACCCTATGGTGAATTTTTTCCTCTACAGAAAGCTAAACAAATATTTCCTCATAAAGAGCCCAGCACACTACTTTTGAAGTATGCCTTAACCAGCAATGAATGACCCCATCTCTCTGAGACAGCCTGAAAGCCATGTTATAGGATAAATCCTGATAGGGTACAGTATCTATATAGGGAACCTATCAAAGGCTAAAATTCCTCTCCAAGAATGCCACAAAATGAGTTTTCTATGAGATCTTCACTTTCAGTCCATTACATTGTCTCATTAATTGTTTTCAAAAAATTTACTCACAGTATTTTAAATTTCTTTCTTTTCAGATTATAAAGGCAAAAGAAATTTAACAGAATTATATGTTTTTTTCTATAGAATCTTTTTACATTTTCATTTCACTTTACTAAGTCTCATGAAGCCTATATGCTAATTTTGACAACAGGTTCTATCTAAATCTTAACAGATAAGGTAACTCAGATAGTGGTCAAGGGATTTCCCTAAATCTTATTACAGTAGAGTTTCTAGTGCTTCTGTAATACGTATGCACTTCCTTCAAAATTCTGCTTTCTTAACAGGTTCGTTTTTATTCTGTATGGCCAACCTAAGAAAGTAGAAAAGCCAGAATTATATTTAAGACTTTCCCAACTGTCAGTTTTGTACTCAAACAAACTAGTCATTGCTGTCCCTCAGAAGGAAAGCTGCCTCTCACATATAAAGAACCTTCCTCTTGGAAGATTCTGTATCTTAAAAGGTTGTTTTGAAATGTTGATGTACCATATAAGTAAAAAAATTCTCCAGGCAGATTAAATGCATATATAAATTTATAATAGCCCACTGACTCCAGTTGGCAGAATTATAGCTTTAGGATAAGTGGCAAAACACTTTCCAAAGAAGTTTGGAGACTCTTTTTTGTCTTTCTGCCAAGTCCTCCCCACCGAATCTCACACACTGACTAATGCATATGCTTGTTGGTGTAAGATTCCAGGGAATGGTCTTTACTGAGGCTGGTAGGTGAGAATACTTTCAGTCAAGACCTATCTGAATTCTTGACTTGGACAGATTTTGGCTTCCACTATATTTCTAATGGCTTTCCTGTTGCATACATATCAACATCAGCAAAATGGGTGTTCTTCAGCTTCTAATTCATATTCAGTCATTTCAAATATGAAGTATGTTTTATAATTTTAAAAAGTTAATTGTGAAACATTTTACAAAATATTGTTTAAAGATAAGAAAAATAGAAGTGAATTTCCCACTTACTTGTTTTTAATCATCTCTAGTCATTACTCTACACAGTATTTTATACCTTGTCTCTTTTAATTTATCCATTAATGTTAGAAAATATCTACTTGCTTCTTACTCTATAAATGAAAAATTAAAATTCTAAAATTTCTTGTAATGATTCTTACTGACTTCTCACTTCTATCAGGCAACTCCTTGTGCTTTTACATTGTCAGTGCTCACTGTAAATACTTGTTATTATCTACTGCTGCTAAATATTCCATTATAAAAATATATCATAATGTATTGATTTATTCTCCTACATATGATGAATAATTGGGTTGTTTCCTATTTGAAGGTATTATAAAGTTACTATAAAAATTTTATGTACTTTTTTTTGTTGCCATAAGCACTCGTTTCTATTGACATCTAATTCAGAGTAGAATTGGCTATGTATATATTTAGCTTTTGTCAATACTGCAAATCACTTTTCCAGCAAAGTGATTATTGAGTTATGGAGTGTTAATTTGTAGAATTTTTGAGAAAGCTCTTTAATTCATATCCTCACTAACAGTTGGTATTTTTAACCCTTAAAATTGTAGTCATTATTCTTTAGATGTTGTGTTCTTTTTTAAAAAAAAAAAAATATTTTTAATTTTTGGCTTTAATTTGTATTTAGCTGATGACCAATGATTCCAAACACATTTTTAATGGCTACTGACCCTTTGGCTATATCCTATTTGATTAAGTGACTCTTAAAGCATTTTGTTTATTTTTATTTTTTAGATATGATCTTTCTCCGGCACCCAGGCTGTAGTGTAGTGGCACCATCGTGGCTCACTGTAGCCTGAGCCTCTAGGCTCAAGAAATTCTCCTACCTCAGCCTCCCACACAGTTGGGACTATAGGCATGCACCACCATGCCCAGGTGAATTTTAAATTTTTTATAGAGATGGGTGTCTCACTACATTGCTCAGGCTTGTCTCAAACTCATGGGCTCAAGCAGTACTTCCACCTTGACCACCCAAGGTGCGGGGATTACAGCCATGAGCCTCTATACCCAGCCCATTTTTTAAGTTATTCTTTTTCTCATTGATTCATTGGAACTTTTCATGTAACTTGCATATGAGTACACACACACACAAACATGTACAGTATATATATGTATTAGACAACTTTCTCTCTATATGTGACTATTCAATTATTTTCTCCCATTACTTTGGTAATCTGACTATTCACACTATTAAAGCTATCTTTTAGTAAACAGAATTAGCTAATTTAAATTACTTTATTAATCTTTTCTTTTACACTTAACAATTTAGAAATCCTCCCACTCTAATATATTGTGAAGGCATTTTCCTAAGATTTCTTCTAGAAAAATATTGTTCTTTGGACTTCCGCATGTATGTCTAAATCCATTGCAAATTCAATTTTGTAACTGGTGTAAGTTAAGGTACAGATTAATTTATTTTTCAAATGGATATCCAGTTGAGGCAACCATTTAGCAAAGCCACCATTTTTTCCTCACTAAATTGCTGTGACATCCTTGTGATAAATCAGGTGATTATATGTGTGGGTTAACTTCCAAATATCTTATTCTTTTCTGTTGGCCTGTTTCTTTATTTTTACATTAACATCGTACTGTTTTAATTACTGCACATTTATAATAAGACTTGATCTTTCTTTATACAATTGAGCCAGATTTGTTCTTTTTCAAGATTGACTTGCTATTCTAGATTCTTGGCATTTCCATAGATGTTTTTATGTATTTATTATTTTAATTTATTTTGAGATTGTGTTCCACTCCGCAGACAGGCTGGAGTGCACTGTCACAATCTTGGCTCACAGCAACTTCTACCTACTGGAATCAAGAGATTCTCCTGCCTCGGCCTCCTGAGTAGCTGGGACTACAAGCTCCTGCCACCATGCCTGGCTAATTTTTGTATTTTTAGTACAGATGGGGTTTCCCCCTGTTGGCCAGGCTGGTCGCAAACTCCTTACCTCAAGTGATCCACCCACGTTGGCCTCCCAAAGTGCTGGGATTACAGGCTCCATACATGTTTTAGAATTAGCATAATCACCTCTCCCTCATTTAAAAAAAGGAAAAATAGCTTTCTGTTATTTTAATTGAGAGAATATTGAATCTATGAATCAATTTGGGGAGAACTTTCACTTTAATAATATGGAGACCTCCATTGCAGGAACACATATCCCTTCGTTTATTTAGATTTAAAAAATTTTCTCAGAAGTTTACTTGTGGACAAAGTAGAGGATTTCAGTGTCTCTCATGATATTATTTTTGAGTATTTGAGGTTTTGATGTGTGCTATTATTAATAGTATTTATTGATTTCTTTATTAACATGTGCTGTGAATTTATAGAAATGTAATTCTTTTTTATATGTTGATTTATTATTTTCCATGTACCTATGCTTCTTGTTCAATGAAAAGTTCCAATTAACTTTAAACAAGTCATCTCCTTATAGAGTTTACTTTCTTGTTTTGTTTTGTTTTGTTTAAGAAATTGAGTTGGTTGTCATTTTTGTGACTGAGTGGCTTTTACCTAATGAGATTATTCCTTTACCTTTCTACCAATAGAAGCAAGAAATAGCAAAAGGAACACAGATGAGAAGGCACTGTAAGATCTCAACCACAGATACCACCAGTTGCCAGCCAACAACTTTTTCCCAAGTATCGGGTAGCTAACTTTAAAAAATCTTGGATAAAATTAAAATTACAGAGTTTTTAATTCATGGAAGGTATTACAGAATACATATGCTGCTTTACTGCAATTGAGTTCCTGAGATTTTAAAAGGACAAGTCCTACTGCAAGGTCTAATTCACATCCCAGGTGAATTTATTCATCTGGTTGAATCTGGCTCTTAGGATTTCAAAGTAAGCAGAACTTTGCTGCTGAACTTGCTTCTAAGCTTTTGTAGATTTGTTTTACTGGGAAAATGAGGTATTTATATTTTAATAGTATTTTATGTCTTTTAAATTTTTTTCTGCCTAACCAACTGGAATAAAGGTCTCTCAAGATAACCAGTGAAATTTCAAAGCAAGACTATTTGTCTTAGTTCTGCGGAAATTTAACTTGACAAAAATTATCCCTAAAATTGTATTGAAGTCCTTCCAGGGCTAATAGAAGCAGAGACTCCTTCCTTTGCCTCGGCTTCCAGGATTCTGGTATGAAACCGCTGCCATTTGCACTGCACACTAATGACAAGCTGGATGTTTGCATGAAAGCCAATATGTTCTTACACTGCTTTATGAGACAAGTAATAATCAGTCTGTCATCAATGTCATGCTGCAATCAAGCTTTGACAAGGTTTGCAAATAACTTGAAAGGAATTGCTCATCCCTGAACACTGCAGATCAAAACCAGACCTGAACAAAAACTAGAAGTCTGCTGAGCCTCCGCTGCAGTCTTCCAAAACATGCTGTGAATAAGCCGAAGCAACAGCAGAGGGAACAACCAAGCCTTAACCACCCCCTACCCATGTTTATAATTAAAAAAAAAAAAAAAATACTTGAGCATAGCTTTTTTCAGTTACCAGTCTGAGAACTCACTAGTCAAAATGATAATGTAACCACCAGAAACGTCCAATCTGAGAACTCACTAGTCAAAATGATAATATAACTACCAGAAACGCCCAGCCCAGTTAGAAGTACCACCTGTATTATTCTTGAAGAAGACTGGAAAAAAGCAAATTGCTTGCCCATCTTGGTGTGGTTTGTTCTCTCAACTCATGGTCGTCAGCAGGCAGGATTTCTGATCAAACGCAGTGCTCCCATCAGTGAAGAGACTGCATGCACAAAGATTGAGCCACTAATTGCTTTCTTTTTCTCTCCTCCCTTCCTCAATTCTTCCCATTTCGTTGAGGGAATGAACTATGTGTTATTTGTTCACTGCTGTTCCTGATGCCTGCTAATCTTCAGGCCTATCCTGCCAATCTGCAGGCCTAAGAAGCAAGTTAAATTTATGTGTAAAACTTTGAGAGCAAGATCCTTTGGGAAAAAATAAATAAATATATTTTTAAGTATTAGCTGGTCACAGTTCTGCTCAGTGCTTCAAATCTTGTTTTTACTTTATGGTTGTATAAATGGTTGGACAATCATAGGACACGTGAACTTAAGCATTCATGAATTTATGCCTAATACATGAGTATAAACTTGAGATGTGAGTTATTGTTTTTATTGTAGCCTAGAAAAAGAAGTTATTCCAGAGTATCTTAGTGTTCTTTAAAAGAAACTCTGAAAATCAAATGCTATTGACATTCAAAGTAAAGATAGCAATAAAAGAAAAAAAAATCAAAATGAAATAAGTGAAAGTCCACATTTCAAAAAGAAAAAACTATAAACACATTTAAAATCCCATATCATGTGATGACAATCCTTTGAGATTATAGGCCATGTAGTTCTAAACTAAATGTCCAATAAAGTGTCCATTTTATAAATATATTTTGAGCACCATGATATTGGCTCAGCACCAGGTTAGATATTATGAGAGATAAGAATGATGTGTAAGAATTTCTGTTTTTCTAGGAGTTTGTGATCTGGTCAAGGAGAAGATATTCATGCACATGAACATGTATCAGTAACTTTTTGAAAGCACATAATGTAAGCACTGAAATATGAGACAAGAACCACTCTTGAACTATATTGTAACAAACATCTTTAAGCTACATTTGATTATCCTCCGACATTTCCTGTCTTCTAAGATTACTTACCCTGTATTATTTCACAAATACCTAAGCCTCAACCCAATAAGAGCGGAAATCCAGACCTCATTTCTGCTGTTTCTGAGGTACCACAGTGAGTGTGTTGGAGGGGTGGCAATCACTTGTCATTTCTCAATTTTGACTCTAGAGCTGGGATTCTTCAGCACTGTTTCAGTCCCTTCCTTCATTGGTCTCTTTGCCGAGCCTGTTCTGACTAGTTAATTGCACCTCCAAGAAATGGATATGTACCCACACATTGGCTTCCTTACAGAAGCTTACTTGATATCACATTGGTTTAACAAACTAACTTGAAGTTTTAAGGATTGCATTAAAAAATTACAACACAGGATGAAAGAACCTCAAAGTTGATTATAAAGGAGCATGTCTCCTGGAGGGTATCAGCTATACCTGTCCTTTTCTCTTCCCCTGAAATCTGAGACCCTTCTGTCCCAAACTACCTAAATCCCCAAGCTCTTTTCTCTGGTTTCCTTAGTGCAAATCTTGAAATCAGTTATAACATGGCAACATTTCAGGTGTGTGGCTCTGCCCAGAATAAAACCAGACTTTTATATAATTGGCAGAGCTCTCTACACTCTCAACTCAAATACATGCTATAGGGTAAGCTCTGGTCCTTATTTAGATTTGTAACTGATGTACTACAGAGGAAAACAAAGACTTATTTCTGGGCTTCTAATAATTTAATAGGACTAGCGTAGACTCTAAAACCACAAGAATTCTTTACACAAGAGTCTTTAATGTTAAAATGAGGGGGGGAAAACCCCTAAACACTATTTGTTGATTTCTGCTTAAAAATGTAGTACTATTTTGCATATTGTAACATTAGTCACTTAAATATGCTACAAATCTATGTAGCAATTTTAACAATTGGTATGCATCTGAAATTGCTGAAAGAATTTATACAGGGAATGACACTTTCTGTGAAAATAAGTTGTTTTAAATCATTCATTTTATGATTGAGGCCCAATGTCTTAACTGATAGTAAGTTTCTTTCAATCATTTACCTTTGTAAAAACTGTACATTCTCATTCAATGACAAAGCCCAGTGTAACAAATTTGTGTCCCATTCAACAGAAAAGTTTTGTAGTGCTTTATGTATATATGGAAGTCCATAAATAAATGTATTTATCCTTTCCCTGCTTCCTAGACACATCTTTGCTTCTCTTTCCATGATAGTAATGAAAAACTTTCTGTTAACAAATGATTTCCATTAGAAAATTCATCTTCCTCATGGAAAACTAAACTATGGTTATAATTTAGATATCTTAGAGAAATCACAAGGATAGCATACTCTAAAGTATTAAGTATGGGTTTCTTTAAGTATTGTGCTTCTCAATTCCATTTCAAAAAGCTTACCAAGCTTTCAGAACAAAATCTTAAAGGGTAGCTAACTGTTTTAGGAGACTCAGAAGTAATTGGGATCAGAATCAAGGACAGAGTTCTGTGGCATATACTAGAAATGTCCTGCTGGACTCACTCTCTAAGTCATTTGTTCAACAAATATTTGCTGAATGCCCACTATGGACGATACTGTGCTAGGAACTGATGAGTCAGTGATGAACTATGAAAGCTGGTGAGTCAGTGATGAACAAGAAAGCCAAGTACTGATCTTTAAGAATCCTACACAATAACAGAAGAGAAAAACGATGACCAAGGACACATGAAAATTAAAAAGAATACTTGAACATTGTATTGAATGCAAGGAAGGAGATATCAACAAAGTTATGCTGCAGTAAAAGTAAATGTAAATGTCCTTAAACATACTTTTTAAAGTTTCAACTTCAAAAATAGAAAAAAATCAATTAAAACTATAGTGACAAAATTTTTCACCTATCTGATAAAAACTGAAATGTTTGATGCCACATTCTGTAAGTAAGAATGAAGGAAAAGGACATTCTGATTGTGAATATAAATGAATTCATCCTGTGTGGAAGTCATTTTGGCAGTATCTATCAATATATAAAAATATAAAACTTTCGTCCCTTAATCAGAAATAGGAATATGGCCTATTAAATTTATTTGTACAAAAATCTTGTACGTGTACAGGATTATTCACTGCTATTGTGTTTTTAGTGAGAAAAGATTGGAAAACTATCTAAACATGCATCAATAAATGGTCAGTTTAATACATTATACTACAAAGATAAAATTAAATGCAATGTAGCCACAACACGGAATGCAAACATAGCTTTTGGTTCACTTGTTTGTTTGCAGATATGGGCCTATCTACAAGACAGTGTTGAGAAAAAAAAATAAGCTTCTGTATTTGTATAAAATATTAAAAAGAATGTGAGCACTTAAATTTGTATATGCTTAAAATATCTCTGAAAATGGAATGGGAGAGATTTTTTAAAATATATATTTCCTTTTGTTCCTTTTAAATTTTGAATTATGCAAATATATTATCTCTTTAAAACATGTAAATGTTTTGTTAAAGATAAAAATTTCCAGTAGTATCTATTATGAGATTCTCATTACCACCTCTATAAGCTGTAGGGTTTGAGAGCCAAGTTGAAAAATTTATTATGTCATATTCAACTGAAGTAATATATATCAGAACCTATTGGGTTCAAGGCACGGTGCTCTTGAGACATAAAATTAAAATAAAGACCTTGTGCCCAGAAAATGTAGTTTAATGGATGTATTTATTTTTAAAGAAAACATAAACTGTGACAAAAGTAGTTAGTAGAACAAAGACTTAAGTTTTACTATGCCTTTCAAAACTTTTCCAGAATAAGCATAAAGTATTGAATTTAAATAATTACTAAAAATTTATAGCATCTTATTTGTAAAACTCAATTTATTTTATGTAAACCCCCAAAGGATTGTTTGGCATATCCCTTGAATATTATTGGCATATATGTGAAGAACACTACTTATTAAAAATTACAGAAAAGCAGTTGTAAAGGAACCTGCATTAAACACTTATTTATTTAAATTAATTGTTAAGATTATCCAAAAAAGTCAGAAATCTGATGTGGTCTTTGGAAATAACATAGACTAGACTCCAAAAAACCATGCTAGCATAGAAATGGACTATGTTAAGACGTCTTGATCTGTACTGTTTATTTTCTGTTATCTGCCATTTCATTTCCTACCTATAATTTTATTAAATGGCCTTGAAAGTACCATGATTCATGCAAACTGCAGATTTTTTTTGTTATTGCTGTTTAAATATGCACAAGCCTGGAATTGGTGGAGAATTTATTATATACCCCAAAATGAGAGGAAATAAAACAGACATGAATATTCAGAATGGAACTACAAGGTTAGAAGTCGGAATGTCATAATACAATAGCAACAATAAGTGATCGCACAAGTCATTCATGTTTCCTTTTCATTTTAGGAGTGGATCCAGAATTTGTGGAGCTTAAAGCTTATGTAATGGTTAGAAGGGGTGTAAGGATAAAAAAAGTAATAAATTTATAAATGCAAATTTAGGCACAGGGCCTTAGGGCCCTTGCAGAAGAGGACCCTTGAAGATGAAACTTATTTGCTTCACAGAAACTTGCTTTGCTCCTCTTAGCAAACAAACTTCCTTAAACTTCATTCTCTGGTTTGTTATGAATATTTGTTTGGGATAGTGGCAGATGTACATATCAGTAAGTCATAAGTAATGAAAAGAAGTTTTCCATCTCACTATCTAGATGACATTCCCATTTCTTAGATTTTCCTCATTTGAGAAAGAAAAAATAAATCTGCCATATCAGATTCAATAGAACAGACCAAAAATTTTCTTTCACAGAACATAGCATCTTGCAATGCAATTTACATACTGTTCTTTTAGCCTACTTGTGGAAAATTCAACAATGATTTTTTTTATTTCTCAAAAGCAGTTTGCAATTGCAGTTCTGACAATTAATCCTCCCACCACTGAGCATTTATTAGGATGATAGCAGGCAGCTCTTTCCCTTCTGTGGGGTCGCTCTCTATTCAGTCATTACTTCAGAGATATGCAGAATTTCCCCTGATAGTAAGAAAAAGGCAGACATATCTAAGTTTTCCCCTTTTTATTATGCCAGGGGGAAACCAGTTTCTGTTAATTCTGGTAACCATGTTATCTAACTTTCAGAACAGGAAAAATGATGGGGAAGAGATGAGGCAGAAGTTCTGAGAAGCGTCCCCTGGTTATTGTTGCTAGGGCAACTGAAACTTGGCATCCTCCAAATAGTCATCGTCTGTCACACTTGCATTCACAGGCATGCAACACATTTCAGTATATCTTTAAAAAAAATAATGGGGGAGGGGTGATGAATAAATGAGAATTTTAAAATAGGCACAAAAACAAAATGCATGCCTAATATTTAGAAAGAATGATAAGCATAAGATAAATACATTTCTGATAAATGTGTCACTGCTATATATTACTTTGTTTCTTATGGCACAAATTAGCCACTACACAATCTCAATAATTGTCTACCCATCTGCCTTCTTTTACAAGAACCCCTTCTTCCTCCAAATAATAGTCCTCTGTAGTATGACTTCAGACTAAACACATGCAAAGATTTAGATGTCATTTTCTTTTTCACAGTCCTTAAGAAAGCCAAGAATATTTTCCAATACTTTTCATTATTTACCAGAATGTCTGACTTAGAGGCCAACCTGCTTTTGCTGTAAGAGAAGACAAGGTATTTATTACCCCAATATTCATTGAGAAAAACAGCCTCGAGCCTTGAAATGCCCTTGGCTAAATCTAAGTTGCACAATTCATTTTTCTTATGTTTGCATTTCTTAGAGCCAAGGTGTCTGCTTAATCTTTCTAATCACCAACTGGCTTTCTTAACATTATAGAAAATGTATTTTCTACATTGTAAAAAACAAAACAAAACAAAAAAAACAGGTACCACTCCTCGAATCATGTAGCGGAAAGGAAGCCTTAAAATACTTGTCATCAAAGTCACATAAAACTCTGACAGCTCAACCTCCTCTTAGTATTTGCTAGTGTCAGCATCATAAAACCATGAAGGAAACCCATATTAATGTATCACATTTACAAAATAGGCTTAATGGCAAATGCATTTTTAGAATTAAATGGAAGAAGGAGAAAGAATATTAACCAAATTTCACTGAATGAACCCAAAAAAATAATAATGTATTAAAGAAGGAATAAAAATTAGAAACATAACTTCTGGCAATGACTTTACTAAAAGGTTTCTTTTCCTCTTAGAATTGCTAAAGTCCTCTCATGAAAGCCAAATACATACTTTCATATAACCAAGATAATGAAACTAGGCACCAAAGCAAATAAAAAATACTTTCTTAATTACTAGGCTTACCATTTCACATTGGCTCAGCCAAATCAGCCTGGCTTTGGTACTGTTTTACATGCTGTTTTTAATGTAATCACCCACATTTTGTCAACCAATATACTCACTACTTGGGACTCCAAGGAGGGAATAATCACATAATGGTATCCATAATAAAAGTGATGGCTCGTTTTTGCTAAGCATTTATTATATGCCAGCCACCATCATATCTACCTTATAGGGATTACCTCATTTAATGCTCACATTATAAGACTCTGAATTAAATTATTCTTATTGTACAGATTAAGGAATTAAGGGACACAGAAGATATGTAGGCTCAAGTTTGCAAAGTAAGAAAATGGTGGTACCAGGATAGAGGATCTGTTTTTTACATGAGTGTCCCTTGGGGCAATTTGGTTGGATACCCACTACCCACTTGGGCCTGTGATCTCCTCTTACCTGGAGTATTTCTATGAGTTTGGGCTGCAATTTTTCTACTTAATTCTCACTTTTTGTATGGAAGATGCTTCTGTTTGCCTTCTTTCTGGATCTCTTTTCTCATTTAGATCCCTTTTTATATTTATATTTGCATTAAACTCTAGTACTGTAGGTTGA
This sequence comes from Saimiri boliviensis, assembly GCF_048565385.1. Taxonomy (NCBI): domain Eukaryota; kingdom Metazoa; phylum Chordata; class Mammalia; order Primates; family Cebidae; genus Saimiri; species Saimiri boliviensis. The sequence goes on along the minus strand of NC_133466.1, from coordinate 25,121,953 downwards.
AGCAACCAAGAGGCTCATCTGTATATCCTAAGTTTTATTTCCTCCCTTGCCATTCTCTGATGGTATCATCGTGCCTAGCTAGCTATCTAATCCTGAGTAATATCTTCTATCACTTCCCACCTTGCTTTTTTGGTTTATCCTACCTCTGATATTGGATCATTTGAATTTGCACTTACTGTGGTTTGCACCTAGGTAATTGGTTCCTGAAAAAAAATCTAGATTCCCACCCCAACACAGAGATTCACAAGTGGATACTCTACCCCTCAATGATTTCTATCCATGCAGAATAGAATTGTGCTGAATAACTTGACATGTACCATGCTAGCAAACATAAATTTCTTATGAGAATTCTGAGCATCTTGACAGCAAAGACTGAATCTTGCTAATTTTTTTATTTGTATCTCAAGTAAATACCTAGTTGTTCATTATATATAGAAGATCTCAATAACCAATTAAAAATTAAATGAAATCATATGCCAAGAAACTCGCTTTGTAATTTACATTAACAAGTATACTAGTCAGGATATGCTATGCTGTACTGCACTAACAAGGACACCCAAATCTCAGCACCTTTTCAAAACACTTCATTTTTCATTCTCCTCATACATGACTTGAGGTTAGCATGCAGACTCTGCTTATCACAGTCATTCATGCTCCAGGTGATGAAATCTCCATCTCAACATATGTTCTCATGTGGCTGAGACCACCCCCCAAAAAGGAATGTGACAAAACAAATAGCCTGTTTAACTTTCTGTCCAGAAATGACAAATATCATCTTCACTCAACTATTACTGGGCAAAGTAAAACAATATGGCCATTCCTAACTACTGAAAGGGAGGGGGCATGTAATCTTTCAGTTGACTAGGAGGAGAAGTGAACATGAATATCTGTGAAGAGCCCAAATGACTATGGCAAGGGACATGCCATTTATGCCTTTTCTCCAGTGTAATTCCTTATACTACCGCATATGTGTCCAGTTTATCATCTTAGCCCAGAAATTGTGTGGCAAGCAGTGAGGAGAGAAAAGGCAATGATAGGAGGGCAGACATCAAGTATATATCAAGTTCAGAGTGGCAGGATGGGAGGGGAGAGAGGACCACAAAAAGCAGTCAGCCTCAGTTAGTTTTATTGAGAGGGCAAGAACCTAGTCTCTGTGGCAATACTTTTAAGGAAAGTAGGATATTGGTCATACTTCATTGCATAAAATGTGGTAAGAGATGAACAGTGCATCCAGAAAACAATGTGCCCTACCAAATACATCCCAGAGAGAAACAAGAAGACATTATCTAATTTCCGTTTCTGCTTTGACACATCTGTGAACTTTATGATGTCAAGTGTCCTCTTTGTGCCTAGCCTAAAACCTCTTGATGTGCGTATGTCCAAAAAGGCCAACAGAGTATCTGCAAAATAATAATGTTGTGTATGAATTACATGTTCTGGATGAATCCAAACAAAAATTTCACTCATAAAATCTCCCAGTAATGAATACAAGCTGTACTGACTTAAAAGTGTTGTTAGGATGCAGTATGTTCAAATTTAACAGTAGGAAATCGCTTCACTAAAGATTACATTCCTACCTAGTGCCATGATTCATTCACACATGGTGTAGAGAGTCACTGGTTCCAAGACAATCTTCCCCAAAATTGAGCATATTACAGGAATTACAAAAGTAGGAGACAGGTCCTTCTTTCCTCAATTAGTACTGTCTTTAGAAAGTAAGGACAAAGCATTGCAGATATTCTAGAATGGGGAAAAAACTCTATGCTTACTTTTATACAGTCAATCTTACTTGATTTTCCCACAGAATGAAATCTTTTCTGTTTTCCTTTCAGCTTTATACATATATTATTTTGGAAAAATATACTGGAAAATTTAAATACTCTAGTAATCATTTCCAGACATTAGAGCTTCTGCCAAAAGGATTACTACATCATTTCTCCTGCCTTACAAGGTGTCTCTCTATTGTTATTTCACCTGGATATTCAGGTCTAACTGATCATTTTGGAGATTATTAATGAGACAAAACCGAAAGACATCTATTTGCATGGAGAGTGAGAATGCTTGCAGGAGAGACCTATTCTTGAGGTAACATGAATTTTGAAATCCTGAGACTGAGCTAGTTATAAGAACTTAGTTGTCAGAAGGGAATAGAGATTCTGAGTACCATACAATAACTCTTACATAAGTCTGATGTTGGGACATGCACTTGCATGTGTATCTATATACCATAGAGGAAAGCCTTAAAGTATACTTTAAGACTTCTTCAAAGTGCAATTTTAAAGGGTACTTTTAGGCTTCTCTCTTCCCAGCACATAGGGCAGGTTTACTGAACACTGCACACACCAGTGCCCAAGAAACTATGCTCAGATCTCACAAAGAAGGGAGGACTTTTCTCTAACTCCTTTATGATCTCCACAAGCTTTAGATCCCATGGTCTCAAGGAACAACTAAAAGAGAACATCTCTGCCCAGCAATAGAAGAAACTACCAAACTCTGAAGTGGAACATGTTATACCAGTGCATGCTACACCAAAAGATGGAATGACAGTGGCTGCTTTTCTGGCAGAGTGGAGACAAACTTTAGAAAGAAGACCCTGGATCTGGGTAGCATGAAGCAGTGAAGGTGTGCCCCACACCCAGTGAGCAGCAAGAACCCCCTCTATGACTGGCAGAGTTTGAACCGTCATTAAAGGATAAACTGCTCATCTCAAAGCAAAGGCAATTAAGTGACCAAGCGTTCCAGATCTGATGACTCCCAGCCTTTGACAGTGGCCATAGCAGTAAAAACAGCTATGCCATGCAGAATGGTTTTTGGCATTGTCAGCCATGTGTCTACGTTTGTACCTACTGCTGAACATTTGACAGACCCTTGGAGACTAACATATATGAGTCTAGAGTCTTTGCAGGAAGCTAAAGTACATGGATTATCGGTAGATGATAATAATGATCTTTTTTATTGACTTAAGCCTGTACATGAACTCAAGTATATTCATAAGCTGGTGAGATTATGAAAGTTCAAATTTCATAGTGTCACTATTTTCAAGCTTATAGGAAATTTTGTATTATACTATGCTGGATATTTGTTAATGGCAGTTCAAGGAACAATTTGGTGCACTCATAATTGATTGTAGAGAATATCAGAGGTTGGAAAACTTTAGGAAAGATCATATTTTCAAAACTAATCTCAAACATGTTACATGAATCCTTCTCAGTTTAAGTCACAAAGAGCAATCTTTCCTTAAATACTAAATTTTGTGATTTCTGTGATCTGTTTCAATTATCATTTGTCCTAATAATTTATTGTATTAAATCTTGAGAATCTTTTGAAAATATAATTACTTAACTTTTCTGCAAAGAATCTGCTAAACAGTTGTTCTTGAACTTTCTTTGTTCTTTTTGAGTGTGTGTGTGTGTGTGTGTGTGTGTGTGTATGTGTACATCAAACACTCAGCAGTAAAATTTGTAAAAGAAAACTACAATTCCAAGTAAAGTGGGAAAATAATCTCCTAATTTCTAGGGAACTGACAGTTTTTGGAAATAAAACCTCCCTACAGTGTAAAAGTATTTCCTCATGATGTTACACATACTAGGAGCTCAATAAACATTTGTTGGATGGTGGAATCATATTTTTATAAATTCAGTTTGGAATTAAATATTACCTAATATGTATCACTAGATGATACATAAATTGCCTTCGTGTTCCCCAATTGATAAATTTAGTTCCTACAACCAAGAAAAGGTATGAATGCCAATGCACCCTTAAGGCTTTAAATTCTAATGTGTATTCATTTATCTGAAAAATAATTCCTGCCAGGTGTGGTGGCTCATGCCTGTAATCCCAGCACTTTGGAAAGCCAAGGCAGGCGGATCACATGAGGTCGGGAGTTTGAGACCAGCCTAACCAACATGGAGAAACCATATCTCTACTAAAAATACAAAATTAGCCGGGTGTGGTGGTAATCCTAGGTACAGGTAGCACCTGTAATTCCAGCTATTGGGGAGGCTCAGGCAGAAGAATCACTTGAAACCAGGAGGTGGACATTGTGGTGAGCCGAGATCATGCCATTACACTCCAGCCTGGGCAGCAAAAGCAAAACTCTCTCTCAAAAAAAAAAAAAAAAAAAAAAATCCTGATTATATAGAAACTTGCTTCTCTGAAACATTACATACTTGACTTAGTGACTTTCTATAAAGCATTACAGAGAAAGCCTACCACACAAGCTATATAAAATAACTTGGGGGGCTAGGGGAGGGATAGTAGAGGAGTGGGGGCTAAGGGAAAGATAGCATTAGCAGAAATAACTAATGTAGATGACAGGGTGATAGATGCAGCAGACCACCATGGCACATGTATACCTTCATAACAAACCTGCATATTCTGCATGTGTACCCCAGAACTTAAAGTGTAATAATAATAATAAAAAGATAACTTTAAATATTTTAACACAGTCATTGTGTGCCTTATTAGGGTATTATTTTCAGTGTAATTTTTTTGGTTTTTTCCATCTTTCTTTCCACACATTTGACCATTTAAGCCATTCTTTCCTCTATTCTATCTAATTTGTCATGGTCTTCTTTCATTGTGATCCTCAAAATTGAACACAAAGTTAAAAATATAAACTCATCAGCATACATTGTTCAAACTTTAATAAGAATTTAATGTGTGTCTACTATAAGCCAGCTATTTATTTTAGTAAGCGCTAGTAGTTAAACAATAAAGACATAGTCTTTTCTTGCATTAGGAAGTTTGGTGTCAAAGATGGTGCCAAGATTGCACTGGAGATAACCATATTAATACTAAATTATAAGTGTAGTAAGATTACAATCAGAATAGGATGCATTAAATATTTATCCATGGTCATTACAATTATATTATAAAAATAAAATATCATGTTTGCATTTTTAACATCACATTAAAATTTTTGTTAAAATAAATGTAGTGATCATCCGTGTTTTCATATACTTGGCTAATACAACCAATCAGAGAATTAAGTACACTTGATGTTGAATTTCTGAGAATGAAGAAAAGAAGGAAAAACAGAAAAGCAAAAGCCTAAGCTAAAAAATGATATCAAAGCTCTAGAGCTCTGACAAATTGTAATTTGCAAAGGAAAGCAGAACTTAAACGAAGATCCAAAAGTCTAGAAAACATATTTTTAAACAACAAAAAAAAGTTACTTTAAAACAATATTTTAAAGAACAAATATTAAAATAAAAATTAGAAGACCAGATATGAATTCGGGTTGTTTAAACCAAATCAGTTATTCTCCTTTAGGCTTAATATCTTTATCAGAAATATGGAGTTTAAAGTTTTTCTTCTTCCCTACCTATAATAATGAGTTCTAATTTATTTGATGGTATTTTGAGAATAAAATAAAATATGAATTGCTTTGTAAAGAATAAACCACAATGTAAAGATACCTACTCATTTTAACTGAAGAAGGAGAGAAATTATGGTTACAGTTAGAATAATATAATAGTTGTTGTACTTACTCTCTTACCATAAAAATGCTGTAAAATGATGCTGTTTTATACAAATAGTTCACAGCTCTGATCCTTTAAAAAGGAAAATATGAGTTCCACATTTTCCTCAGTTTCCTATTTGGTGACACTCTCCAAACTGAGATGTAGAGAAATGGAGACAGATACAAAGCAATAGAATTGCTGGGTAGACAAACAGAAATCAGGAGGATTTTAGGCTGCTGAGGTGGCTGAAATTTATGGGACAGAATTTTGAGAAGGAAAGACCTATAACACAGAGAGAAGGAAGCCCATAAACCTGCATGTGGTCCCTCTTGATTTTTTTTATGAAACCTTAAGTTGCATTTGCACAGGCTGAGACATCACAATGATTTTTGAAAGAGATCTGAATAGAAGCTAAATGAAAAATCTAGAGGCTCCTTAGGCTGAGAGGACTAAACCTCACTGAAAACCATGAACTTCTATTTCAGACTTCAGAAAGACCAAGTTTCAGGAGTAGCAGTATTTTAGACATACTCAAGTCTTGACATCATCAAGCTGATCTGTGTGTAAATTAATCACTTACCAGAAAAATGTATAATAATATTTAAAGAAGGTTACAAATTTGTATTTCAGCAATGTAGCATCCACAGTGTCTGGTATACAAACAAAAGTACACTATTTATAAATAAATAGGAAAAATATAGAATAAACAGTCAATAGACATAGACACAGAGATGACACATAAATGACAAGAATATTAGCATTATGACACAATGGTCTTCATATAATTATGATATTCAAGAAATTCAAGGACAAACTCTTTATAATAAATGAACAGTTGAAAAAAGGATGTTTTAAAACTAAAAAATATAATATCTGAAATGAAAAAGAAATCAAAGATTAGGCACCACTGAAGAAAAGATCAATAAACTGAAGATAGGCCATAAAAATATTCAAACAGAAGCATAAACTGTAAAAGAGTAAAAACCCAAAAATCCTCATGCATGTGTAAAGTACTTTAAAATACTTTAATACTCATCCCATAGATCCAATAATCTCAAAGAATTAGGATAAATACAGAAAAGAACATGTAGGCATATAACTGTCAAATGGAAAAAAAACTCAAAAATAAAGAGAAAAATCCTAAAAGCACTTAGAATTTAAAAAAGACACATTATATACAGGAAAAATACAACAAGTGGCTTCACTTATAAAAGACAATAAAACCACTTTTTTTTTTTTCTTTTTGAGATGTAGTCTTGCTGTGTTGCCCAGGCTGGAGTGCAGTGGTGCTATCTTGGCTCACTGCAACCTCCACCTCCCAGGCTCAAGCGAATCTTCTGCCTCAGCCTCCTGAGTAGCTGGGAGTACAGGCACACACCACCATGCCCGGCCAATTTTTGTACTTTTAGTAGAGATGGAGTTTCATCATATTGACCAGGCTGGTCTCGAACTCCTGACCTTATGATCTACCCGCCTTGGCCTCTCAAAATGCTGGGATTACAGATGTGAGCTACCGTGCCTAGCCAATAAAACATTTAAAATAGCTGAGGTAAAAAAGTCAATGTAGAATTCAATGCATGCAAAAATAATCCTTCAAAAATAGAAGATGAATATATTTTTTTAAACAAAAGTTGACAGAATTTGTCACCATTAGATTTAAAGCTCAATCAATAATAAAGTTCTTTAGAAGAAATAGATACCACATAGGAACTCAAATTTGTTTGAAGAAATAATGAATAGGAACTGTTAACACATAATTTAACATAAAATATGCATTTATCCTTCTTAATTTAAAAATAAGACTTAAAGCAGATAGTAATAATAATGAGTTTGGGCTGGGTAAGGTGGCTCATGCCTGTAATCCCAACACTTTGGGAGATTGAGGCAGGTGGATCACAAGGTCAGAAGATCAAGACCATCCTGGCTAACATGCTGAAACCCCGTCTCTGCTAAAAATTCAAAAAATTTGCCTGGCATGGTTGCACAGGCCTGTAATCCCAGCTACTCAGGAGGCTAAGGCAAGAGAACTGCTTGAACTCAGGAGGCGGAGGTTGCAGTGAGCCAAGATCACACCATTGCACTCCAGCCTGGGTGACAGAGCAAGACTCCATCTCAAAAAAATAAATAAATAAAAATAAAAAAACAATGCATTTTGAGGTTTCAACCCATTTAGAAGTAACTGATATGATAAAGTAGCACAAAATGGAAGAGAAGTGATGAGAAGTATATTGTAATTAGATTCTTATATTACGTAAGAGGTGATAGTATATTGCTTTGAAGTAGATAGTGATAAGGTAAAGATGTATATTATGAACCTTAGAACAAAAATTTAAATTAAAATAATAAAGAGTATGTATTTACTTAGATAATATATGAGATACAGTGGATTTCTAAAGCCACATGAATAATAAAACAGAATAAAATTTATTTAACAAGGCAGTATACCCCTACTACTGAATGGTGGGAAGGAAAAGAAATAAATAACAAATGGTATTAATACTATAGAAAACAAATAACAGGATTAAGGGCTTAAACCCAATGATAATTAATAATTAATGAAAATGCAAAAACTATATACTAAACATTTCAATTAACAGATAGACAAAATCCCACCTGCCGAAAATAAAGAACAATCCTCAGTCCCCAATGTGGCACCATTTCACTAGGAGACCAAACAACCATTCAACGACAATTTGACCACATTGGACCCCTTCACTCTGAAAGGGACAGGGGTTCCTCTTGACTCACACTGCCATATATTCTGTATATATTGTTGCCTTTTCTGTTTCACAAGACCTCAGCCAGCACCAACATCCAAGAGTATACAGTGTTAGATTTATGAGCACAAACATTGAATGAAACCAAGGAATTTATTTTATAGCAAGAAGTATGACAATTAGCACACAACAATGAGATCTACTGGCCCTAATAATGCAAACACCACCACCCAGAATCTGTCAGACTGACCTTCCAGTAAATTGGCTTGCTGAAATTGCAACTGAGGCACCAGCTCCAATATGATACTATACGAGGATGAGTATCATGCTCAAGGATGAAATATATACTCTTAGTTCACAACTAATATATGGTGCTATGTCTTCAACTGAGAGAAATCATGGATCCAGAAACCAAAATGTGAATGCAACAATGGTCCTGCTTACCATCATTTTTCTTAACTCATGTTCTTGATGCTTTCAACACTGCACTCTGAAAAGGTCTTTGAAGATCCTAATCATCCAAATGGTTAACATTTCCAATTAATGACCCAATAAGAGTCTCAACAGATTTTCTTCTCTGGTTACTGCCTTGGCACATTAAACTTATGCCAAGAAGCTAACAGAAACACAGAGAAGTCAGTGACTTGAAGTGGGTAATTGTCTCTGATTATCACAAGGAGACAGTGCTACAGTTACACAATGAAGGAATAAGTTTGGCACTCAGATAACACACTGACCACTTGAAATTTTTTTTTTGTGTGTGTGGAATATAGCAGCCACATCTTAAGAAGGTCATGCTGATCAGGTCTTCAGCTATCTCAGATAAGAAGTTCTTAGTCTTGCCCCAAGTAAACCTCCTAAATGAGTAGAGTTACTAGCCAAATGTGACTGGACTCTTGAATGGCTAATAGAGAGTAGAGATAATGAGTATCCTTTATGGCCAAGAGAACAGCTTCAGTGGTAACTGTTCATTTATGGCCATAGTTCATTTCATCAAAATTTATTTTACAAATTTCCCCTGAGAAATAAGGCCCACCAGAGACCTGATGAAATTTGTTCCAGAAATTCTGTGAAGTAAGTGGACCCAAAAGGATACAGCCCTATTCACCCTGGTATCCCAGTACCCTAGTCCTTTAGTTCTGAAAGAATTATTCTCCTAGTTGCTGTCAGGGATGTTAGCAGATAGGTCTCATATGTGAGTCTGTTCGGCCAATTACTCTCAGCTAGAGAGTCATTCCACCTAGTCATATCTCCTCTCAGTACAATCTGAAACTAATCACTACTTAATACAGAGTCATAAAATTTCAGTTTCTTTGCTTCAATTCAGGATCTTAAAGGGTTATTTAAGATTTTGATATTCTCATCAGATCAATGGACACAATTGTTGTGACTGTATTTTAACACAGCTTCTCCTTCTAACTAATCTTACTGCCATCACTTTCCTGGTAGGTAGATAGTTATCCCAAGGAGGAGCACTCTGCAGTAAATTTTCTGAAAGCCAATGTGTCTCACAGTCTGACCTGTAATACCATCACATGAAAAGCACAAAATCGTTGCTGAAAATAAATTAAAGAATACCTAAATAAGTTGGAAAATATATTCATAAAGTGCAAGGCACAAAATTGCTAAGATGTCAAATATCCCCCAAAATGTCCTTTGAATTAAATATAAGCCAATTAAAGTTTGCTACAATTATTTTTGTGATATTTGACAGAGATGCTAAATTGCATAAGGAAATAAGTATGTAGATGATTGTCAAAAGCAATCTTTACAAAGACAAATCTGAAGGACTTATTATACTTGCCTTTAAAACATAAAACAAGCTACATTAATTAAGACTATTTAGACTGCTATAAAGAAAAATGAATACGTTAAATTAACCCAAGGAGTATTTTTAGAAATGTACAATTAATTAATCTTTTATAAGAAACACCAAATTGCATTTAGTGACAAATAAAAATCTTTCCACCAAATGGTGCCAAAATAGGGAAACACAAACATTCATATGGACACAATTGAACATTGACCCCTCCACCAGTACCTTATCCCACAAAAACGTTAATTCAAATTGGGTCCTAGATCTAAATGTACACACCAAAATCACAAGGCTTAGATCTAAATGTACACACCAAAAACACAAGAAATTGTTAGATAGCATCTCCAAGCCCTTTAAGTGTTTTAGATAGAACAGAAAATGCATGGACCATGAAAACAATAAATAAATATGATCCCAACAAAAATTTAAGAAGTTTCTTCTCCAAAAACATCTGCTCTTTAAACAGTGAAAAGGCAAAGCCACAGCCTGGAGAAAATATTCAGACCATTTCTATCAGGCAAAGGACTTGCTTCTAGGACATACAAAGACCTCTTACAACTCAGTGAGAACAATACAAGAACCAAAATTATTTAGATGGGCATGAGACTTGAATAGAAACTCACAATGAAGAAAAGGAAGATAAACAAAGGCAAATGAGCATAAGCAAAGGTATGATGTCATTAATCATCAAGGAAACTCAAATCAAGCCACAGTGTATTGACAACCTGAAATATTGGCTATTTGGAGTGCTATAGTTTGAATGTTTGTGTCTCCCCAGAATTTATATTTTGAAACCTAATTACCAATGTGATTGTGTGAGGAGGTGGTGCCTTTAAGAGGTGATTTGTTCATGATGGCAGACCCCTCGTGAATGGGATTAGTGCCCTGATTTAGAAGACTGCAGGAATCTCCTTTGCCCCTTCCACCATGGGAGGGCACAGCTAGAAGGGCTGTCTGTGAGCTGGAAAGCAAGCTCTCATCAAACCCTGAATCTGCTGGCACCTTGATCTTGAACGTTCCAGCCTCTAAAACTTTGAGAAATAAATTTCTGTTTTTTATAAGCCACCTGATCTAAGGTATTCTATTATAGCAGCCTAAATGGACTAAAACAGGAACAACCATAATTTTTATACATGGCAGGTAGAACACTTAAAATCTCTTAAAAATTAAACATCCACTGGCCCTTTAACTTGTAATTCCATGCTTTGGTATTTAATGAAGTAAACGAAAATGTATGTCAACTAAAAGTTTCTAGAAGAATATTTACAGGAGGCTTATTCATTGTAGCTCAAAGCTTAAAACAATACAAATATTCCTCAACAGTAAAATGAATAAACAAATATTTGTTTAAGGGAATAGTACTCAGTAATAAATAGAATGAACTATGATACATGCAAGAACTTAGATAATTTTAAAAATATTTTATTTATATTAATTTCTAGAACAGAACAAATTCATCATGATAGGAATCAGATAACAATGGCCTCTGAGGAATTAATTGACTGGGAAGTGAAAGGAAGAGCATTTCTAGGTTGATAGAAATGTTCTATCTTGATAGAAACATGGGTAACACTGTTGTATGTATTTGTAATACATGCTAGAAATATATACATTTGTCTTGTCATACACTCTGCACTGCAGATTAGTGGATTAGTGTATTCTACTGTATAAAATTTTTACCTCAAAAAAATAGGAGGTAGAATTATACATCAGGAGACTACTAACAGTCAGCACATGGTAAGATTTCTGGGAGGTCAGAACCAAATTACAAATTGGTTGTTCGTGGTGACCACACAACTCGGTTTTGTCCTCTCTTCCTCCTTACAGAATGTTTCTCTTTTTCTTCTCAATTAGCAGATAAACATTTAATGAACATCTATTATGTTCAAGGCACCATAATCTCAGGGTCTCTATATCTGACATGTCATGTCAGCTAGCTAGCTAGTTAAGTTATAAATTTGGAATGAACATATTTCCTTTTCTTTATAATTTTTAAGTGCATGGGGAAAATTAATATTAAAAAAATCAACTGTTGGAAAATTATCAGTCAGTGATAAACCAGTGGGGGAGAAAGTTTTTGTTTGGGAAATTCTTAGTCCCCATGAAATAATTTAAGGCTTGTATTCTTCAAGTTAAATCCTTTCCAACTCTCAAAGACTTTCATGGAAACACAACCTAAAAGGACTAATTCAGAGTAGAGTTTTACTTTATCTTGTAGATCATGCCTTGCTGGCTGTTTAAGCATCATCTGAAGAGTTTGATAAACATGAAGAGTTTTGAGTCATAATTTTGGAAATTCTATTTTAGCAAAGCTATACAGCCAGGTCTTAAAATATTATTATAGACAACCAGGTTTTGGAAATACATACACAAAAACTCTATGAGGAAAAGAGATAGTCTATATAAGAGGTAATCATAGGCCCAAAAAAAAAAAAAAAAAAAAAAAAAGGTGGCTGTGTGAGTGATTCCCCTTACACCTCCCTCTTGGTTCTCTTAATTTTGTCTTTACCACAGCCTCCAGGGGGAAAGAGTTGGCTCTGTGCTACAAGACCCAGAAATGAACAAAACCCCTTTCCCATCTTGCAAGCAGCAAGTTATTTTCAAATTTTAGCTTTTTCTTTACTAAGAACCCAGGAGAAAGTAAAAGAAAATAAAGAAATGCAAAATTAGAAAAAGCTTAGCTAATAAAATACAAATTTCTGAGCCAAACATAGTTAAATTGAAACCATAAGTTAACTGGTCCAGATTACTGACATTCAGGTCAGAGTTTGCTCAGCTTCCTCCAACACATTCTACTGATTAGAGATTCATCTGGGTTCAGGGGTGAAAAAGCAAAAACCTTCATTTAAACTTGTAAATTACTTCTCAGGAAGGTTAAGTTGGTAAATTTTAATCAGATAATCTTATGTTTTATTTTGGTTTTGGTTTCTATCTAATACAAAGCTATAAAAATGATGTGAGTTTAAGAGACAGAAGAACCGAAATTAAAATTTCTAAGCAAGAAACATAGAAGAAACAAGTCAGCATCTGAACTTTTAGCAGCTCCTTGTGTGCCCATGCTGCAGGACCCAAATGCCCTTCACAAATCATCAATCCTTCTTTTATGACTCAGAGTTTCTCTCTAGCTCCCCACCTTTAGAAACTATCCCTCTGTTCTCCTGGCTCTTTTCTTGTCTTTACATGGTCCTCTCTGAAGAGTGACTCACTTGGCTACTACCTGACCTGGTCGTACATTATCCCTCTGTAGGTTCCTTCCCATTTGATTATCTTCAATCCCTGTACTCTGACCTCCTTTCTAATCTTGACTCAAAAACACTGCACCTGTGCTCAGGGACGCCCGCTTCTCTGAAAGTTGACATCAGATGCATGAGGGACAAACGTAAAATTCTAGATGATCAGAAGCCCTGTCAGGGCATTGAGAATAGATAAGTACCATGTATCTGCTTACACGTTTTCAAATTTTGGCCCTATGCCTTGGACTCCTCACTCTGCAGTCTAGGTTCAGCACTATCTCTTTCACTCCCTTATTTTTTCTTGAAAATGAATGTCATGACCTATGACTCCTGGCACCTATCTTCCTCTTGCTGATAGAATTATTTGCTGACAAATTATTTGGATGATTTTATATCTAAAGCCTATGTTTTCTTTTTCCAGTCTCTTACACATTGCCATCTGGTTTCTGTTCCTGCCTTACCTTCATCTACATTATCTCTTAGATCTCTTTGCTGCTTTAAAAAATATAAAGCCTGCTCTATTAAAGACCATGAAACCTTTTTAGCAAACTTACCTCCTTCCAAGTTTGCTTAAACCAAGTGGAGCAGGATTATATTATAATGAAAAGTAGTACCGGTAAGACTAGGTACAAATTGGAAAGCAGCTGGCTTCCCAGTTCAAGGTAACATATCTTTGTTGTGGCCTTACTATGTCCCAAACATTTTGTTTAAATGCTAGGTAAACAAGTTAGGGAAAAAAGATGAATTGTTGAATTCTTGAATGATTGAAAAATTCTTGAAAAGAATCAAGAAATTCTGAAGAGCTTTATCTGGGTGAACTTGAACTCTAAAATTCCATTTGCAAAGACCTAACAGAAATATCTTGCCATACTCTTAATATCAACAAAACTAAACTCACTAGTCTCTTTTCAATTGTCCCTGAAAAACGTCATTTTATGTTTCAGTCATCAACTCTCTCATTAACACTTTTATTCCCTTCTTTCATTACTACACGTACAATCAACAAGTTTTTCCTTTTTTGAAGTCTATGGACTGCACCTTTAATACCTCTCACAGAACTTATTTATTGAGCTGAGTTTGTTTCATAAGCCTACATAACAATGCTGAGGCATCATTAATGTCAGAAGACTAAAATATAAGATAAAATCAATAGAAAATACTAATTGGGATATTTCATGTTGAAAAAGGAGACATTCTGCCTATGAAAAAATTAAGCAATTGTAAAACTTTTTGAACGAACAAAGGGGAAATTAACATTTTTACAATTATAATAAAAAATTGAAGCACACATTTCCCCCAAAACTAACATAAAATAAACCAAAACCCAGCAAGACAAAGAATTTATATAACATAAATAATAAATAAAAGTATTTTTAAAATAACACATATTCATTTGAAACCCACCTGCAAAAAAAAAAAAAAAAAAAAAAAAAAAAAGCAAAATACAGAGGTTACATAGCAATGCTGTCAAAGTGAAAATGAGTAAAACGATTTCATGTATACCAGCTATTTTCACTATTAAAGCAAAGAAATCATAAAATTCGATAACCCTTCAGGTGAAACAAAAAATTAAATATATATATATATATATATATATATATATATATATATTAGCAAGTTGGAAAGATAATAAAACTTTTTTATTCTGATAATCCTTGTTAATTCGAAGCCCATGGTGAATATCATCCCTCAAACAGCTAATAAATAACATTACACACTTTTCGGATAAAGTCAGAAACAGTTATAATTTCTGTTATCACTGCTACTATCTATCACTATACTCTAGGTCTTAGCCAAAGCAGTATGAGTTTTTTTGTTTGTTTGTTTCTTGTTTTTTTTAGAAAGTTAGGTTGGAAAGAGAGAATTTTTAAGGTACTATGAATAGTTGTAAGAGGGAAAACTGTAGAATTTATAATAGTACCAATAAGTGAATTTAGTAATATAGCCAGATTGAAATACAGTGTATGAACATCAACAGCTTTCCTAAATCCTACCAATGTAGGAGAGAAACAATTATTTTCACAGTAATAACAGGAAATATAAAATACTTAGGATTGTACCTTATAACAAAGCTTTCAAAATAATGAGTATTCACCTCACAGCAGACAAAGATCAGGGTAAATTCTCAGAAAATGAATTTAAAAGATATACTACACTTTACAAAATTAAAAAAATCATATATAACCAAAAAGCAAAGCTGAGTTCTGTGAAAAGTTTAAATAAATAATGCAAAAAATAGGTAACACTGGTACAGGAAAAACAAGAAAAGACTTAACACAAAGAATAAGAAAGAGATATGACTAGAGTTGGAATAGAGATTTAAGAACCACAAGAGGATATTTTCACCTCTAAAGAGAAAATTGTAAAAGTTTACTCAATAGCATAATCACTTCCGAATAAATGAAGAGATATCCTTACAGATGAGAAGTCTCAACATTATTTTTCTATTTAATGTAAAAATTCTTGGCAATGTAAATCAATATCTAACAGAATTTTATATAATTTTATAGGCTGATTCTAGATTTCATATAAAAGATACATTTTCAGGAATAGATAATAGAGGTCTGAAGATGAACAGAAAGCAGAACCTGTCCTACTAAATGTAAGAGCATATGTTCTAAAAGACTGCAGCGTTGCTGTAAGGATGGACAACAAAATTTGTAAAACTAAATGTGACATTCAGAAAGGGACCTATAGGAATAATTAAATATTTTAAATAATGGAATTTCCAATCAGCGAAAAAAAGAAATATGACTCAATAAATGGTCTTAGAGTTTGGGGATAAATATTTAGAAACATAAGTTAAATTTCATCTTATAGTCATCACAAAAAATAAATTCTAGATGAATCTAAGAAACATAAAAGAAAATTGTACAGGATTATAAGAAAATATAGCACAATGCTTTCTTTGGTGCCATGTGGGCTAGTGAGGTAAATAAGATAACAAAGACATATTTATAAACAAAAATATGGATGCATTAACTAAATCAAAATTATTAGGAGTTTCACTGCTAAATGATATGAAAATATCCCTAATAAAGCTAAATGGTAAGCAAACACAGAAAAAATATTTGTAATTTTTATGATGCTAAAACATCCAAAGCAGTACTTCTCAAAATTTCTGTGGTGGAGGGCCAATATTTTTTTTTCTGTTTTTAATCTTTTATAGGCCAATTCATTTATATAATATAATAAAAATGAATTACCAGGAAACTAAAATTAAAAGAACATATAAAATGTAAGTCCTTTTCTTACATGAGATTGAATAGTAATAAAATTACCCAGTCCACCTTCTTTCAATTTCTCTGTCTACCTCATTGTACACCAGTAATAACCCATCAGTGGGGCAACACAGATCGACTGAAGACACTGTGAGCCAAGTGGATCATAAGACATCCCACAGATCACTATGAAAATGGCAAAAAAAAAAAAAAAAAACCACAAAAATGAGTCAAGTGTGTTAACAGGGAAGTCACAGAAAAGAGCAAATATTCAATTAACACATGAAAATATGCTAATGCTTCTTGTTAGTCAGGATCTCATAAATTATATGGATGAAACTTTTTAAAATTTCATTTACATCAAGTTTTCAAAAAAATCATAGAAAAATACATTGCTGACGAGAGTATAAATAGTAGAGCCACTTGGAAAACTGTTTCAATACTATCTCTTAAAACTAACCAGATACTATCAAACCAAAATTCTGAGACAAATGTTTTTTACTTCATCCTATGCTCTGGGGAGAAAATTGCATTTATGCAGCAAGAGATATGTAAGGATGTTCATATCATGATTGTTTATAAGAGCAAGAAATGAAAGGGAAAAAGCATCTTCTAATCCTTGCTCTAAAAAATACTTCATTTCACCTTTCCCTCTTTAATTCTGCTGTGACTCTCCTGGTCTACATGAGCTCCTGAAATATAACCTAACTCTAATCCTAACCCTAACCTTTACATAAATGTCTCCTGCTCTTCCACCATCCAATCTTTCTCCACACATTAGCTAGAGTCTTCTCTCAACATGTAAATATGATGCCTCACACTCTCCTGAAAGCCTTCAATGGTTTCCTTTTACACTTACATTAAAATTCAAATTATTTATGACTCCTTATGTCTTCTGGCCTCTGCCTGCCTCTTAAACTTGATTTTTAATCCATGTTTTCCTTCACTAACTATTCTTTATATACACTGACCTTTCAGCATCTGCTCTGAAATTCTGTTTTTTTCATTTTATCCTGGCTGGTTCCTTCTCATGCTTTGGTCCTCAACTCAAATGTCATTTCTTCATATTGCTTTCCATTGACCCAACCAATCTAAATTAGTCTTATCGCTACAGCCTGCTATTCTTTATTAAATCCAGTTCTTTTCTACATTTGGCTTTGTGCTTGCTTTTCCTCTACCTCCCATACTAACTACACTGAGAGCTACAGAAAAGTAAAGAGTGACTTTTTCATTCCCAGAACGTAGTACAGTGGTCAGCAGCTAGCAGGTGCTCAACACATATGTATTAATTAATTAAATAATTGAGTAAATGAGAAATGGAGGTTAAGAGAGGAGCTCAAAGCTAGGAAGAGAAGAAAGTGATTGTGAGAGGAGAGAATAAAGACAAAATAATGAAGAAAAGAAGAAAAGAAATATTGTGTTGAATTTGAAAAATAAAAATAATAAAGATAAATTTGGAAAAATTATAGTACTCAACTTAGTAACAGCCATGAAAATATTTTGTAGATAAACATGCCATGCCATGTCATCATTCCATGATTGCCCTTCTTTCAGAATTATAAAGACAAGATAGCATCCTAAAATATTTTAAAATATATATATAACTATTCCTACTATATCATACATCAATACATTACTCAGACACAAAAACACTGGTTTCTTTATTTGCATCATACTTCCTCACAGTACAATAAATGGAATTTTACATTCTCTAGGAACTTTTTTGAATCATTCAAAGAATTTCACTTTTTTGGATATAAGGCGAGACCAGATGGTTTCTGAGTAGATTTTAAAAAGGGGGGAAAAAGCTAGAAAGGAATGAAAAGAGAGAAGAAAGCAGACTTGAGTTTGTAATTTATTTGTGAAATGATATAAATAATGGTAATGTGCCATGTTGTTCCCACAGGCACCATTTGGGGCCTGAGAACGGAGACCCAAATAATGGTTCTTTGTGGGCACATAAAGTGAGTTTTTCTCCCTCACCCTGTCTTTTTGTTGTGTATCCATCAGTCAGTTTTCAGTTGCAGGGAAAGAAAAGAATCTGCTCTGGCTAGTTTAAACAGAAAGGGTTTATTTAAAGGCATTAAATACCACATAGATTCATTAGGAGGACTAAAGATTCTAACTCTTGTTCCAGTTTTCAGGAATCATTCCTGAAGCTACATTACAAAATTGGGCTATCAAGGGAGCTACAGTTCCTGCCACAATCCTGTAAAAGCAGAAAACTGCATGTGAAATCAGAAAAATATTGCTACAACGTTTTATCAATTTTAGAGCCGTACTGCATTTACCAATACCATGGATTTGATACCCCGACTCCCTAGCCACGTGACTGTGTGAAATAAAAGTTTTGTGCTGGTTCATTTTATCAAAAGACTATAAAACATACGTAGAGCACTAGCCACAATAATGTCAAGGAAATGTTTGTTGTTTATTTTTGTTTGTTTCATATGCGAAAAGGGTGTTGGAATGCCTGTTGAGCAAACCATTTATAGTAGCTGTCATGTACAATATGTGCACCTGTTC
The DNA here is from genome assembly GCF_048565385.1 of Saimiri boliviensis. Taxonomy (NCBI): domain Eukaryota; kingdom Metazoa; phylum Chordata; class Mammalia; order Primates; family Cebidae; genus Saimiri; species Saimiri boliviensis. The sequence goes on along the minus strand of NC_133466.1, from coordinate 25,102,975 downwards.
CTTTCTACCAGTTAAGACAGAACAGGCCAGGCACAGTGGCTCCCTCCTGTAATCCCAGCACTTTGGGAGGTGGAGGCTGGTGGATCACGAGATCAGGAGTTCTAAGATGGCGAAACCCCATCGCTACTAAAAATACAAAAATTAGCCAGACTTGGTGGCACAGGCCTACTTGAGGGTCTGAGGCAGAGAATCTCTGCAGTGAGCAGAGATTGAGCCACTGCACTCCAGAGATCGACACTCTGTCTGAAAAAAAGAGAGAGAGAGAGAGAATGAGAGATACAGATATGTGAATTAAGACAATAACAGTGAACAGTGAAGATTTGGAAATTCTAAGAGATATTTAATATATTTCTGTTTGGGCCAATAAGAAAATGTAGGTCTTATTTTAGAGATTCAGGTGGATACTATATATTGTCATTGAACTATGTTATTGACTAAAATATAAATAATTTCTTGGATTTTTACAGAAAATATGAATCTTCTAACAAGTTAGTTTAAAATAATTCAGCCTTGACACTATTGATGCTTTGGGTCAGATAATTTTTTCTTGTAGGAAGCTACCCTGTGTATTGTGTGTACGTATTTAGCAGCACAACTGGTCTCTACCTGCTAAATGCCTATAGCCCCTCCTTTCTTGAGGTGTGATAATAAAAAATGTCTCCAGATGTTGCCAAGTGTCTCCTGGAGTGAGGGGAGATTGTCTCGAGGTTTGAATCACTAGTGTAGATGATCACATAAGAGGAAGAGACCCAAATCTTGCTTTTAAAAAACAGAAATGAAAAATAACTTCTGGAATACACAATTATTTATTTTATTATAACTTTCTGTTTTTCAATTTTAGAAGTATATTTTCTTTTTTTTCTTTTTTGAGATGGAGTTTTGCTCTTGTTGCCCAGGTTGGTATGTCATGGTGCCACCTCAGCTCGCTGCAACCTCGCCTCCCAGGTTCAAACGATTCTCCTGCCTCAGCCTACCCAGTAGCTAGGAATACAGGTGCCCATGACCATGCTCAGCTAATTTTTTGTGTATTTAGTAGAGACAGGGTTTCACCATGTTGACCAGACTGGTCTCGAACTCCTGACCTCAGGAGGTCCACCTACCTTGGCCTCCCAAAGGCTGAGGTGACAGGTGTGAGCCACCATGCCCGGACTAGAAGTATGTTTTCTGATGTTAGGATTTTAGAAAATATTTATAGTGATGATAAAAACTTATTTATGCAAGCTACTTCTACAGTTAATAGTACCTATCTGTACATTTGCTGCTTTAAACAAAGTGAGTAGTTTCTTTACATGAGAGCTTACAACATAATATAAAGAGGTCAATTTTAAATCATCTCATTTTGAAATGACATTTTATAAATTTGCACTATGTAGATCTCCTATTTTCTATAAATTCAAAAGTATATAACTTTCATGTTTCTGTTAATATTTTAATATAATTTTTTCATAAAATTACATCTTTCCATTATCACTTAATTTCATTTTTAATGTCCATTACTTAATTTCAGCAGAGATTTTATAATTTCAAGAAACCATAATTATCACTTACTTTAAACATATCACTTTCTCACAAAATAAATCTAGAAATCTAGACATTAGAAAAGCATGGTGAAACATCTCTATTTCTCACAAATGTGGGAGAAATAATTATGCATTAATATTACCTTTGTAACAGTAGCGATAATTAGGTAAATTGTATTTCTAATGCCATCTTCTGTTATTAGTTCTAAGTCAAGATCTTGCTCTATCCTTGGAAAAAAAAAAAAAGTGAGATTGAGGTTCTCAAAATTTTCTGCCTCAAATTCCTCCAATTAGTGATGATGGTCCCAGATGGCTGGGTTTTTTTTTCGTGCAGTGAGGGGAATTAGAAACAAGTTGCAGCCAGGTGCAGTGGCTCATGTCTGTACTGCCAGCACTTTGGAATTCGGAGGTGGGTAGGTCACTTGAGCAGGAGTTGAAGACCAGCCAGTCAACATAGGGAGATCCGGTTTCCATTAAAAGAAAAAAAAAAAAAAAAAAAAATTAGCCCGGAGTGGTTGTTCCTGTCTATAGTGCCAGCTACTTGGGAGGCTAAGGTGGGAGGATTGCTTGCCCAGGGAGGTCTAGGCTGCAGTGAGCCGTGATTACGCCACTGCACTTCAGCCGAGGTGACAAAGTAAGACTCTATCTCAAGAATAAAAGAGAAAAAGAATGAAACAAACAAGTTCCTCCATGAAAGGGTTTTCAATTTCTCAACTCTGGTTGAATGTAATGATCTCTTCAATATTGTATACTTATGTCTACAAGTCATCTATAGAAAATTTGATTTAATATGCCTGGGAGGGGCTGGCCATAGGTACTATTTTAGAACCCTCTGGATGAGTCTAATAACTGAGAAACATTGCTGGAAGGAAATACTGTTCAACCATGATCAAGCTATATACAGTTTAAGAAAACTCTCAGATAATTTTCATGTATCGTTTTTAAAGGGCCATGTTCTTAATAGTGACAAAGTGCATTCTGAGACTTAACTATTCATGAGCAAAGAATCTGTCTCTCTGCCTGTCTGTCTCTCTCTCTCCTCATTCTTTTTCTCTCTCACTCTGTTTCCTCTGCTTCACCTCAGAAACCCTTAAAAGGTACCTCCCAATGCAGAGTTGGGAAGATTTTGTGTGGAAGAGGATGCTTTAACATTAGAACTAAATCTAGAAAAATGATGTCCAGTGCCATTTTCAACTGGAAATTTTCTTTCTTTTCTTTTTTTTTTGAGACAAAGTCTTGCTCTGTCACCCAGGCTGAAGGGCAGTGGTGTGATCTTGGCTCACTGCAACCTCCGCCTCCTGGGTTCAAGTGATTCTCCTCCCTCAGCCTCCTGAGTAGCTGGGATTACAGGCATTCACCACCACTCCCAGCTAATTTTTAATTTAATTTTATTTTTTATTTTTAGTAGAGACAGGTTTTCAGTATGTTGGTCAGGCTGGTCTCGAACTCCTGACCTTGTGATCCACCCGCTTCAGCCTCCCAAAGTGCTGGGATTATAGGCGTGACCCACCGCGCCCAGCCAATGAACTAGAAATTTTCTGAAAGAATATGGAGCCAACAGACAAACCTGTGGCAAGGGAGATAGCTTTACATGAGTCTTCTCATTCACAAATCCACCCAGGACACTGCATTCTTTCTGCCTTGCTAGCTGATATAACCTAGACGCTAAAAGTCACTCTGAGAGCCTGACATTACCAGCTGGTGTGCCAGCTTCCAATCCCATTTTATGTTTGCTCCAGATTACAAAACTACTTCCTTGCAGGGTTGTGTGACTAAGAAAATTTGGTTAATATTTCTGCATCTCTTATCTCATCTATAAAATGAAATAAATTGACTTGAGAGGTTTTAAAATCTATTCTTGCTTCAATAATTTATATTCTTCTTTGCAAGACATCTGGCAAAGTGATTTAATTACTGTCAGGAGTTTTAAAACTCCAATGGTATATTTTAAATTAAATAAAAATGTTTTGGATATTTTTTGGTTTTAGTCAATTATGAACCCTCCTCTTCTCTTTCTCTTCTGTCTGTTTTGTCTTGGTACTTTCTCTTCTGAGATAGATAAGGTGATAGATTATTGTCTTTCTACAGAGAGAAATTGATGGGCTAAGTGTGAAGCACAGAAGATAGGGAATAACAAATTAAGTAATAGAGAAAAGAGAGAGGAGGAAGTGAGATCATAGATACAAATGCTCATGACTTTTAAAGATGAGAACCCGTGATAATGAGGTGTCAGCAAGGTCAACTAGATAAGTACTAAACTTAGAGGATTCTTGTTACGTCGGCATTGTAGTTTGTAAGTTGATTGCCTTCTTTCTGCCAGTCCCCAACCACAGAAGGCTGCCACATGCTCTCCTTCTCCTTTGATAACTCCCCTTAGGCATTCTCCTCCTACAGAGTCATGAGTTATAACCCCCAAAGCTCCTGCACAGACGTCTCTCACCCCCACTGTGGTCAGGTGCAATCATTCAAAATATACACAGATATCACAGAGAAAAGGACATTATGATGGCATCACAATCGATCTCCTCACTGCTCAAGAAATGTCCAAGTGACCTATATTCATGTACAGATTAGGTCAGATGGAAAAATGAAAAGTAGTGACAATAAATCACCCTGTAAACACAGGAGCTCATAACTAAATAAAACCCCTGTGGGTAGGAAACTCAGAGTTGAAATAAGAATGCCTAATAAATGAAAAAAAAAGTTATAATCATAACATAAAACTTTGGGAAAACTGGTGTAAAAAATGTATAGTATCTGTAATTATGTCTTTGCCCTGGATAAACTGAATGAGGGAGGTTTCAAAGGGTAACTAAGTGACAGATATGACCTGAATTTAGGGACTGAATAATTCTGTATTGACTAAATCTTTAAAAAGTACTAGTAATAGAAAAAAAAAAAAAAGGTAAAGCAATAGCAGCAGTAAAGTTATAGTTAAAAAGAAAGTTTCAATATGTACAAGCAAAAAAAATAACCCTTATTTTAGCCTTTCTTAGTTTCTGGTAGTAACCACTGTTACGAACTTTTGTGATTATGTATAGACATGCACGTATGTATGTATACATACACATATATATTTCAAATATGTTTATATTTCCACGTATAGTTACAAATATAGAGCTATATTTGCATCCATAAATGCTCATATGCTTTTGATACAAATGGGTTCAAATTTTAAATCTTCATGTACATTCTGCTACTTTTTTTCCCCCATTAGATATGGTTCTACTTCCTGGTGCTAGGCCTGACTCTACCACTTAATACTTGTATAATCTTAAAATATGCTTGCTGATCAAAGTCTCTGCATCTCAGTTTCTCAATAAAAATGAAGATAATAGCAATACTTGCCTCTTAAAGTTGCTATTAAGATTAAATGGACTACAAGTCTTAGAACAGTGTTCACATATCAAAAATGCTGTGAAACGGTTAGCTTTTATTTCCATTGTCATCATCAATATCATCTTCATCATTACACGTAGTGGATGGTGTGGTACTTTTCCCAGATCCCCTCTTCATGTTACTTCTGATGACTCACAACCATGCCCCTTACTGGTAATCATCCTTTACCACAGAGAACAGCCATGCACAAAGCTGTGGTCACTTTCCAGGGTACATTCCACAGCCAATGGCTGGGCAATGTGGAGATACAACTGCTCAGCCTCCCTAGCCACAATGTGGATAATTCTGAGGGCCATCCCAGATCCAGAACTCTTGTAGGATTATGAGACAAGTTTCTTTGCTCAATCTTATTTTCTTCATTCACTTTATACATGTACATATAAAATCTGAATCTACCAACAATAAATGTGCTTCCTTCAATTTACTATCTCAGAGTTTGTTTCCAAGAAACCCCCAAATCTGAAACAATTAGTTGCAGAGGTAGCCCTAGGACACATGTTCTTTTCTGTTGTTTTTGTTTTAAAACAGGGTCTTGCTTTGCCACTCAGGATGGAGTGCAGTGGTGGGATCATAGTTCACTGTATCATTCGTCTCCTGAGCTCAAGAAATCCTTCCATCTCAGCCCCCTGAGTAGCTGGGACTAAAGATGTGCAGCAACATGCCTGGCTAATTTTTCTTATTTTTTGTAGAGACGAGATCTCACAATGCTGGTCCGTGTGGTCTCAAACGCCTAGGCTCACAGTATCCTCCGGCCTTGGCCTCCCAAAAATGCTGGAATTACAAGCATGCACTACCATGTCTGCCCAAGTGGGCACACTCTAACATAAAACTTTTTATTTGTATTACCACTGATCAGCCAGTACTGAAGACCCTGCAACTAGTCGATGGTGGAGTATAGATAGCCTGTACTTTTTATTATTATTATCATTTATTTTTATTGTAGTGTTTGGTGTTAAAACTTTCACTGGTGATGAAGTGATACCTGTGATTTGTGTTTGACGTTAAAACTTTCACTGGTGATGATGTGATATCTGTGAAAAGTGAAAGGTGATGCATCACCTGATGAAATTTCTCTGGGTTGTGTGATATATGAGAAAAATGGTAACTACAAGGCCAATGAAACTGGGTGACTATCATTGATTTCCACTGATTAGTTAGAGAGATGAGTATAGCTCAGCCTGATTAATGAACCATTCAAGGCAGAGTGTGAATGACTACAGGTAGCTTTTATTCCTGTCTTTTATTATTTATTTATTTTATAGAGACGGGGTTTCACCATGTTGGTCAAGCTGGTCTTGAACTGCTGACCTCAGGTGATCCACCCGCCTCGGCCTCTCAAAGTGCCAGAATTACAGGTTTGAGCCACCACGCCCGGCCTTACAGGTAGTTTTAAGTGGCCACATTTAAGAAAACCCTAATCTCCTGTAGCTGGAGGGCAGAGAAAATGAAAGTCTACTCTCAGGGCTTAAACAAAAGTGGAGTTTCAGAGAAAGTTAACTTCTTAGACCCGGAAGATCTCCTACACCAAGGAATTTATCTCCAGCTCTGGAAGGAACGGAACTTGAGAATTGTAATGGTGACATCTAAACGGATACATTTGAAAACCTTAAACACCCAGATTCCCTTAACCTTTCTGGGTTTGCAAAAGTGGTCTCCTCCTCCTTGTTAGGTGACAGCAGTGCTCCCTTTTCTTCTTCCTCTCACCTACCACACTGACTTGAGATCATGCAGAGGCCTTATATAAATCAGAGACATTATAAGGCAATGCTTACTCCTTTAGAATATCCTTATATCCATAGTTATAATAAGGACCAAATTCCAGCACAGTCTAGTTAGGAAGGAATTATGCATTCTTCCTTTTTTTTTTCCCCCTTCTTTTTTCTACTTTTTTGTTTTTTGGTTTTGTTTTTGTTTTTTTCAGACAGAATCTCACTTCTTCACCTAGGCTACAGTGCAGTGGTATGATATTGGATCATTTCAGCCTTGATCTCCTGGACTCAAGAGATCTTCCCACCTCAACCCCTAAGTAGCTAGGACTACGGCTGTATGCCATCACTTCTGGCTATTTTTTTTTATTATTATTATTTTGTAGAGAGAGAGTTTCATTATGTTGCCCAGGCTGGTCTTGAACTTACGATCTCCACTGATCCACCTGCCTTGACCTCCCAAAGTGCTAGGATGACAGGCATGAGCCACCACACCTGGCCATATTCTAAGGGAAGATGAAACACTGTACTAAATTCGCTGAAAGATCTGGCTAATATGTTTTGGTAGGAATAGGAGGAGTATGTAACTGCATCCTGAGGGTTCTGGATCAAGGGGTCAGAAGGTAAAGTTGAAATGAAAGAAAAACGTATGAATAAAGGTTCAATCTATAGCTCTTAATACCATGTCAAGGACCACTGGAGATAGTCTTTGCTAGGAAGGTCTTTGAAAGTAAGCAGAAAGTAATGATTCACACAAATGAGGTAAAAATGCTAGAAAATACCATAACAAATAGGGAAGGAGGGGGTCAAAAGACAGAAAAGTAAGCATGCTATTATAGAATGGAGACTATTTAAGGTCAGAAGACTCTCCAGACCACAATGTTCATTGGAATGTTCCAGAGGATACTTCATTTATTACAGCAATAAGGATTGTGCTGATGACAGGTATAGTGGCATTGTTGAGAAGCTGAGTGTGAGGATCATCCGTAGGTCAGTGTAAAAGGAGGAGAAGTTGTCACAGAACTAAACTTCCTGATAGTAATGACAATAATAGGATTGTTAAATAACAGTGACAGGCAATGGCATGAACTGTCAGAAGTGTGGTGTATGCAATCATTGCCTTAAGTGAGAAGATTGAAATAGTATCCAGGGGGCTAACCAGCAAAGCTATGAATGTGGTAAATGAAACACAGTATCCCTGAAAATACTGGCAAGAAATACTTGCTTAAATTTTGTTTAAGGAATCAAAATTATGTATATACTCAGGAGTCAGCAGGTGGAAGCTCCAACAAAAATTATGATCTCTTATCAAAGCCCTAGTGCATAGAACACCACAGCAAACATACTCAATAGTCATTTCTTTCATCTTTCCCAAAAGGAACTTACGGCCAGTTGCTCAGGCAAGCATGTAATCATGAAAATTAAGTCTGAATTGACATGATATTCAGGCACCCAACCACCATCATAGCACTCTGTAAAGAGTAGGGATGTAGGGAGGCCGGGTGATAACTGAAATATTGGCCCATACAAAGATTAAGTGTGTCCACAGACTTATCCAGTGGTAATTTGTCCAGTTCCTGAAAGTATAATTGGAATAGACATACTGATTGTCAGCAAAACCTGCGCATTGGTTACTTGATCTGTGAAGAAATTCTCTTAAGAAAGCCAACTGGAAATTTCTAAAAGTGTGACACTTCCTTTCAAAGCAATACTACATTACAGGGGAAATTCAGAGATTAGCACTACCCTCAAAAACTTAAAAAATGCAACTTGTGTCTCTTTTCATACTACAACTTAATTGACCTGATTGGCTCTTTAAAAAAAAAAAAAATGATGAACCATAAAAGATGGATTATTGAAAACTTACCCAGGGAGTACTCCTATTTTCAGCCTCTACCATATTCTTTACTAGAGCAGATTAACATAGACTCTAGCTACAGAATGTGGCCATTGACTGAAGCTGCATTCTTTTCTATCCCAATCAAGAAGGAGGTCAAGAAAAAGATCATTTTCATGTGTGATGAACAACAGTACACATTTTCAGTCTTGGCCAAGAGCTATATTAACTTTCCCTCCCTTAGACATAATACAGTCTGAAAGAACCTAGACCATCAAGGACATCTAGCAGAGTATCACACAGGATGACTAAATGGATGACATCATGCTAGTCAAACCAAGTGAGAGAAAACTGGCAAGTACATTGTAAACATTGTTAAGAGATATGTGCCAGAGAGGACAGGAGATAAACCCTACGAAGGTTCAGGGACCCTCCACACCAGTGAAGAAGTTCTTAGGATTCCAGAGGACTGAAAAATGCTAAGACATTCTCTCTAAAGTAAAAATTAAATAATTTTCTCTTAACATTTCTACCACTCAGAAGCAACACAATAATCGACAGGTCTCTTTGAAGTCTTTGGAATATAAAAGAAGCAAATTTAACGATTTAGAATATGTTTTAATACTAAACAAAAAAAAAATAAAAAAAGAAATAAATATAAAACAAAAGAACACCATTTCAATCAATTTACTAGATGACATTGAAGCCTGCTGGTATTGAGTGGACTCATCCTAATACAGATACAGAAAGGAGTAGAGAGGGGGTTTCGTCATGTTGCCCAGGCTGGTCTTGAACTCATGATCTTTAAAGGAGAAAAATTGGAAGACTGAAGACAAGAAGTTCTGATGAAGTGGTATATGACTGTGTAAAATAAAAGAGGGAATTAGGTGTGAATAATTTTGTGCCATTTGTCAATTCCTTCCAGAGAGCATCTACTATGAAAGACTCTAAACAATCAAGTGGATGATACATCATGACAAGTTTTCATCAGTCAATCCCTGTTATCAGCCACTTCTGTGCTTAAACAATAGGTGTATGAACAAGTAGGCAAGGCAGCAAGGATAGAAGATACGCATAGACCCAACAGGATGGGCTCTCCTAAACAAATCTCATGTAGCTACTGTCCCTGATGAATATCCAACGTGCCAGCAATAGAGACCAAAGCGGAGTCTCCATATTATTGGTCGGCTGAGACCATCCAGTCATCTACTTTGTGGCAAGTTGACTACCCTGGAAGCAACAGAAAATCACTGTGCCTTGTATTGACAAATATTTTTTATTGCATATTTATTTTTTCTCCTCAGAAGGCTGCATTTAACATAATTTTTGAGGACTTTTAGAGTATTTACCCACAAAAATGGGACCCATATAGCATTGCCCAAAGTTTAAAAAAAAAAAAAAACTGCATTAGAGTAAAAGTGGTATATAAATAGGCACACAGCTGTGGGATCTACTCATTCCATCACACATTGCACAACCCAGAATTTGTCAGTCTGATAGCTTGGCATATTGGCTTCTTTAAAACACAGCTAAGCTTCCATCTGTAAGATGATACTCTACCTGAAAAGCCCTCTCCTGGATCAACCTTATTACATTCATATTTAGTGTTTACACTGAAGCTGTGGAATGACACTGCAGAATAGGACAATTTGGTTTCATTATAAATTCACAATCACCATAGAAAAGGAATTCAAGGTAGCACAGAAACTTCTGGTCAATTTTATCTCCTAAGAATATCTCTTGGTCTATTCTCTTCCTATATGCCCTTTAATCCATACTCAAAGTTTTCATTACCACCTGTACACAGAAGACTCTCAACTTTTATCTTTAGCTCAGGATTCACATATACAATGGCCTCTTCAACATCTCCATTTAGATAGCTCAGTGTAGCAAGATTTTAAATCCATGATTTTCCTTCTTGCAGGACCTCAGTGTGGTCTTCTGTGTTTCTTTTACCTCTGAACAACATCACACATAACCACATATGCAGATGAGAAGCCCAATATATGCTTGAAATTTGCCTTTTTATCACCCATCATGTCTAATCTATTACGATTTTTTAAAATTATACATGTTTGTCTCCCTGGAACACCTGCTACCTTTCTCCACTGCAGCAATTTATGTGAAGTCACAAAATATTAGTGTGCTGGTGCTCAGTACAATATTAATGAGTTTTTAGATCATAAAATTAAAGATGAGCACTTTTCAATCTTGTTAGGAAATGTCTTCCAGAATAATTTGGGGGCAAACACTCATTTTGGATGGAAAGAAACCATATTATACAAACAAAATAACCATTTGAAATACATGTGATTTCCAGTTGTAATTGTGTATTTAAATTATGGCTTCAAAGAAAGATGGAACTTTGATCACTTTATCTTTTAAAACTTTTATGTTTCTATATATAGTTATATAAATATGAATCTAGTTTTATAGAAATGACTGTTATAGCAAGTATTTTTCAGGAATGATAGGCCATGAAGTAAATACCTCATCAAAAGGACTTGCTGAAAGCTGCAAAGAAAATCACAGCACGATTATCTCTAAAGACCCCAAATCCAAGGTGGATGGGTGAGTGATATAACTGGCAATAGTTTTAGTGAGTTTAATACCGTAATGACAATAAAAGCTGTAAAAAATACCCAAGTGTCTGACCTTATCGAAATTTGCTTTATAGAAGCTTTTCACTTCTATATTTTAAAATCTAAATAACTCCTTTATGCTTGTTGATTCATGTGATGTTTTATAAATATATTCTTTATTTCAGACATTTAGCAGCCTTGGTAACACACATGCTTTCAACTTTAACGTGTTGCCTAGTATTTTTTTGTTAATTTGAGAAAAGAATAACAAGAGCCTGATTTAATCCCACCTTCAACATTTTTTTTCTGCATAAATTTGGGTAATGTTGATAATGTGTTGCACATCTCTGAGCCTTGGTTTCAAACTGTGTCGTCGGAACAATGGAATGCCAATACCTACCTCAAACTGGTTATTGTGAGGGTAAAAAATATAAAAGACTCCTAACAGTCATGACTTAGGCACTCAATAGGTAGTAGGTCTCAATAACATTAATATTTACCTTTTGTTTTTTAGCCTTTGCTTATGATTACAGATAAAATTATACTGTTTAATTTTATAAAACTAAAAAATATAATTTATAGGAATAAAATGAGACCTAAACTTAAGTAGTTTCATTATTATCTATAGAAGACAGTGGTTTCTAAGGTTATTTTATTAGATAGAGATAATTTGGAACATGAATTCGAATCTATTGCAATGAAGTAGTGAGAGTGCAAATGCAACATTTTATGGCAGATAACTGATAAATGAAATTTAAATTTGAGAATGTTGAAATTGAATAGAAACATCGGGACAACATAAACCATCATTTTTTCAGAATGCAACACTTGAGGCTAAAGAAGTTAATTAGTTTCACATAATCACATAGCAGATTAGCAAAAGAGAAAGTAGAAAATACATTTTTAAACTCCAGTCCATGGCTGTTTTTAATGCTACATAATGAAAAGGAAGGGAAAATTAATTTCCAATTTATTTGCTTATTTTCTAGGCAGAGTGGTTTGAATAGAAGTTATCTAAATTCTTTGGGTATCATCACAGAGATACAGTTAGCTCTGCTTGCAAACATCATTCTATGTATCTGTAAGTATTCCTGGAGAAACTTAAATGTTGGTTAAACTTCTGGGTAAAACTTCTCATTTAACTGCACTCACTTACTAGTTATGTACCTGGGAGGAAATACATAAGCTTCATTCAGCATGCTGTTTCAGTCAGAATAGTCACTCCACAATATAGATCCTGTTTTTGTGCTTAGTGTAGAAAGATATGTGGCCATGACTCTTGCCCTCTAAGAGTATATGGTCTAGTGAAGAGGAAACCCATAAGTGGATTAATGCAATTTTAAAAAGAAGTGCAGAGATATGGGTATAAAGAAGGTATTATGACAGTACCTAGCAGCAATATTTACTGTGGTCAAAGTACTACTGACTAATAGACTTTCTGGTCAAGAACATACAGAAATGATAGCTAGATGTCTATGCAGATAGTAATAAGACTACCACCATCTTAACTTGCTTCTGTTAGCAAAAAGCTGTTGGGAAGTAGTACCTTGTTTTCAGAAAAACAAAACTATAGTAGTAACAGTATCATAACCATGTATTATTTCTGTATACTCCTTTGAGAAAACAGAGTGAGAATCTGTTTTCTAAACTTCTAGCTAGCAAGACTTACATTTCCACCTTCAGAAAACACACCCAACTTCAATCAAAAAAAGGTTATTTTCCATACTTCCTTTTTTTCACAATATGAAAAGAAATTCTAAGCAAGAACAAAAAAGAAAGTCAGACAGCTGTTTGGACTATTACTGAATAATCATGGTGCTCAGCACTATTGTTTCCCTTTAATGTTAATTTAAAATACGCCAGGCTCTGTCAAACACACTGGTAAATGCAGCATTTTAAGGAAACTTTGGGCTGAAATACATAATATTTTATTTGAAAGAAATAAAAGGAAAGCAACCAGATGCCACATTATAATTTCCTGTCAGTTTGTGGGGAAGTAGCAGTCCATTATTCTGGAATAGAAAAAAATAGTGAATGAGATGTTCTAGAACTTCACTGAATCAGTTATATCTCATGAAATCACCACAATAAACAAATGTAATTATTTTTCCCAGAACCAACATTGTGGCCTTCTTGCAGAGATTTGTGCTTTTTGTGAGTTTCTTTTATTATGACAAAACAACAATAAATGACACCATGTAATGTCCCCTTATTATTTTTTCAGCATGATGAAATATAATAAAATACTAACATTCATCCCAATCAAAAGGTAATTTATGGGAACATTTTCAAAACTTTTGTCTTTAAATCTTTTATCTTAATTGAAACCTTTTAGAATCCATCAAGATCTGTGTATGTCGAAGTTCTTCAGTTAATATTTTTCCCAAAAAAATCATTTATATGTTATATTTATCATTATGTGCATTCTTTATAAAAAGTCTTGGTGAAGGAATTAAGTATTAAAAAAATTGATTAAGGAAGGATTTTAACCAGAAAGTAAGTAGGAAATGTTTCCCCCAAATGATCTTCCCTTGTATAGTCAGGATGAAGAGAAGATTGGACAAAAGAAATAAATCTTAAATTCAAAACGAATGAAAAAATAAGAGGGTAGAAGGCAACACACATGCTAATTTGCAAATCGAGTTTCCTTTTGAAATTAAAATTTGAATAAAAAGAAAAATAATACTCTTTCTTGGATAGCTCATTTGTTAATCAACAATATTCATAAACCATCTACATATACTACACAGTGTTCTAATCTACATAGGTTCAGAAAAGAATAAAATCCAAATCCCTGCTTTATGCACTCTATAGTATAGTAGGTGGACAGAGACAATAAACAAATTCAAAACATTCCATTATCTCCAGGGTTTAAAAAAAAGAGCAAAAAAACCAAGGTCTGGGAATTGAGGGGCTGGGCAGGAGTGTGTAGATATCGTGGTTTAGGAAGGCGTCTCTAAGGAGATACTTAAATAAAGTGAGAGAGTGAGGTTTGTTGATTTATGAATTAAATGGAGATTAAGAACTTCCTCTTATGGGAACCAAAGAAATATGGAAGTTTATATGTAACAATTTCAAAATAGGAATCAAATACAAATAAAAGAACAGGGAAGAGGGCATTTTAGCATTTGTTAAAAAAACTGACATATCCATATAACTAAAGGTTTAAAAATTAGGGTGTGAATAAAAATTAAGTTGTGATAAAACAAATTTTTATAGACATAATAATGGAATTAAATTATACATATATTAAAGTAATATCAAAATCAAATTGAAATATTTCTCTATAGATGTATATAAACATATATAAATGAAAATAAAAGGCTATATAATATGTATAAATGGAAATAAGAGGCATATTTTTGTGCCTTCAGAGCCAATGATCATTTTTCTAATAAGAATATCAAAATTAATTATTGAAGAATGTGTGCTCTGATTTGTTTTCAGACTATTTTTTTCTACCCTCTTGAAAAATTTTAAAATATGGTTTTTTTTCATCTTTAAAAAACATGCAGTGTGAGGTTGAGAGACAGAGTAGCTTGTTCTCAGCAGCTGTGCAATGCTAACATGTTGTGAATATTCAACAAATATTAAGTGACATTGAAATATGAATTGATGGATAATGAATCACTTTAGGGAATTATTCTGCCAAAATGTTTTGGAAGATCTATGAAATGTTTGACAAATCCAAAAGATCCTAAGCTTTGCCTTTGCTGAGATTTATTTATTTATTTGGAGGGATGGGGAGACAGGTTCTTGTTTTTCATCTGGCTCATTATGTCCTTCTGTTAGAAAGTAATTCATGTTCAAATCATATTACTTTAACTTTTGCTAAGCAATTGATTTCTTAGTGGTTATATAATTGGAAAAACAGAACATCTAGAAAAATTGCCTCTTTTTATTAAGTACAGAAATAAAATTGATTAAGCAGAAACCTAATTATAGTAATGGATTGACCCAGAGGTGGTGAATGAGCACCAGGACAAGACACAAACATTGCATTTGGAGACTTTATACCTAACGGCATTGTCTTTAGCATTACTTAGGTAAGGGAAAAATTCACAGCTTATAAAATAATTTTTCATCTATGTTTTTCTGATTACATTCAAGTTAACAGAATCTTAGTCTAAGATCTATATGGCGATTTTAACATAATGATTTAAAAATTATCTCACTTTAAATACCAAGTAATTTTAGCTCACTCCCAGCTCCTTTAACTTCCCAGCCACATTTGTTCTGTATATACCCCTCCCTTAGTTACATAAAGCTTCTTATAATGCCTGTAATATGAAAAATTGTATGGATTAGTCAGGATTCTTAAAGTTGTGAATTAGAAAAACCAGCTTAAGGAAAAAGAGGTGACTGCTCATTAGAATATGGGTGCTTATAATAGTAAAGAAAATAATGCAGCCAAATGTCAGCTAGGGCAAGATGCAGCAGTAAAAGACTATAGGCAACTGGATCATTCTTTCACCATTTCTTGATCCTGTTTCTCTCTGTACATTGGCTTTATCCTTCTCTTTTGTCAGACTGGCTTTTTTTCTTTTTTCTTCTACTCAACCCACATGATGGCATAATAATAAGAGAGATACAGTCATATAGGGTAGAATTCAAGCCATGTGAAGATATGAACTCTTTTGATCCTAATTCCTAATTCTCAAAGAATTTACTTGAGCCCAGACAGGGTAGAGTGTACAATCATTTTAAGGTGCCATTGCATAAATATGGCAGCTAGGTGCTAACTGTATAGCTATCAGTAGGTCTGAAGTGGATGGGTGAAATTAACTGTATCGTCGGTTGAGTTGGAAGATATCCAACAGAGTCTGCTATGTTAAATATAAGTGAAGTTCTGTCTAAAAATCTCCTTCTCAAATATTTTAGTTTTCATACTAACTATAATTAGGACAATATTTTCACAATTCAAAATCAATTTTTCAATCTATCTCTTAAATCATGTTAAAAGAGAAATGATCGGCCGGGTGCAGTGGCTCAAGCCTGTAATCCCAGCAATTTGGGAGGCCGAGGCGGGTGGATCACGAGGTCAAGAGATCGAGACCATCCTGGTCAACTCTACTAAAAACACAAAAAATTAGCTGGGCATGGTGGCACGTGCCTGTAATCCCAGCTACTCAAGAGGCTGAGGCAGGAGAATTGCCTGAACCCAGGAGGAGGCAGAGGTTGCGGTAAGCCGAGATCATGCCATTGCACTCCAGCCTGGGTAACAAGAGCAAAACTCCGTCTCAAAAAAAAAAAAAAAAAAAAAGAAATGATCAACAAAGCAATCCTCCTAGATATAGCTATAAAATGGAAAAATTATTGACGTAATTGCCTGCGGGTTCAGGAAACTAAAGTATGACAAGCAGATTTTAGAGCAGAGACGAAACCTGGGGAAAACAATTAAAACAGAGTGACAGCCTCATTTTTTGTTTGTTTTATTTTGCAGTTTTGCCTGAATGGAGCCACAGTCTCGTGGTGGTGGTGTAGTGATGGCTCACTCTGATAGAAAGTCCACTAGCCTACTGGCTAAGGGAAATAAGGCAAGAAACTCAGGGCAACTAGAGTCTCCAGAGAGTGATAGGGGAACCTCAGAAAAGAGAGAGTCAGGGGAAGAGAACCCCAATGTTTGCATTTAAACTCCACAGAGACTGGGGCACAAACTGTGACTAACCATTAAACCACATATTGAATGGGATAAAATAGAAACCAGCTCACATCCATAATTCAAGGAATTGAATTGATATGAAAACTGCAGTCCCCCGAAGGCATTTCTGTTTGCACTTTGAGTCTAACCAAGTTAACTGCCTGCTAAAACAAAAGTATCAACACTTTCTTGGAACAATATACAAATTCCAGATTCTCCACAACCTAATATTCAGAATGTCCAGGATATAGTCCAATATTATTCACATACAAACAGCCAGGAAAATGTGATACAGTTTCAGGGAAAAAGACTATAAACAGATGACAACAGATGAGGTTAGCAGATGTTGGAATTATTAGATAAATATTTAAAGAAGCAGTCATAATGTTCACAGTGACATAAAGAATATAGATTTGCATTGAGTGAAACAATATATATGCAAATATTTTAAAAATTAAAAAGTTTAGAGCTAAAGATCTTAATATTTAAAATGAAAAATCCACTGGATAGGCTTAAAAATCTACTGAAAATGGAGATTAAAGGGTCAGCAAATTTGCAAACATATTAAAAGAAAGCATCCAATCTAAAGAATGGTAATCTCCCACAACATACTTACTAATTTCAAAGGGGAAAAATAGAGTAACTTTATAGTGAAGAAACAGTAGACCACACCTTAACCAAGTGATAGAGTTGATATCATCAGTAATGAGACATAGCAATACCTTCTGCCTTCTAACATGATACACTGGAAAGGGTACAGCATCATGTCTATGGTTTCCTTTATAAAAATAGATAACTGAATTTAACATGAGGAACCATCAGACAAACCAAAATTGAAAGGAATTCTACTTAATAACTGGCCAGTACTTTTCAAATGCATCAAAGGCATGAATAATAGACTGAAGACGCCTTCCAGAATGAAAGATTAAGGAGACATGACAACTAACTGCAGTTTATGTCCCTGTATTGAATGGTGAGTCAGAAAGAACATTATAGGGCAAGAGATGAAACTTGAATAAAACCTATAAATTAATTGGTAGTATGGTATAATGTTAATAGTGAGATTTTGCTAACTGTATCTGCTTATGTATGTATTGTTAAGAAATTCATTTTCTTTAAATAAATTTGTAATTCTAATGCAGTCTAACTCAAAATCCCATCATGGTTTTCTTTGCAGAAATTTACAAGTTGGTTCTAAAATTTATATAAAAATTCAAATAAAGAATGGCCTCTTTTTTAAAAAAAAGAAAAACTTAAATGATCTCATTTCATTACTTACTATGAATAACTAGTAATAAAATAGTATAGTATTGGAGAAAAAAATAGACATATAGATAAATGGAAGAGAATAGATAGCCCAGAAATAGTCCCAAATATAACCAGCTGATTGATTTAAATATATATATATATATATATATATATATATATATATATATATATATAATAATTTCAATGGGGGAAAGAAATGCTGTTTCCAAAATATGCTGTAAGAACTTGATATTTATATGGAAAAAAAAGTAGACGTTGACTTTTACCTAACACTGTATACCACATTTAGCTAAAAGAATTTCTGTACTTAATATCAAAACTATAAAACTCTAAAAGAATAAGAGAAGAAGGGCTTTGTGTTCTTAAGATAAGCCAATATGTCTTCCAGGAAATACAAAATGCTTGCATAATTTTTTTCAGAAAGGATAAATTAGACTTCATCAAAATTAAGACATGAAGCTTAAAAATAGGATGAAGTATGTATTTATATAACCAGGGAGTTCTCATCTTCCACCCCAGACTCTCTTCATAATGTTTTCATCTTTGAGGTCTAATTTTACAAAAATCCAGTTTGGTAGGTACTGCCAAAGCAATATTTGTTGGTAACTGACAAGAAGTAATATTTCATGTACCATGTTTACCTGTGTACTGGGTTGCTTTATATTCACTTCTGTCTAAGCTGAATGTTTAGGAAGGATACTGTCTATTCAGTACACATAACATTTTCACTAAAGTTAAACCATGTGGGAGTCATTTCCAATGAATATACAGAGACTGGAAGGAGACAAAAGCAATAAATTTCCTAATTTCTTTCATTTGAAGGCTTAGCATGACCAAAGCACCTGTTTAGTGGTACAGATAAAGGTTCAAAAGTGAAGTATGGAAAACGTTTTCCAAAAAATGAAGAGGTTGCTCTCTGAACCGGAAAACCTGGAAATGTGGTAGCAAACAATCTCAAGATGGTCTAAGCTAATATTAGTAGCATGTAACCCTAAATTAGGCCTTTATAAAGCTGACTTATACTCCTAAGAAAACATTCTAGCAAATGATAACATGTTGAACAAAAATAATCCCCCATTACATCTCTGACACTTTCACAGTTTTTGTCAGTTATTCGGCTCAACAACAACTCACAAAGCTTTTTGCACAAGCAATTTTTCAAAGCTTTGAAATTCTTGTGGATGTGGATGTAATTCTCATTTTTGACTCTATGTTAGACACCAGAACACAGGAACTTCTATTTTTAAATAAACACAATTTAGATGTCACAGAATCCTGCTGTGTATTTCTTAAAGTTTTCTTTTCCTTTTTGGTTAAAAGCTTTACACTGTTTTCCTAAGAGCAAACCTATTCCAACACTAAAAGGTTCCAATTAGAAATGAAACTCCAAACCCATGAATCTTGAGAGGGTTCTGAACTTGCCAAAACAATTTCTTGTAAGACTTGATAACTTGGATTACACACTCCCACTGCATATTTAAAAGCCTTTACTATAAAGGTTTACTATAACAAAAGGGAGATGAAAAGATACTATAATTATTCATGGAACATATTCAAGCCATCATTGCTGATGAAACATGATATCTATGACATTCCTCTACTGTAAATAAGGTAGTGATTCAGAATGGTGCCATTAGCTACACAAAACCCATTCTTATCCTTATTAACACATAAAACAATAGCTTTTATCTCAGAATATGCTGCCACTCAGTCTCAAACATACTAAATCTAACTCTTCGGCAATAACATTTAAATTACAGATTGGTTTCAGCTTTTTATACTTTGAATTCAAATGGAAACCTTGGGTGCCACACCTCTAATGAGATGGTCAAGGGATTACTGGCCACTTCCTGGAATACAAAAGCCAATAGTCTAAGCAGCCAGATTCTTTAGCTGGACCTGGGTTGGGAAAGTAGGTTGGAGATGAGCTGACCTCACCAGTGTGCAAACTGTCCTGACAGTTTCTTGTGAGAACTGGAGGTATAGATAGCTCTCATTACATGTAGTGTTGCAGAAAGCCACATTAATCCTGAAATTGATACTGAACACAGAAATTAGAATGAAGCACACAAGATATATAAGTGCAGTCTGCAACCTGCAGAGTGATTGCTACCCTTGCATTCATTCTGAAAGCCATCCTTGAGATTGTATATAAACATATTCTGATAACAACAGAAATGCTGGTAAATGGGCAAACACTTGATTAGAGGAGTTTCACAGCTCCCTGTGTGATGCTTCCCCGAACATCTGTCTTTGCCACTGGCAATCCTTTTAGAAAAGGACTCCCGCACATTGCATCTCTTGATTTAATAAGGCATCTAAGCTGCCCTTGAAATTATTAAGGCTTTAAAATGTTCCATGAGTAGCTTCAGTGCCCAGAGATCTTCTCCCTCATTTTTTCACAACAAACTAGTATATAAAAAAGTGAGGTAAATGTAGCAAATTGACAGACATGCCATTTCTCCTATGCCATCAGAACTTGCTGCTACATAATTTTTCCTGAAACTGATGGTGTCATTAGGCATGACCTGGTTGAACTTAGAAAACCTGCATCTATTTTAGCCACTTGCTGAAAGCACACCAGAACTGCTGAAGATAAAATTTCCAAGAATATATTAAAACAAAACTGCTAACTCAGCCAAATTTCCTACACACTTGGAAAGCCTGTAAAACAGCAGGCCAACATTAATACACAGAAAGATGATAGTGTAACTAAGTAAAAGCTGCTGTTTAAATATCAAGGTTTTGAAAATTAGAGGAATGTTTACATGAGTGCCAGCTATCTTTTAGTGGCCACATGAGTTGTTTCAGCTTACCTTCAGGTTATTTTTAACATGAAAATTTGAGTTAGAATTTCCTGAATATTTCAACTTTATTTAATTTTTCCTAAATTAAAGAAATAATTTTGTAAATAAGATTTGGATTTCTGAGAAATCAATTTTAAAAAATGATCCATTCCAAATATTGTCCCAAACTGAGAAATATTATAGGTACATGTACTGTAATCGCATGAAACTCACTATTAGTGATATCAACAAGTAACTTGAGAATTGTTCGATATCTTTCTGTCTTATTCTAGGCACTAAATTTATAGTAAATAATTTCTATCTACTATTTATTCATCTTCCAAATATCTTCATAGCTCAAAAAGACTTTACTTATTTATCATCCCCATATGAAATGAGTGACCCAGCTCTTCCCTAGCATGGTTAAAATTGTTAGGCTGTAGGTTTCTTGCATAAATCCCCTGATTTATTCACCTCCACATTCCCTGTGCCTAGGGAAATGTTCTTAGCAAATAGTGGTCACAAAAAAAAATATTTAACAGAACTAGAAATTACATTTCTCAAGTGATTTGTTTTTATATTAGTCCGAAAAACACAAAGTGTAAGACCTGTACAATTACTCCATAAATAAAATATGAGTTTAACAACTGTTTTTACTAGTAGAATATGTTTAATCACTTTGACCTCTATCCTGTTCTTTTCTTAAGTGTGTTTTGGCAGCTTTGGTGTATGTATATGATTTGCCCAACCCAATCATCTGAAATGAGTAACTCTATCAAATGTGTTTTGCCCCCTAAAAACCAGATCAGGGCTAGATAGATATTAATTCTGTTGAACTAATCTGAAATCAAATTAAGGAATTTAGAATTTTCTTCATGAAAGATGGCCTTTCCCATCTAAATAAGCATTAACAGAGTATGTTGATCACTTGACTTGATAATCCATGTTTAAAAATTACCTATTAGCTAGCCATTATTTGTGTTAAGAATTTCGTATCTTTACCTACCTCAGTAGTACTTATATGTGATTAATAAGCTTTTAAAAAATGTCCTCAATATTGAGGAGAAACTACAAGAGAAAAAGCTCTCTATGAATTCATTAACATAAAACATAGATTTTAAAAAGGAATATTGGTGAATTCAAAATTAAAAGAATATTATCAGCAATATATCAGTTTTCTTTGTGTTTAAGAACAAAATGAGGATATTTTAGGAAGGATTTAGGTTTGTGAAATCTAACCTTTCAGAAAAAAAAAATAGAAATTGTCCTAATTATAAATAGATTTGCTAATCTAGATGTCAGATTGATAATATTTCAACCAGGTATATTGAAATTAGAAATTATGTCATAATAAGTAAGCATCCATCTTGGAGTTCAAAGATCTGTTTTATAATCTAGCTCCTGTCACTAAATAGTTGTCGAGTTTGCATAGTCTTAGTCACTGGTTCTTGGTTTCTTTTGATGTGATTGAGTTATCAAATCTGATTATCTATCAGTTTTTTTCTAGTCTTAAAATTCTCCAATCTTTTAGAAGAGCTCAATTCTACTTGGTAATGAAGAACTGATTAAGTATGGTAAAAAGTTGTGTTTAATATTAGAATTTTCTTCTATTATTACTATTACATTAGATGATTTATCAAAGGTGGTTTTGGAAAATTTTGTCTGAAAGTAGACAGTGGTAAAAAGGTTATGAGAAATCCATCTGGTTTTAGGTTACCTGTTTATATATATAAGTATGTGTGTTATATGTGTGCATTTTGTATGTTCTTCTGTTTGTTTGTTTTTTGCCTTTTTTATACTCTTTAGCATTTCTTACATTCAGAGTATTTCACGTGCCAAAAGAACCACATTTACGTGAAAAGATTTTTTGGAGCATTATTGCCAACCTTCATTTGAAGCTGGAGTTTACAAAATCTTCACAGAGCCTATTTTAATGAGGTTTCCAGCTTTAATAAGAAGAGTGTGGTTGCTTAACTGAAATGACCTGCCAAAACTTTCATAGGTTCATCCATTGTTACACTGAATATTAAAACTATTGAATAATAGATTGAAATGAGCACAAACATTCGTCTAGAAAGCAGAGCATTTTCTTCAACTTTTTACATTAAGAACAAGTCTTCTCAAAGCATATGTAGCAAAAACTAATAATTCTTATTAAGCAACATTTACCACAGGTATAATTTCTGGTAGTTAATATTCTGTAAAATTGAATTTGCTTCAGAGTTTTGATTAAAAGTATTCATTTCAGGCTCTGTGAATCAAAGAATACTAGTAAAAATGAAGATTTCACAAGCTGCTAAAACAAACTAGCTTTTGTTCTTGAAGTCTGAAAAAATATGAAAGCATATTTGTTTCCAGATGGAAGATAATTAACACAAAAAAAATCTGCTTTATCCATAAATATGGTTCCTTTTTAAATTTCAGTAAGTTCACCAAAATATATAAATTCCCTTGGAACAAATTAAAGTAAAGCTGGTATTGGAGAAAAATTAAATAAGTTAGAACCAGGTTTTTTTTCATTTTATTCAAATGATGGGAAAGATGTGTATTATAAGTTGAGAAAATCATGTCTTTGTTAGTCTCATTATTTCTTTGTTCAAGGTGTTTGTTAGAATGAGAATCAGGCTGTCTATTGACAAAATTATGTGACAATCTGCATAATTATGTTGCATATGTGTGAGGCTAGTTATGAATGATTAGATTTTTGTTCAAAGTTAGAATGTCTTTATTTTATAAAAGCCAGTGACTGTGAAATGAATGGGATTTTTCATGGCAGCAAAAATATTTCCAAATTTCAGAATTAGACTGCCAATATCAAAAGGACTTAAACTGAGTAACAAACATTATTTACCTCTATCCATTAATGATAGAAGCTAAATGAAAGAATTTGCATAAACACAACAGTATAAGTCACCACTAACTATGGTGTAACTTAAATTATTTCTGTTCAAGTGCATTTAAAGTGTCAATTAATTGCCTCCATTTCAAATGCACACCTTTTCCCCAATTATCAAATTAAAATTTGAGCTGAATCAGTGAGCACAATGATAGTTTAATTATATTAAACCACATGAAATAAACAGTGAGGAAGTGTTTGTGCAGATGGCCACCTGAGTCTGTCACCTCCAGGCATAGCCAATGACAAGTATCATTTCCTTGGTAAATAAAATTGCTTTATTTTACTGTCACTGCAGCATCTTTACTTTTAAAAGATAGGAGAATAGGTTGAGATAGAAAGATTTAAGGGAATTACAGAAGGAGAAATTACAGACACAGATGTATTTTTTTTCTAAGGGCACCAGGTGTTTTAAATGCCACCAGAAGGGTGCTCCAGGCGATTCTGTGCTGTCCAAGATAGCTTGGCATAGATTATCTGAAAGCTTTTGTGTCTTTTCAGCTTTTGATTAAAGGCCAGTGTCAGGACTCCTCTGGGCTTTTGCTTGGTACAGTAAAGCCGAGGGATTTTTTTTTAAGCTGCTGCCAAAAAGATGCCAGTTAGGATAATTACATTTCAATTTAAATTGGTAATTTTATGAAAATTTAAACCAGAATATGTGTCACCCAAATCTCCTTACTTTCATTCCTCCCAAACATGCACACACACACCCCTCTTGTTTTGGGGGAGACAATGACAGCAGCCCACCAGAACCTTCCCATGACCCGGGAGATGTGTGCCAGGAATTAAACAGATGAGAGAAAATTGAACAGAGCCTGTTTTCTCCGTCCAAATGTATTTTCTAGCCCGGATTTAACACTAGTGTACATTGGAACCATCCCAGGGCATCCTAGCTTCTAGTATCTTTTTCCCGTGGACCTCAGCAAAAGAAGCTTTGGACCATAACTGTAGTATTTAAGACATTGTTTTCCATTCACAGTCAAGCTTTGTATTTGTTAACAGGATGTAGAAAAGGAATCAAACCTACTTAGAGTCTCTCACCCTCTTGGTGAAAGGACTGGGGACACAAGTGGCCAGATGAACCCTGAATTTTCTGTCTGCCACTTTCTTTTTCCAGGACACATACGCAAGCTTGGCAGCACCAACAAAGTGGAAGTAATGTTCCTTTGTTTAGAATGCAGTGTGTACGAACATTTACATAATAAAATACACACACAAATAACAGATGGTGAAGAGCCACTCATTTCGCCACATGTTGTAAGCACGATATCGTTCCTTGATGATCTCATTTCTCTTACTTCTGCCTACAGATGTCTGCCAGCTATTTAACCTCAGGGGTTATTCAGATGGTGAAAGATTTGAAGACAAGCACAAATCTGTCTACAGAATTTTCTTCTTCCATCAGGTGCAAATGCCCTTTCTGGGTGGAGTTATCAATCCACAAAAGTGCTGTCTTCTGTCTAAAGCACTAAATAATAAACTTCACTTCTCATGACACTTGTTGGGCAGACAGTGTCTACAAAAGAGCACAAGAAATACCGCCAATATGCTGACTTTGAAGGAGGTCTTTTCCCTTTAACCTTTTGTTCTGAACAGAAAGTGTATTAATAATTTTGGTTATTAAGTGAATTGCCTTCTTTTATAAATGTGAGGAAGGGCCTTCTGAAATGAGTGGAAGTCTCCCAGATGCTGTTTGCTCACATGTCCAATCTGTAATTAGAGTTAAGCCTCAAATGTGTGGTAATAGATATGTTGTATAGATTTAACTGCCACTTCCCTCCCTAATTTACACTTAGATAACACTTCTCCCAAAAGCACAAATTACATTCCTTTTAATTAGCTCCCAATGTACTTTGTTAAAGTACATTGAGGATGGGAATTACTAACCTATTAATTTATAAGCCTACATTATTCAAAAGCACATAATCATTAATTAAATATCACAACACATAAGGAGACAGCATTATCATACCCATTTTACAGAAATAAATGCATGTTAAATTATTTGGACTATGTCTGATACAGAATAAGAATCTGCGTTGATCTGTCTAGGATTCATTATTTTGTCTAGGAGGACGTATCTTTGACTCAATTCTATTTCTTCTTACATAAAATGAATCATAATTAAGCAAAAATCATTTTAAAAACTGATGAATTTAAATAAATTAGCACTTGAATCTAGGTAAATCTCATGTTTTAACAAGTACATGCAGCTTACATTTTATATAAGAGAGTGTGTAAGAAGGATTTAATATAAACACTAGAATAAGCCAGTAAATGTAGCTATTAAAAACAATCTACCAAACAAGAACTATCTCAAGAAAAGAACAATGAACTTCATTCAAAATGGCTGAAAACAAGCAAATAATCTTATCTTTCAGAGAATATCTAAACAATAATATTCAGAAATAGGGTTAGTAACTGGCTGGAATGTAAATGAAAAGATTTTAAGAGATCAGAATGATTTTTGGAAAAGGAAAATAAACAAACAAAAAGGAGAGAGTTTATTTAGCTGTATTCCTGAAGGCTGATTCAGGCATACTTAGTGATCAACTGAACATAAACATATTCCAGAATTATCAGATTATCCATCCACAAATAGAAGAAGAAATAGTGGCCACCATAAGGAAGAAAGGGCGAGAGTAAAGATGGGCAGGAAAGAGCAGATAGTAAGATGGTTGGATGAGGTGATAAAAGAGCTTTTGGCACAAAAAACTTAATGCAAAGCAAGAAAAATGTATATAACAGGTCAATCAACTGCTTATTAAAACAGAAAAGGAAAAAAAAAATGTTGATAATCTGACAAAAATTTACCAGCGAGCACCAGATTTGAGAACATTACAATTTCCAAAAATATGATGTGCATTTATAAAATTATGACCCTTACAGAAAAAAAAAAATAATTATAATAACACAACAGAATATATTTCTGAGGACAGGTGCTTATTCAAATGACCTCACTTGCTTATTTTAGTCACATCATGGTGGTTTTTTCCAATTGGTAAGTAGCAGAAGATCCTTGCCCTAACTAAGGTTTGTCCTGTCCACCACACTCTCCTTGCTCTATCAAGTTTCACATGTATCAGTCACCCATGCCTCTATGTTCCCATCATTCTTGCTCATCACTGGCACAGCCAACAATTGAGATAAAACAGTCATGGTAGACTGTTGCATTTGGCATACACCTAAGTCAAACCACCATTAGCCACTGACATAACAGATGACAGAAACCCTAGGCTATAATACTGATATAGCAAATACCAGATAAAATTATAGTTCTCAGCCTCTGGACTCATTTATGGCACCTTTCTAGGGAATAAGCCAGAAAAGTTAGACTGGTAAGGGAGGCCTGTGGAAGGAGCATAGCAGGAGCCAGGTAAATTCCCAACCATAGGCTGCTCCTCCAGTGACTTGAGGCCTTTACAAGTTGAAAATGAGGCAAGTAATAATATTTCTCTCCCTGGAGTTTACAGGGAATCCTAGCAGGGCAAAAATTTGCCCATTGGTATCTTCACAAAAGTTTTACCGCCAGTGGATTTTACCCTAGTTGGAATGTCTCTTTTACCACTCTCTCAACCTGTTTTTTTCTCCTCCTGATCTCAGTCTCAAAGAAAGAAAGTTCCACAACAAAATGTTTGTGGGTTCAATGTCTACTTAGATGCTAAATGCTGGGCTAATTGTTTATACGTGTTTTAATTTATTTAATCCTCTCAACAATGTACTAGAAGAGGCTTCCTTATACTCAACAATGAAGAAATTATATTAATTTGCAAAAACCTGAGTTCAAGGGTGGGCCCAGGAACAAATCTATAACTTTCTTCCCAATGCATCTGCTCTTACTAAAAGTGTTCACAGTCTTCTTCTGCTTGAAAATCCTCAGTCACTCTTTAATTTCCTTAAGACTAATATATTTGGGGCATCATTTTGGAATGCATTCAACTCCCAGACACCCACCCCCAGCACACTTCAAACTCTCACAGCTTAACATGTAGGTCATAATCTGTTGTCTCACAGAGCTCCTTCCTTAGACTCTCTTCTTCCCCTTAACCTTCCTGCTGCTTCTGAATTCCAAAAGTATTTCTTACATTTTCTGGATCATCCACTTTTATTCTTCTTTCATAATTGCCTCCACAGCTTCAAGACAGTGATGGGTCTTTTTTAAAAAAAAAAAATCTCTCCCAGAACTTAAAACTGAAAAAAACAGCTGTTATTTTCCTTCTTCCTTTTTTTAAGATATGGGGTCTTGCTATGTTGCCCAGGCTAGTCTCAAATTCCTGGTTTGAAGTGATCCTCCTGTTTCAGCCTCCTGAGTAGCATAATTTTATTTCTCATCAATAAGACAGAGAATGTTTAAGTGACAAATCAAAGATGTAGAATATTTATAGTTGTTGAATTGTATTCAATAGTTTCATATTGCATTTGTTTGTATGAAAAAGAAAAGTTTTACTTAACAAATGTCACAAACTAATGACTAGTTACTGCCAGGCGACAGTGTCTTAGCCTGTTTTTTGTTGCTCTAGTAGAATATCAGAGACTGCATAATTTATAAATAATAGATGTTTATTTGGCTTATGTTTCTGAAGGGTGAGAAGTCCAAGACTGAGGGACTGAATCTAGTCAGGGTCATCTTACTGCGTCATAACATGGCAGAAGCCATGACATGATAAGTATGCGAGACAGGAAGAAAGAAACTAAATTTATCCTTCATATAAGAAATTCATTAGCACAATAAATAACCAACACCTGGGACAACAGCTTCAATCTATTCATAAGGGCTATACTCTCATGACCTAATCACCTCTTAACCTCACCTCTTAATACTATCAACAATGCCAATTAAATTTTAACATGAGTTTTGCAGGGGATATTCAAACCATAGGAGACAGGTGCTATCCTATGTTCTAGATAATAGTTACATACATGTATGTGTGCAGACTACACACACACACACACACACACACACACACACAGCTCGACAAATCAAGGATTTTTTTTTTTTTTTTTTTTTTTTTTTTTTTTTTTTTGAGATGGAGTCTCCCACTGTCTCCCAGATGAAAGTGCAAGGGTGTGATCTCAGCTCACTACAATCTCCACCTCCCGAGTTCAAGTGATTCTCTAGCATCAGCCTCCCAAGCAGCTAGGACTACAGGAACCCACCACCATACCCAGCTAATTTTTTGTATTTTCAGTAGAGACAAAGTATCACTATGTTAGCCAGGCTGGTCTCAAACTCTTGACCTTGTAATCTGCCCACCTCGGTCCCAAAGTGCTGGAGTTACAGGCATGAGCCAGCTCACCCAGCCAAATCAAGTATTTCTTGAACAGATATACAACTAATGAAAATCAGAAATGAGTTGTTTCTTTATACTGATGCTTCATTTGTACTTGATTTTCATCAAGGATTACTCTTTCTTTGTTTTCAGTCTCTGCTTCATTTTTACTTCTTAAAAATATTTTCCTAATTTATTTCCCAATATATTTTCCTGCTAGTATTTGTTTTTTTTTTCCCATCATTTATTTCTAATGAAGTCTTCTCCAAATACTACTTGGTCTGAATTTCTGGAACCCTTTTGGCAATTTCTTTGCAAAAGTAATGTTTGAGATTAGTAGCTCTGCTGCCCAGGTGGAACTGAACATACCATGAAGCTATATTGGCTACTACTTTTTATTTATTTTTCTGCTTTTTAAAAAATAAAATAACAGCTACCTATGGAAAACTATAGCTATCTTCAATGTAGGGCTCAAGTCAAAACTCTGCAACTCAGGTTGAAATGAATCCAAAAAATTAATTTAGCACTTACTTCTTTGCCTTGCAACAAATATTGATAGTGACCTCCACTTTGAGAGATTCTGAGGCAGAAACTTTAACTCTAGAGATATTATTAGAAAATACAATAAGTCTTTTTGCTTCCAACCTTCCATCGTATGCTTTACATTTATATTTGTCCCTTGAGATCATTTCCCTACACTTTTCCAGTTTCTTCCATCCTATTCTATGCCCAAGAGACTGACCTCTATCCATCACACCATGCTGACTCCCTCACTCTGCATTTCTTGTTGGTTCAGCTATGGGAGACAAGAGAGGTTAAAGGAAAGAGAAACAGGAGTATTTACTCCCCCAGCTCCCTCCTTGTTTGACTGAGGGTTAGCTGAGGCTGTGTTCCACTCACCAAATGACACTTCTTGGCGGATGTCCCTGTCTCATACTTACGGGTCTCGTTGACATTCAATAACTGCTCCCTCTCCTCATC
The DNA here is from genome assembly GCF_048565385.1 of Saimiri boliviensis. Lineage (NCBI taxonomy): Eukaryota > Metazoa > Chordata > Mammalia > Primates > Cebidae > Saimiri > Saimiri boliviensis. Next base: position 25,073,088 of record NC_133466.1, on the reverse strand, counting down.
CCTTTGGTCTCAGGAGTGATAAAGCCTTCCTAAAATATTACTAGCCATTAAGCTCTACACCATAAGTCATCCCTTATCCAGTATTCTTTCCTAATAATTGTAAACAGCCTCTTTAGTAAACTCATTTCTATTATCCTAATTTGAGTATTCTACCTCCTTCTGAGACACTAGCTGATACTTGTATCTTTTCCTTAACCTGCTCACTTATTTGTCTCTCAGACCTAATTCAGTATTGAACATCTATGAAACTAACTAGTAATCAGAATTTTTGAAATACAAAAATAGAACAAGCAGAATTTTAAAAAATCATTCTGTTTAAGCCACAAAACCTACAACTATCATTTCCTCACTTCCTCCTCCTGAAACTCTAGTAGGAATATTTCTATGTTGTATTCTTATTTTAGTAGTCTAATAAGCTTAGCTTTGCTTTGCCAAGAAAAAGTGAGCAGTCTTTAATGCTTGAAAATGTAAGTTGAAATCTTAAAGGCTATCTATGTATATTTATTTAAATAATTGTTACACTTTTCTCACTGTAACTTGTATTAAGAATGCTCCCCTCAACATAACTAAAAGTATGTGAAAACAATATAACTTTTCATAATAGTTATAAAGTTACCAAAGTACTTTTCAAATTAGTGGCTTTGAGAGTAACATAACATTGGATATCTAGAATTTACCTTTTCCAAAAATAGTTATACTCCCACCTGCTTGTTTGGAAAAATAAAACTCAAAATATTCATCCTCAAGACATATGGGTGACTAACTCCCTTTATCATTAATATCATATTAATGACTGTACATTAGCTTTTGAATTTTAAAGGCAGATTATCTAAAGAGAGTCAAGTTTTCAAGCAAATCTCTATATGTTTCAGTCATAAAACCAGTAGAATCTTGGAACTAAATATTTTGTGTGGCTGTTTTCTTGAGGACATATCTTTATGAAGGCACTTTTAAAAACTTTCAGTCCTTGACAACTTTCTTAGAGATTGAATACTGATAACATCCCTGATTTAATGTTTTTAAAGGGATTCATCTACATTTTTTTCTTTTCCTCTGAGAGTAATGAAGAACCTTGAAAATGCTTCATGACTATGTGGACTTCTTTAAGAGTTACACTAACTAAAACTAAAATCTTGTTACCACACAAAGACAAGGATAGAATAGGAAAAGACAATGAAGCAAACTTTTTAGGAGTATGCTCCTTATGAGGTTTGGGCTTCTTTCTACCCACTATGGCATACAAGAAATGTTCCTTTATACACCACTTCTCATTCTTTCCTCACTCTCTTCCCTGTACTGATTTTTCTTTATGTGTTTCTCCCAGATTCATTATCTGCCCTGCACTGTCCTATGCTTTGCTCTAGAGGCCAACAGCACAAATTACAAAACCTGGGCATCTTTGGCCTCTGATTTCAGGATAGGCCATAGGTGGAAATGGGAAGGGTACCAGCAGAGGGTACCCAGGGTATTTCTTCCCTGACTCCCTCTGTGCCTCAGTCTATGTTCCAGGGATTTGCTGTGTCCCTCTATAACCATAACCTTGCCAGGCAGTATTTCTCCAGGTCTTTGGCTCTGACTACTCTTCAATAGCAGTTTCCTTTGCTTGTTTCTTTCAGACTAAAGGCAGTGACGGCCTCCCACTGCTGTTAGTCCTTAGTACCTCAAAAGCCCTTGATTCCTTTAACCCTGCTCTGTAAAGAGCCTCCAGAGTTTGATCTGAGTGAGCCTTATTTCAATTAAGAATTCTGACTGATATGTCCCCTTTCGGCCCTTCTCCCAACTCCTTCCAGGTACCAACGTGTTCACAGTCCATCACCACTATCCACAGGATGCTGTAATGGACTTAATCTGTTCTTCCTGCATTGATATATTTTCAGATAAAGATGTATATATGGTAGGTGCTCAACTATGCTGGTAGAATAAGACGTTGATTATCTTTTACCAAATTGGATCTCCTAGAGTTCTAAAATTTTCCCTGTGCGCTACCACCTATTCATTTGCCCATCAAGTTCTATAGCTCTTATTGCCTTGATTCACTGCTGTGGTTAAGGATTCAAAAGGATGAATGGCTTTTATATAGCCAGAAAAATATCTAACAGCTGCCACAATGAACAGGTCAGCACTGCAATAGAACCTTAAAACGTCTAGTCTCCACAGAGTAGGTGTCCAGAGTAAAATTTACAAATAAACAATTGGTCTCCTACTTTTTTTGGTTTTTCCCCTTGCCTTCCCTATTTTCCAGGGACCTGTATGTGACATTTAAGAAGGTAAACAATCTGCTTTTGAACAAATAAATACTTTGGCAAGAAAATATGGCAAAGACATGTTTTGGGAGGAGGAAGGGTTAGAGCACAGCGGATATAGACATTGCATTCTGAGTTGTCTGCACCATTTTTTTTTTTTTGTCTCCATTATGCCTCATCCTTTTGGTAAAAAATGTATCTGATCTCTGATGACAAAATGGAAGCATGGAGTCATACAAATCCTGATGGTCTTCTTTGTCTTTCTTTCAGTAAACACAGTGAAATCAAGAGATCCCACATGGCTTAAAGTTATAGCTGCCAGTCCACTATAGACTTGCCATGTACACCATTAGACCTGTGCTGGAGAGTAAATTCTACTTCTCTGCAGTGGGACCAGACTCCTAGACAGGTAACAAAGACAAGACTCAAACTGAAGATACTTTGTACTCAACAGACTGGTGAATTAAAAACTCTACCTACCCAACCACACATTACAAGAAAAAAGGGAAAGGCTGATCTCTTATATGACTTTTCTAGAAAATATAATTTTATATTTGTATTTATATATTTATACATGTATATTTATATAAATATGTAGATATTTATACATTATATAATATATATTTATATATTATTAACATACAATATATTATCAACACACAATATCCTCCTCTTTTTTGTTCTTTGCCTGTGTAATGTGTCAGAGCCCTCAAATTCTTTTAATACTACCCCACTCATTGATACTTGCATTATCAATTACAATTTGCCCTGTTTAAAGAATCAATGAGTGGGGTAGCATTAAAACAACAAGAAAGAGGAGGATTCAAATCTGTGGAATTAAAGTTATGCAATTTTGTTTTCAAAGTTGATAATTCCACAGATTTGCATAAAGTTAGTTATGAATGCCAAAAGTATAAATTCATACACTGAGAACATAATACATCAATGTCTATTATTAGAGGAGGTAAAATGCAATGTCTAAGAGTCCAGGTTCTGTGATCATGCTTCCTACATTTGTAGTCAAATGCTCTACCACTGGACTACACCCTGCATGCTGCCTGTATTTGAATCCTGGCTCTACCACTTCTAGGTCTGGCAAATTACTTAACTTTCTGTGTGTTAATTTTACCTGTACAATGAAGATAATATCTGCCTTAGTATGTTAAGTTATTAAATTCGTTAGAACAGTGCCTTAAAATAGTACCAAAGGAAATACATTTATGTAAAATGCCTCAGACCAACCTTCAAACCAATGTTATGATTGACTCCCACACAATAAGTAAAGAAGCCTTAATCTAACATTGTCTGATGTCATCCTGACTTCCACCTATAAGGAGAATGTTAGAATAAAAGTCTTTAATAAGTTTGCACTATTTGCAAAGAGCTGCCAGTGTAACCTCACATCAGGGAGGATAAAAGGCAGAAGCTGGGAACTCATGGCTGTGAAGAATATCCTGGTCCCTTTCCTGATTTTCTATACCCATTATCAAGACTGTCTTATATAATATGTATAAATATTTATGATTTATAAAATATGCTGTATATTAACATACCATATATGATGTTCTTGACAATATATTTACTCTTTATAAAATATCTATGCCCTAAAGGGACTTTTCCACTAAAAGATCAGGTTTAATATTTTCTACTGTAGCATGCTTATTCTTGTGAGAATTGAGGAATGGCTGGCCCAAGGTAAGAACTTAATATACAAGCTGACACGATGCTTCTCATTTTTCTCTCTCTTCTAATGCAGGTCCAAGTTATAAAAGAAATAATTGAGGCCATTGTGTGTTACTCTTATTCTAACACTGCCTGATCTGGGGAAGGGATCAATTGCAAAGTTTATATGAATTGAGCTTGGAATGGTGGAGTAAGTTTGAAGAACCTATCTTGGGAAGGATTTCATTTCATAGGCCTTGTTGATTAGCCCAGGAGATATGAGACATGGCGAACTTATGAGTGACTGGAAAATACAGAGCAGAAAATCCAAACTGGAAGAAGTAGTTTTCCCAAGGGAGGATATCTTAAAAATTAAGAAGCTGGAGATCATTTCAAAAGATTATAGGTGAACAATACAAAAAGCAATTCATAGAAGACTCTGGATATATTAGATCAGAGAGTAATTTAATTGTATTGTGTATTTCTGGAACAGATTATAAAGAAAAGATTTAATATTATGTTTGTAGACTGTCCTGAAACACAGAAGAAAAAGTAAAAGAGAAAGATCCATGTTGGGTGGAATTGAAATTCACAGATGATACTCAAATTCAAATTGGACTATAAATTGGAGGGTGTGTGTGTGTGTATGTGTGTGTGTGTGTGTGTGTGTGTGTGTGTGTGTGTTGATTTTTTCCATTAGCATATATTGCTTGTATAATAATTTATTTAAAATATATAATGAAAGATAAGATCATTATCTAATTTATTGAGAATTATAGCAGAAGTAAAACATATAAGGAAAATTTATAAATCTTAGAGTAGATTTGATTTTTTTGTGTTCTTAGTAAACATTCAAATTTCTAGAGTAATGGTCAGGGCTGTTTCATTGACTCTTACAAAGACAATGCCAGGATACTACCCAGTTTAAATTGAGGAGAACACTTGCTCTATTAAAAGAATAACCTGGTTAAATCGCTATAGAGTATTCTGGAGCAACTAGCTGGAAAATGCCTGAAATAGGTATGATTTGGTCTCGTATACACTGGGATTTAATGTTAAGCCAAGAGAGCATGCAAGAAAAACTCAGTCACTTTTCTAAAATGTGAGGAAGTATATTGAATCTTGAAAATTATTAAAGGTGCTGTGTGGAGGATGGTTACATGTCCTTCTGAACCCTGTAAAATAACAAAGGAAACATCTGATCAAAATATATGACTTTTGAAGCTCTATCATGCAAAAAGACAGCCTAACTTCCCTGGTCTGCGTGTTCTCTTTCTCCTTGTGGACAGCTAAATCAGTTGCTAGTGTCTCTGAACATCACTTTTTGAACCCATATTCCAACTTCAAACTCCCTTGTTGTACCTTCGTGTTGCATCACTAACAGGCCTAAGCATAAGAATAAAGGTGGGTTAGGTGTCCTTCCAATTGTTACCCACGTCTGAATTCTCTTATTGCTCCAGTCTTAAACAATGTGAAGGTCAAGGCATAGAAATTTTATTAAAAGTAGCAGGGCAGCCTGAGGTAGATGAAGAATAAAGTCATAGTAGAAACCATATAAATTTTGAAGAACAGCTGCAAATTAGGCAATAAGAAATATTTAGCTGGTTTCGCTGGATGCCAAAATAAAGAAGAAAAAAAGGAAGGAAGGAAGAAAAGGAGGAAAGTAGGGAGGGAGAAACGAAGGGAAGGGAAGTTTCAGCTATTATTATTGAGATGTAAAAATTCTACATTGGGATTGCTAGGTGAGATAACTATTTTCTTGGAATTCAAAATCAGTCAGAAAAACCTTGACTGAGATATATCTGGCCACTATTAGATATGTACTCTTTGACTGACATTTTCTTTTGAGGGATGATAAACCTTATAGAGATATTCTGTGATTTAAGTAAGTAAAATTTGAATAAGAAGTCTTTCATGCAGCAAACATTCAGTGAACTCCAATTCTCTTGCCTATAACCAATTACAGGATACTGGGTGGATGTGTATTTTTTTTTCCACATTCACTTCTTTAGGCCATTAGATAATAAAAGAAAATTCATAATGTCTAGCTGGGAAATCATATAAATTTTAAATCACAGAAAATGGATTCAGGCAGAGTGATAAAGATCTTGTAGTTAAAAATGAATAGACTACTAATGCACATGTATTAAATTATGCCATTAAAACCTAAAATTCTCTCTTATTTTCTAATAATAACATTTGTATCCGGCATTATAAATCTTCATCATATGTACCCAGAAATTGGGGAGTGTTCACTTAAGTGGCAGTTGAAATTTCTTTTCTATGTAATGTAAAAGTACACATTTTAAGGACGTGAGGAAAAGGCAGAATTTTTCTGAAAGACACACATGCCAGTATAAGAAAAACTTACATTCTGGGTAATTCCTGGAACATATAAAAAGCAGAGATTGCTGCAGAATTCATTTTTCAGGTATACTTTGCTAATGCTTGGCAGCAACTCAGAAGATGAAAATGGAGAGTGGAAGAGTACATGATTTCACAAACTGATAGAAAATGAATTAAGAAGCTTTTATATAAATTCAGATAGCCATAATCCTTAATTCCTGTACCAGAAAAAAATGCCCAGATGAAAAAGTAAACATTTCCAGCTCCTCTTTGGCCACACAAGTGTTACATATTTTATTTTGTTTTGGAATATTTTTCAAGTATCTCTTTAATGTTTACATATATAAAAATAAGTTATAAATATTGAGCTCCCAGACACAGTCAGTTATTCTTGGCACTAAGTATAACTAATAAAAAAGAAAAAAATAAGAAGATACTTACTTTGCAGCCAAATACTCATATATGCCCAGAAACAGAGGAGCTAGTCTACACCTGTCTACATGCATATCATGTCCTGAAGAATTATCTTATTAGATGTAATCATATGAAGATATATGACCAAATTAAAAGTATCTGTACTTCCTTAATTATTCCAAATTATCCCATATTTTTATTCTTTGTTACAAAATATAATTTATAATATGAATCTACTATTTTTAGATAGCTGAATGAAATAACTTCATAATGAAAATAACAGTTAAAAGTTTGCACACAGAAAACAAGGAAGTCAAGTATTTCTGTTTTGTTTTAGGTTTTTTAATTATGCTTAAAAAATACATAACATAAAATTTGACATCTAATTTTTTTTTTTCTACTGAGACAGGGTCTTGTTCTGTCACCAGTCTGGACAAATGTGCTGAGCATATTCACATTTTTGTTAAACAGATTTTCAGAGCTTTATAACTTGCACTTTTGAAAGTCAATACCCACAATTACATAAACATCTCAAACTTAGAATACTCTATTTTAAACCAAAAACATCTTACCTTCAGTCATGTAAAATAACTTTACCCTGTTATGGTCTAACCCTCGCTTTATGTTATTGATGTCACAAGTTATGTCTTTATATGTTGTATACTCATTAATATAGGTGTAAATTTTAAAAAATGTTTTGTACATTCAAATCTATGCACCAAATTTACAATAGTATTAGTTAAAATATTTGTCCATGTTTTTTTTTTCTTTTTTTTTAAATTGTACTTTAGCTTCTGGGGTACATGTGTGGATCATGCAGGATTGTTGCATAGGTACACACATGGCAATGTGGTTTGCTGCCTCCATCCCCCGTCACCTACATCTGGCATTTTTCCCCATGTTACCCCCACCAACCTCCCCAGCTTCCCCCTGCTGTCCCTCCCTTGGTCCCCCCTGACCCCAGTGTGTGATGCTCCCCTCCCTGTGTCCATGTATTCTCATTGTTCAACACCCGCCTATGAGTGAGAACATGTGGTGTTTGATTTTCTGTTCTTGTGTCAGTTTGCTGAGAATGATGGTTTCCAGACTCATTCATGTCCCTACAAAGGACACAAACTCATCATTTTTTATAGCTGCATAGTATTCCATGGTGTATATTTGCCACATTTTCTTTGTCCAGTCTATCATCTCTGAGCATCTGGGTTGGTTCCAGGTCTTTGCTATGGTAAACAGTGCTGCTATGAACATACCTGTGCATGTGTCTTTATAATAGAATGATTTATAATCCTTTGGGTATATACCCAGTAATGGGATTGCTGGGTCAGATGGAATTTCTATTTCTAGATCCTTGAGGAATTGCCACACTGTCTTCCACAATGGTTGAACTAGTTTATACACCTGCCAACAGTGTAAAAGTGTTCCTATTTCTCCACATCCTCTCCAGCATGTTGTCTCCAGATTTTTTTAATGATGGCCATTTTAACTAGCATGAGGTGGTATCTCAATGTGGTTTTGATTTGCGTTTCTCTAATAATCAGTGATGATGTGCATTTTTTCATATGTTTATTGGCCTCATATATGTCTTCTTTTGAAAAGTGTCTGTTCATACTTTTCATCCACTTTTGGATGGGTATTTTTGTTTTTTGCTTATAAATCTGTATTAGCTCTTTGTAGATTCTGGATATCAGCCCTTTGTCAGATGGGTATATTGCAAAAATTTTTCCCATTCTGTTGGTTGCCAGTTCACTCTAATGATTGTTTCTTTTGCTGAAATCAACTTATTTCATTGAGTTGATCTTCAATCTCTGATATCCTTTCTTCTACTTAGTCGATTTGGCTATTGAAACTTGTGTATGCTTTGTGAAGTTCTTGTGCTGTGTTTTTCAGCTCCATCAAGTCATTTATACTCTTCTCTAAGCTGTTTATTCTAGTTAGCATCTCATCTAACCTTTTTTCTAGGTTCTTAGTTTCTTTGGATTGGGTTAGTACACGTTCTTTTAGTTCTGAAAAGTTTGTTATTACCCACCTTCTGAAGCCTGTTTCTGTCAATTCATCAGATTCATTCTCCATCCATCTTCGATCCCTAGCTAATGAGGAGTTGTGATACCTTGGAGGAGGAGAGGCATTCTGGTTTTTGGTGTTTTCATCTTTTTTGTGCTGGTTTCCTCCCATGTTAGTGGCTTTATCTACCTGTGGTCTTTGTAGTTGGTGACTTTCAGATGGGGTCTCTGAGTGGACATCCTTTTTGTTGATGTTGAAGCTATTTCTTTCTGCTTCTTAGTTTTCTAACAGTAAGGCCCTTCTGCTGCAGGACTGCTGGAGGTCCCCTCCAGACCCCGCTCACCTGGGGATCACCCACAGGGTCAGAAGAACAGCAAGGGTTGCCACCAGTTTCTTCCTCTGCTATCCTCATCCCAGAAGGGTACCTGCCAGATGTCAGCCTGAGATTTCCTTTATGAGGTGTCTCTTGGGAATACAGGGGTCAGGAAGTTTCTTGTAGAGACAGTCTGTCCCTAATAGGAGCTCAAGTGCGGTGCTGGGAACTCCATTGTTCCATGCAGAGCTGCTGAGCAGGTACCTTCTGGTCTGCTGCAGCTGAACTCATAACCACCTCTTTTCCCAGGTGCTCTATCTTAGGAAGGTTGGCTTTATTTATAAGTTCCTGTCATGCTGCTGCCTTTTTTCATAGATGCCCTGCCTCAAACAGAGTAGTCTAGTCACAGTCTGCCAGCAGAAGTGTTGCTGAGCTGCTGCAGGCTTTGCCCAGCTGCTGTGTGAACTGCCTCGGTCATGGTGGACTGCTTCAGTAGTGGGGGACACATTTCCCCCACTGAGCTGGACCATCCTGGGTCCAACTGCACTTGCTGAAAACTCTCAATCTAGAGTGTTTCAGATTGCCTGTTCTGTAGGAGTGGTACCCGCTGAGCCAGATCGCCTGGCTCCCTGTCTCAGCCCCCTCCCTTTCAGTTAAATGGACGGCTCTGTCTCCCAGGTATTCCAGGCACCAGTCAAAATAGCCGCCCATACTAGTGTAAGTTTCTGTGCACCAACCCAGCACCAGCTGAAACCACTGCACTGAAAACTCATGGCATTTTTCAGCCCGGGAATCTCCTGGTCTGTGGGCAGTGAAAACTTGTTTGGAAATGTAGTGAGCACTCACCCTCTGTGCTGTTTTCACTGGGAACTGCACTCCAGAGCTGTTCCTATTCAGCCATCTTGGATCCTCCTTGCCCATGTATTTACCTTTACCAGGCAATCTTATATTTTCATATGATTTCATGTTGCTATCTATCATCCTTTTATTTTAACTTGAAGAACTGACTCCTTTTGGCATTTCTTGCAAAACAGAACTAATGATAATTAACTTTCTCAAGTTTTGTTTAAAATCTTAATTTCTTCTTCATTGTAGAACAGTTTTCTAGATAGTCTTGGTTGACTTTTTTTTTCTTCATCAGCACTTTAAATATATTTTTATCTTCCTTCTGGCTTGCAAAGTTTCTGCTGAAAAATCTGCCATTAATCTTATGGAAACTCCCTGGTATGTGATGTATCATTTTCTCTTGCTGCTTCTAAGATTCTCTTTGTTGTTGACTTTAGGTAGTTTGATTTATGTGTCTTGTTGTGGTTCTCTTTGAATTTATGTTTGAACTTCTTAAATCTGTATGTTCATTTCTTTCCTGATATTTGTAGTTTTCATATTGTTCCTTCAAATAAAATGTCAGCTTCTTTCTCATTGCTTTCTGGGATTTCCATAATGCATATATTGATCTGCTTGATAGTGTCCATAACCATGAGTTCTCTTCACTTTTCTTCATTATTCCTCCTTTTTGCTCCTCTGACTCAATGATTTCAAACCTGTCTTGAAATGCACTTATTTTTTTTCTGCTGTTGAAAACTCTGATGAATTTTTCATAAGCATCTTCATGAGAGTTATCTTAAACTTTTTGTCAGGAAGCTCATAATTATCTGTCTTCTTAAGGTGAGTTTCTGGAGTTTTATTTTGTTCCTTTGACTTGGCTATGTTTCTTTGCTTCTTTGATTCATTTTTTTTTATGAGATTTGAACATCTGAAAATATTGTATATTTAGCTCCAGAATTTTTGGATTCTTTTTGTAGTTTCTATTTCCTTGTTGATATTCTCATTTATTTTATGTTTTGTTTTCTTGATACAAGATATTCTCATTTTGTTTTCATTTCAATTAAATAAAATTAGTATTATCTGTGTTCTTTTTAATTTAAGCATCTTTATGAGAGTTATCTTAAACTTTTTGTCAGGAAGCTCATAATTATCTGTCTTCTTAGGGTGAGTTTCTGGAGTTTTATTTTGTCCCTTTGACTTGGCTATGTTTCTTCGTTTCTTTGAAAGATTCATATTTTTTTTATGAGATTTGAACATCTGAAAAAAATGATCAACTCACCCAGTCTTTGCATCCTGGCCTTCTGCAGTGGAAGGCCTACTCCAATTGGCCCAACTAGGAGTGCTATGACCTCTCACACTTTTTCCAATATATTGCTCTTCCTGGCATCTGTCTGCAGAACTGCAACTCTAATGTGCTGCTCATCTCTGTTTTCAGCAGCTTCCAAACTCTGACACTGGTCCTGTCAGGGCTCCAAGTCATGCAAGATAAAAATCTGTCTCTTTTACATCCTCCAGAAAAGCCAGAACATTGAGTATAAGGTCTAATCATTTATTTCTGACCTGAGGGTATAACCCTAGTATGGGAGATCTTTTCCTGGTTGCTTCCTACTATGTCACATGAGAGAAGGGGCACAGGCACAAATTGTGCACCAAATCTAATAAATCTTTCTTGTCCTTTTGTTGGGATCCATTCTTAGTTTTATAATGGTCTGTGTATTGCAGATTTTCAACCGCTGTCTAGACTCCTCACAAAAGTATTCTGGTCGATATATTAAGATAGTGTCTCTGTGAGGGAAGGTGTGTCGGCTACTTTCTAGCCCATCATTTTACTGATGTCACCTCGTTTTTTTGTTGTTGTTGTTTTTGTTTTTGTTTTTTAATACCAAATACTTGGTCAACAGGTTAACTAATAGAAAATATCTTTTAAATGTATAGATCTCCAGTAAATGTATGATTGAACACTAGCTAATGTTGATATTAGCCACCCGAGCTCTTTGGAATATTTTTACAGTGAGTAAAACTATCTCTTCAGTAAAGTTATGGAAATGTCTTTTTAATAAGGAAATAGAGAAGTCAGAATATTTTTTTAAATCCCTCAGGAAAGTTCCAATAAGAAACAATTGAGAGCCAAAAATTAACAGAGTATGGGAACAGAAACTTGATTAAAAAAAAAAGTTATAATAGAAATTTCTAAATTGTATAAGGAAGCACAGAATAATAGAAAGCCTTATCAGTGAGTAATATTCAATAAATCATTAAGCCATTCTGAGACCTACTTCATCTGTAGAGGAAGATACAGATATCTATTGGTTGACTATTTGGCAGTTCTATGAGGTTCAAAGGAAATAATGTGTGAAAATACTTGATAAATTATTAAACTGTTTTTAATCACATGATTTCTGTACTTTCACTCTCTTCCTCTGTTAAATACAAAGTAGGGCAATGAAATTCTTCGGTCTTTTCCTTGTCTTATCTTCCTTATACTTGATTTGGAAAAATCTTAAATCTGTAAAGAAGTCAATGCTCTCTACTCATCTATTCTGTGGAAGAATTTTTCTAGTACTTACATGAAGCATTTAGTTTCAGATGTTCTAAAGGCCTTCAGGGAGCTTGTAGAGCTCAATGTTTTTGTGATGCTAAGTCTGGAACTATTCACAAATGTCAGTTTCAGTTTGGGAGGCATTTTAGACAGATTACTGTAAGCACAGTTTGACATTATTTAGCACAGTGGAATCAATTACAATTAGCTCTTACAAGACTGACTACACAGTGCTACATGCTACCACTGAGGAACATGTGAGGGGCACAAAATATTCATATCAGATGAAATAACCTGGAATAACCATAAGTAAAAGAAATGTAGTAAAAAGCTAATCATTGCTGAGAATATTCCTTAACTACAATCCCTAAAAGAAGTTCTTAAACTAGGTATTTTTGCAACTGTTTTATAATGTCATTCTAGTACCTGTATTACTATAGATGAAACCAATACTAGAAAAAATAAAATAATTCGTACAAAGTTTATTATAATAGTTAATAGAAAACCAAAGATTTGAACCCATGTGTAAGTGCATCTTTATATTTATCTCTATTTTAAAATGTAGATATATATAGCTAAATTTTATAAATTAAATATTGCCTGTTAAAAATAATTAGAAATTTAGAGATAAAACAGATTTCAGTCATGATAAAATGTATTCTTAGAAAAAATGTATCTTTAAAAATCACATTTAAAGGAGTTCTAATAACCATTTAACAACATTCAATTGAATTAAATGTTAAAAAAAAATACCTACTCTTAAATACAAGAAATTGTGTTTATCAGTAAAATCTAGGAAGAAAGAAGTTTTAAAGCAAAACACTTTAACCATGGGAAAAAAAAATTGTTAATATCTATTATCGAATAAGGGCAGTAATTACTTTTGCAAACAAAAAAACAAATAAAACTGCTTTTCACAAAACCCTTAGCTGTCCTTTCCTTTTCTGGTCTCCTCCTAAATATTTTAAGACAAATGGTCAAGCCGTAGTGAAAATGTAATCTGTATGCTTTTTGATTAAACAATTAAGTAGGTTGCCCATTTACAATTAGCCTGATTTTCTCCTATGTGGTAGTATGTGTACTTAACAACAGAACCCAGTGGTAATTCACTCATTTAACAAAGTCTGCCTACATGGTTTCAAACATGGGCCTAACTTGAAAATGCAGTCATAATTAAATATGAAGACTAAAACAAATCTGTATTAAAAAAATTATGCTAAATAAGAGAAAATTCAAGTCTAGGACTGCATTCTGAAAAGATACTGAAGTGAAACCTCTGCAGCAAGACTAGCCTTGGAAAATGCAGGAAGGAGGGAAAATAAACAGATTTGCAGTAAACTTGATATGCAGTAAACATAAAGGAGCAATTTTGTTCAAAACACATAAATATGGCAAAATCACCAGACTACAAATAACTGTAATGGTTACAAACAAAAATAGGTTTTTCACAGTCTTAGTGCAGAAAAATTAAATCTTTTTAGTTTGGATCATGAAATCCTAGCAAATTCATAAATGGCAGAAAGATTTTAAAGGAAAGCTGTGCAGCTATGTATCATGCACAGAACTAAATAGGTATAAGCGTCCCTTTTGTGTAGTTTTTGTTCTTTCTGTATAATTGTTCATTGTTTCTCTGTTGGTTCTCTATTCCTCTCACATCCCTGGCTTTTGTTGTTCTTTTTATTCTTAAAGAAATTTTGAATATGATTTCACAATAGTGGGCTATTTTGAAAATAAGGGTTCTGTTAGCAAATGATATATTGTAAAAATATTAATTTTTTAAACTTATATGTGTAAAAAATGGCTTTTCTTCAAACAACAAATCCTGATGCCACTACAGCATAAAAAACAAACTTTTCAAATATAGAAGTATTCTCATTAATAGTTTTTCAATATAAAGAGAGGATAAGAAAATGTATAAAGTGATATACTTTCATATGGCTTATAATGAAAATTTAGAATATTTAAAATTAAATAGAGTAATAAAGAACAGAAATGTACCATAAGTCAAGAAAAGGGAAAAATATAAATAGGCTTTCTGAAATAAACCATAAACAAATATCACTGAAAATAAATGATTCTTAGAAAGACTTAAGGGCCAGGTGCTGTGGCTCATGCCTGTAATCCCAGCACTTTGGGGTTGAGGCAGGCAGAATGCTTGAGCTTAGGAATTTGAGACCTTCCTGAGCAACATAACAAACCCTGTCTCTACTACAAAACAAAAAACTAGCTGGGAGTGGTGGCTCATGCCTATAATCTCAGCTACTTGGGAAGGTAAAGTTGGGAGGATTGCCTGAACCGGGGAAGTTGAGGTTGCAGTGAACCTGAACTGGGATCATGCCAATGCACTCTAGCTGGGGTGACAGAGTGAGCCCATTTGGTCTTGTTTCATAGTTTTGCAATTAAAAATTGTGCTGCTATAAACATCTATGTCCAAGTATCTTCCTTGTATAATAACTTCTTTTCCTCTAGGTAGATACCTAATAGTGAGATTGCTGGATCAAATGGTAGATCTACTTTCAGTTCTTTAAGGAATCTCCATTGTTTTCCATAGTGGTTGTATTATACCAGTTTACATTCCCACCAACAGTGTAAAAGTGCTCCCTTTTCACCACATGCACGCTAACATCTATTTTTTTTTATTTTATTTTAAATTAAGGCCATTTTTGCAGGAGTGTGGTATCGCAATGTAGTTTTGATTTGCATTTTCTTGATCAATAGTGATGTTGAGCACTTTTTCGTATGTTTGTTGGCCATTTGTATATCTTCTTTTGAGAATTGTGTATTGATGCCCTTAGTCCACTTTTTGATGGGACTGATTTTTCATGCTAATTTGTTTGAGTTCTTCATAGATTCTGGATAGATTAGTTCTTAGTCAGATGTTTAGATTGTGAAGATTTTCTCCCATTCTGCTGGTTGTATGTTAACTCTGCTGATTATTTCTTTCACCATGAAGAAGCTTTTTAGTTTAATTAAGTCTCATCTGTTTATCTTTGTTTCTGTTGCATTTGCTTTTGGGTTCTTGGTCATGACGTCTTTGTCTAAGCCAATGTCTGGAAGGGATTTTTCCATTTTATCTTCCAGAATTTTTTAAAAGATGACTAGACTGATGTCTCATAGAACTATTATGAACTATTATTTTGATATTTTCTCATCAGCCAAGTTCGAAGTTCCATAGCTTTTTACATTTTTTGCCCATTAGTGAAGTTGGCATCTAGTTTTCTGGATTATCTGTTTTCCTTTTCTTTTTTTTTCTTTTAATGTCAACCCTTCTTCAAAATGTGACTCAAAACTTTCTCCAAGTGTGTGTGTATGTATCCATATGAATATGCATGTGACAGTTTTACGAGCTTATCAGAGGACCCTTTCTACCTTATTACCTCTACGTCCTAGAACAGGGCACTAATACAAAGAGAAAGCTAAATAAATGTTATTAAACTATTGCATGTAGTAACAACGATTTTAATTACTAGGATAAAAACATAATTAGCACTTGTAGATCACATTAGGGCTTAACAAAAGCTTTCAGATATACCAGCTAATATGTTCATTGTTTTATAATATATAGTTTAGTTTATCTCATGACAATTAAAGTGTATAATAACAATGATTTGTATTTAGCTTTGAAGTGTGGAGATTTCTTTTGTATTTATGTATGAAGATATCCTGAGCATTAATAACATTTGAAACTAATAATGGATTCTTTAACTGGTTGCTCAACAATCCCATTATGCTTCTCTGCTTCAGACAGTTCCACTATGTACAGCAGCTACCTCCATTGTGTTTTCTAGTTTGAGTCAGACTTCTTTCCATCCCTGAGTGACAATAAAGATTTCAGTCCTTCAAAATGTGAATGAAAGCTATGCTGTAAATATCCACAGTCTCTTCTCTCATACTCCTCCTAGACTTTAGGCAGAAGCATCAATGGAGAAGATAAGAAAATCAACACCCGGTCTCAATGGTGGCTACTGAAAGACAATACTAATGTAGGCTTACCTGATAATAAAAGCTGGCATTGATCAAAAAAAGATTAAAAGATTGCATGCAGTTAGAGAAAATACTTTCTAAACTTAGCCTAAAGGTATTTCATGATTACTAATACATGTCATAGTATCCAGATCTTAAAGTAATGCAAGAGTATCATTTTTTAATGGTCCTCTGTTAAATGGGATAGAAAATTTTTTTTTAATCAAAGCTTTTTATTTAGCCCTAATTAAGAATAACAATAAACGTTTAAGACTTTCTCAAAAAGTATTGCTTAGGAAGAAAAAAAGAGCAATATTTATGTGTAGCTTAACAAATCACCTTCATAAGTGTTATGTTGATGTACAAAGATAGACCCAGAGGTCAATCAGTAATGTTAAAGTTGAATTCTTTATCATAAGAAAGTGAAGAAAATGTTGAGTCATGTCTCATCTCTTATCCCCACTCACTCTCAGGGAGTAGAGACTGTGGGTTTGGAAGAGGAAGACAGAACAAAGTGAATTTGGGTTCTCAAAAGAAGAAAAGCTGACATATTTTAAAGAATGGTAATATTTAACATTCACTTTTTTCTTGAAATTTCATTTTATTCTTTGAATAGTTAATACATTCAAATGTTTTAAAATTCAGAATAATCTTACTATTTTAATTTTCCAGTTTCTACACAAATGATAGGATACTATCTGTATTTACACTGAACTATATTA
This sequence comes from Saimiri boliviensis, assembly GCF_048565385.1. Lineage (NCBI taxonomy): Eukaryota > Metazoa > Chordata > Mammalia > Primates > Cebidae > Saimiri > Saimiri boliviensis. Next base: position 25,056,060 of record NC_133466.1, on the reverse strand, counting down.
TCGTATAGTAGCAAATCTGGGAGTGTTTTATATATCAATATACCAAAATTTCTCTTATTCTTTTTTATAAGAATGAATATGTATGATGTATTTGCTCTATTCTATGTGAAGGGGCTTTACGTTATTTTCAGTTTTCTGACCCTTGCAAAACAATTACTCACTGAATAGCTAGATATTCTTATCACTTTGCCTATTAACACACTTAGGCATGACATAAAGTCTTAGAAGTGGAATTGCTGGGTCAAAAGGTATGCACCTTTATAATTTTGGTAGAATCTGACAAATTACTCTTTTCAGGAATTATGCCAATTTAAACCTTCACAAATAATATGCGCAACTGCTTGGGGTTTGTTGTTGTTACATCTTTGTTGACATGATGAAAAATTAAGACTAGATCTTTGCCAAACTTCTAGGCGTAAGCAGTAAAATAGCATAGTTTTAATTTCTATTTATTATATGACAAATGGTATTGAGAATTTTTTCATATTTACAAAGTTTATAGAGTTGATTTCCTGCTTGCTCAGACCTGTAAATGGAAAAGTTCTTTCCTCAATACCTTACTGAAATAATCCTTTGCCTTTCTGGACTTTAACTACTTGCTAACCTCCATCCTACTTTCATATAACTTCACCATTAGCACAACTCTCTACCTCCACACCAATCACTCCTGTCCTGATGCATTCCAGACTGAGAGAAAACGGTTGACACAGAAGTTCCTAGATACAAAGTGCCTACTGAGGCGGGTGAAGAGGGGAACTTATAAAGACTAAAATATGTAACTCTGTGCAGCTACTCTGGACATGTTGATGTTGATATGCACATATAATACAGCCTTCTGAAATATAATAAGATGTGTTTTACTGTTTTTAAAAGTTTGGCATTCCTACATTCAGAGATGTATTTTCTTTGTTTGTTGACTTTAAGTTTTTTGTTGTTGCTGCTGTTTTTACCACATAGAATTTCCTCATGCTTCTTGTGTGGAAAGGAAAGTATGAGAGTATCAGTCAGAGAATCTTCAGCTATATAATAATCACTCTGATGATTTGTAGCTGAGTTTACTAAAGAACAAGTGTTCACAGTGTCAGGTTATGAGTAACAAAAGGCCTAAGTTTAGAATGGGCCTATTTTCATTTTCTGGCCACAAATTATACTGCTTATGTAAAACATATCTGGTCAAGGTTATATTTATTTGTGAGCAATCTCTAATAGACATTCCAAATTACTGAAGAGTTGGCTCATTCTCCATTAATAAGGTACCATTGAGCAATCTGTCTTTAGAGAAACCTATTTATTTGCTTAGTGTATGGATGATGCAACCAGATGAAGTGGTAGAAAGAGTATATTAGTACAAAATCATTACAATATATTACCTACTGATTTGTTAAGAGGTCCAAGTTTTCTCAAACCAAAAGGAAGTAATTCCTTGTGGTTTAGCTTGCTTTTAGGGTCCGCTGTTATCTGAGTTTAAGTCATCTATCACCATGTCTGTTTTAAAAGCAGAGGCTTTTAAAAGGTCTGATGATAAATGCCTACTGTTGATATTTAGAATATAAAAACAGAAATATAATAAATATCCTTTACCTAGCTCATTTTTTAATAATTACACAATGCATGGCATCCAAGTAAAACCTAAATATAGCTTCTGCCCTCATTTTCCAAGCATTTTCTAGCATGAACTATAACCAGACTATTTGTCCAAACTAAGTGATCAAACACATTATTAGACCAGAGTCCCCTTCAGGTGTAGGGCGCCTTGTTTTCATACTGATCTCAAAGGTCTGATGCTATATTAACAAAGACTGAACATTTGAAGATTGAAATATTTATGGTGTCTCATAGTGAGAAATACATAAATATAAACAAACTCTCTGACTATGCAGAACACTGATAATATAACAATTCTATAGAGATTTTCACTAAATACTCATTACATTTTACATATATTATTCGATCCAGAATATCTCTACATTATAATAAAAACCATTTAAATAATATTCTGTATGAACAAGACTGATTTATCAGTACTTTCCTAGTTACAATGGTGAAATTTTAAAAGGGGGCTTTAAAAGAAAAGGAGGGGGGCTTTAGATGGCAATCCTTAAAATAGTGACTATAATTCACAGACTATGGCAAAGACACAAGTTAGCTTTAAAGTTGGCTATCTCCGTGCTTTTTAAGACCAAGTAGTCTTAAAGACCAAGTAGTGAAAAAATTTATTACAGCTCAAAAAAGTTAAGGACAACAATAATATCTTGCTACTCCAGGTAAGAAAATGAAAATTTTAATGACAGAGAAAACTGGTGATCATGGTCACCAAATGTGTAGTTTCCAGAAAGCACAATTATTTCATGTATAGACCTTAGAGAGACAGAACTTAATTATAACCTAAGAAGGACTAAGCTCCTAAGAACAGGCATATAAAAATAAGTACCTAAACAAAAATTATACCCAATATTGAACTAAGATTTCTGTCTTTATTTATGTATAAAATAAGTAAAATGATACTTTTTAGTATCAACAATAAAATGGATAATTTGATTTAATTTACAAGAATCTACCTCACTGGCTGTTCAGTTTTAAAATTCAGAAGAAAAACAAAACAAAAACAAAACTTACTGGCCAGATAAGACATTTACTAATATTTGGGAAGTAGTTATGGCATAGAAATTGTCAGTGGAGTAAAAAATGAAAAACAGAAAAATTATATGCACTCCAAACATTATTCCTTGAGTTGACTTACCCTTTAGCTTGTCTTTTGGTATAATTTGCTGCAAATTTCAGCTCTATATCTTAAATAGTTTTTTAAATAATGAAACAAGCTTATCAAGATCTCTTAAAAATAAAATTTACACCAGTATATAGTGTATAAATTTGAATTTAATTGCCTTTTTAACCCACAGATGACCATGTTATGTGCAGAGGGTCATGTGATTGTCCCAAACTATCAAGTTATTCTGAAATGTCCCACGAATGTTTTTTAATAAATACATTTTTCATGCTTAATTGTATGCACTAAATAACTCATAGTAGTTGTCCTAAACTGACCTGAAAACATATAGCATCTTGATCCATGCTCGCCTTATTAAACACTTATTTATACTAGGGATACATGAAGGACAAAAAATTCCTTTGTCACAGAAACAAAAACCACATCCAGATGGCCAAAGTCTCTCCCAGGAGAGTATGGTTAGCAGAAAAACAGATGAACAATAAGAACAAAATAGTGTCAATAATTTGTCAAAAGAAGTCCTCTGTAAAAGAATTGAAATAGGCCTGGGAAATCAGCAGAACCTACCTATGTGTCTTTCTCTTGTTTCTAGTGTTTGGCTAGCTTTTTGGTTGTTAGAAGTACCAGGTCTCTTGTTTCCAAAGAGCTGCCTGTGTTGGCCTTTCAGACTATCATATTGCAAAATCTGAAGTTCTGTTGCAATAAACACCAGATTTCAAAGGAAAAGCAATGGAAATTGTGCAGATTAAACTTCATTTTTATAGCAACAGTCAGTAGTACATAACTATGTGTCTAAACAATGCTTCCTCTTCCAATATAATATTAGATTGAGAAAGACACTGATTTTGAGGGTACATTTAGGAAAATATATATATATTTAGGCTTGGGGGAAAAAGGGTTGTCTTTCATAGAAACACAATAAATTTATCCTTTGAATCCCTCTTGAATCAACCATATGCAAACAGATAACTTTAGAACTGTGTTATTCTAGAGTAAGCCTCAGCCAAGTGTAGTTGAAAAGTGGTTGGGCATAATGAGGGCAACCCTGACACAAACATAGACAATATGCTTCCCGAGATAAAGAGTTTAAAACAAGAAAAAACCAAAGTCAAATGACAGCACAATGTTTCAGGAGTAACTGTTTTCTCTTGATGCTCATTTAATTTGAAATTAGGAATAGGGACCTCAAATAACATTACCTCAATAATTACCTTTGTTTGATATTTCAAAGACATTGTCATTAGCACTATAATGTCTATAATCTTCAAAGTTCAGGGGATAATGCTTAAAGAAGACTACAAATTTAAAATATCAAAAAGTCAGGGATATGCTCCTAAGCTATGAGAAAACCCATAAGAATATGCCCAGGGTAACAAGGAAACTGTAACTTCTTTTTGGGGGGTAGAAGGTATCCTTTACATTTTAATTCACTATTTTTTGTCTTAGTTTCTTTTCATTCCTTCTTGGCTTTATAAGGCTACGGCTCTAATGATGAAATTGCTATAGAAGGAAAATCTCTCAGATATCTATCATAACAGAATGGTAGAGTTATAATTTCAGTCCACATATTTTACAGATCAAGGTTGTGATTTGCTCCAAAGTGACAGGTAGCTGTGTCAAAATGAAGGAAAAAATCTAGTTCTCCGTATTATCAGGTAAGAGCATCTTTTCTAGTATACTGCAATTAAACTTTCCTGGGTAAATATTTCTTTAAAAGTCTAACATTAGATAGATTGGAATGGAAAACATGGCAAAATTAAAACTAAGGTTATAACAAATGATACGAATGAGGGGTTGGAGACTTGCCTAAGTCAATGCTGAATAGTATATATGGTGGTTGATGGGGTATTGACATCTTTCTAACAGCAAATGTTTATCTGGTGTTGCTGGCTGAAACGGCATTTAGCATGGATGCATTTACTTGGAATCTGATTCCTGTAGAAATTATCTTAAGCCTTCACACAACAGTTGTGCTAGAGAAAACTGATTCTCAAACACTGGTCAGTATAGATGTAATGTGGGTAAGATGTATATTCTTTTAGAATTTGCTCTCTCAATTTTTCTTTTTGTACTACCAGCCATGAACTAATTTTTCATAACCTTTGGGACTGATGATGTTGCTTTGATATTTTATCTATTTTTATACTTCTCATGAGACCAGCAAAACTATTTGATATATTTATTTCTACTAGGCTGTCATCATCCCAGGGATCCCCTATTGAAGTTCTATGGCTTCCCCTTTCCTCAGTATAAGCCCAACCACATGGAAGAAAGTATAATTGTGTTGGAGAGCTGGGGTGTTTGAGTGTGCATGGAGATCAACCGCAAGGATACATGCAGGATAATGTAAAAGTTGACCAAACATCAGCCAACTGTTACAGCAGAATGGCAATCACTATTGCTAGTTTTTGTTTTTTGTGGTTTTTTTTTTTTTTTTTGAAGAAAAAAGGAAAAAAAAAAGATTTTGTTTCTTTTCCTCTAGATGAAAAATAAAATGTTAGAATAATTGGACAGTTATAAGCCATAAAATGTTAAGACATTTAGGGAAAAGAAAATGTAAATTTTAGTAGTTTGCAGTGGATCATAACTTGCTGAGTCAAAACTGGGACAAAAAGAAAATGAGGCCAGAAACAGTGGCTCAGTTCTGTAATTCCAGCACTTCGGTAAGTGAGTGGATTACCTGAGGTCAGGAGTTTGAGACCAGACTGGTCAAAATGGTGAAACCCTGTCTCTACTAAAAACACAAAAAGCTGGGCATGGTGTTGTGTGCTTGTAATCTCAGCTACTTGAGAGGCTGAGGCACGAGAATCGCTTGAACACAGGAGAAGGAGGTTGCAGTGAGCCGAGATCATGCTACTGCACTCCAGCCTGGGTGACAGAGCAAGACTCCATCTCAAAAAAAAAAGTAAAAAAACAAAAGCAGATCATAGACATATAAGCCTTTAGTCTTGTGTTTCCTATAAGAGTGAGTAAATAAATCATGGTTTATTTTTGCATAATTCATAAATACCCATTTTGTGGCATTTATTAATTTAGTTATTACTTTAAAATAAGAAGAACCTATTTGTATATTGCCAACCTGTTAATAAAATGAGTCCCTCTTATAAAAGGGTCACAAAACTTGAGTTGATATTTCAGTTAAGAGAAAATCCAATTAAATGATCAAAATATTTCTCTGGGAAAGGTAGTGTCCACCCTGAGGTGAGTCCCTCCTGGTGAAACCATGGCAAATGACTTCCTTTTCAACCCAAACATAGTGCCTCTTACCCATCAAATGGATGTCACATTTTATAGTCATGAATTTGTGTTTGCATTGTAAATTAGAAAGGATTATCAAATCATACATAGCTTCAAATTAAAATCAGCCAAAACCCAGGAACACCACAAGACAGAGGCAACCAGTTTAGCTCATCACAATGTAATATAACTCTTATAGTTTTGAAATATTCAAGGGATTGTGTACTTCCCCAATAAATAGAATAACAAACCATTAAGTAGAATGATAATTTGGCATCAGTGCCAAAATAATATGTATTAGTTTAACCTAAGAAAAGTTCAAATTTGGAAAGATAAATTTGTATGTCCTCACTTATATATGGAAACTAAAAATATGGAATTCACAGAAGCAGAAAGTAGAATGGTGGTTATGAGAGGCTGGGATTGGGGAAAGGGAAGATGATGATTTAAAAAAGTACGGTTTCAACTAGATAAGAGGAATAAATGATAGTGTTTGAGGTGATGGACATTAATTAGCTTGAGTCAATCATTCCACATTGTCTGCATGTATCACAGCGTCATTTTGTTTTTACCTTATGAATATATACAGTTATAATTTGTCGATATCCAATTTCAAAGCTAAAAAAATTTATAGAAAAATGCAAATTTTTCTTTTGAGTTATTTTGTACAAGTGAAGATCCTTTTCAAAAATTAGTTTTTTGCCATTCTTTTTGTTAGTCTCATTAACGAAAATACTTTCATTAATGACAGTAGCTAAAAGGGTGTGTTCCATTAAGTCACCAAGACTGCTTATTGGAGAATGTACAGCCAGGAGTCCACAGAGAGGCAATGTAATGTGCAGGTGACGAAGGCAAATCTGAGTAAGTCAGATATGACCTTACCCCTGGCTTTCATGTGTAATTGCTGTATGTCTATTTTCATCTCTGAGCCTTGACTTTCCCATTGCTAAAGTGGATATTATAATGGTAGCTGCTGCATTAATCCTGTTGTAAGAATTACATGGTGTAATACATGCAAAACAATTGCAGAGGGTCCAGGTTATACTAAGCTCTAAATAAATCTTAGATTTTTGTTTTGTTTTTAATATTTTTGCCATTATAAAAGTAGCCCAACTCAGAGCTTCAATGTAACTTGGAAATACATTTTTATCACTGAGATGACATGTTTGAGTCTTTCATTAGGGAAGAATAATTTTCACACATACATGACTACACAGAAAATTTGGTGACAACTGAAGTCATAAAAAGAGAAGATTTTGAAAAATGTTCTCATGACATGGAAACAAAAAGAGCACCAGAAAGAGAGATGGAGTATAGGAATGCTAGTCCTGACTCTCGTACTAAATTGTTGAGTGGTATAGAAGTTACTTGGGGCCTTAGTGTCCTTAATCAGTAAACTTAAATCTGATTTTTATTGTGATTTTCAGTTCAAACATTGAATGGTTGGGTTACATAGGACTGTGAAGTTAAACATTCTTCCTTTTATTTGGTACGTGGAGAACTTAGTGAAATTTTCTGTGATCTGTCTTAGAGAGAGTGCCCTGGAAGCACTTCCTATCATGGAAACTATTGTGCAAGGGATTTATTTTTATTTTTATTTTATTTTATTTTATTTTTAATGGGAATGCTCCAAGAAAAATGTGTAAGGGAGTAAGGAAAGAAGAGAAGGTAAAGAGAAAGAAGCTAAGTAGCGATATGGCTTAGGTGAAATCTAGCTCCAGTCTGATCTTATAGGGAGCTCTGGAACACAAAATACACATCTACCCCACTTTTTAGATAAGAAAGGAGAACTTTATCCCTGCAGAAGTCACCTGGATGCCCAAGGATGGGGGCAAGGTGGCTCCAGTTACCCAAGATCTAAGCAGCTGCACCTTTATCAACCAGCAAAAGAAATTCCTAAGTATTCCCACTTCTAGTACATTGCTTGATGTACTGCATACTGAAAGCACTTGAAACTTACACAACAGCTTCTATAAATCAGCTTCATCATTATAGGATATCATTGTGCAACACTTTCTGTCTTACTGGACAGATACTGTAAACTTTTTAAATTGTTTGCTTGATCTTTGCTAACTTAGGATTACAAAGTTCACTATCTCCTCTACTTTCTGAGGGTCACAGGCCCTTCAACTGCTTGTAAGGCTATTTAGGGAGATGATCTTTGCATGTACTTGTGTATTAGAAAGACGCTAAAACCAAAGTAGGGTGTGAAAACCCTTAGGAACTGACAATCAGTCACTTCCCTCTTTTCCTCCTGAAAAGCAATTCTTATAATTTAATTCTAAAACACTATCTTCTTTTTCAATAGCAAGTGTCAACTTCATCAGAAGTATACACTATGCTAAGAAAATACTTTTTGAAAGAGAAATGTGAAACCCAAACAGTGACTTCAAGTTTTTCTTTTAAAAGAAGAAGTAGATGCTCATTTTTTAATCTAACAAGCAAAAAAATCTTTTTTTTTTTAAATTCCAAGATCACCACTCATTTTACTGTAACACATTATGTAGTAAGAGACTGAATACTGTTTCAGTAGTGGCTAACTTCCAACCTCTCTAGCCTAGCATAAATCCTGAGAGAGTGTGACTCATTTTCCTTTTAGGCTTCTAGAATAGATCATCCCTGGTTTTTGTTTTCTTTGAGATAAATTATGTTACATTGGACCTCTCTTACATTATTTCAATCAAAATGTCTTCCTCCCAGTACTGATTTATTTCCATCATTGTGGCAAGAAATAGTAGATCAAAAAAGTTAAGAAGCTTTTACCTGTAAAATGAATTACTGAAAGTTTTTCTAATAAGACAGGAAAAATTAGATCCAAAGTTATATCATCTTTTACACCTAATATGCCCTATTAATAAAATTAACATAAAATCTTTAAGGAATTTAAAGTCTATCTAAATTTCTATAATTGAGTCTTAATTTTGTTTGAGGGATAGAATTTATTTTATTTATTTTACTTATGATGATTCTTTTCTTTCCTTTCTTTCTCTCCCTTCCTTCCTCCCTCCCTCCCTCCCTCCCTTTCTTCCTTCCTTCCTTCTCTTTCTTTTTTTCTTTCTTTCTTCTTCCTTTCTTAGGAGACACAAAGATACTTCAAGGATATCACTATTATTCAGTTGTTAAAACTATTTACTCTAAAAAATTTGAAATATTAAGCAATGAATTTCATTTCATAGTTTATGAACAAATGTGAAATTCTTATTTGTTCATAAACTATGAACAAATTACTTTGATGTGTAGAGTTTGTTTTCTGGCTAAGAAACTTGTAAGTTTAATGCTCACTGTGTAGAGTTAATTCTTTTTAGCTAAATTTTCATTATAACTCCTCATATAAAACTAATGCCACTTTGCTATAGGAGCAATTGCTAATATCACAGTATGGCTCATAAAACTGTTTCTGTGTTAATATCTTACCCTATTTTCAGGCACCTATAAAAGAGTCATGAACATTTATTCAATATTGAAATATAAATATCAGTCCAAAAGCAAGTTTTATTTTTCTTAAACCTCAGTCTTTAAATAAGAAAGGGGAAAAAAAGAGATGTCTTTTTCCCCAGCAGAGCACACTCCAGAAACAAATACGCTACATCTGTTTTAGCTGGCATGGATGGGGCCCTGCAGTGTGATACATTACTTTAGATTTCAAAACTGACAGTTTTCAGTCTAGTGGTTCTCCATGTTGCAAATAAATATTTTATTTTCCAATGATATTTATTCAGGATTTTTTGCTAGGCAAATCGACCTTGTGAGTTTATGAATTCTACTGATTCTCCCCAACTCAGAAGGAGCTGTTGGATTCTCTCATGTGAGTACCACTCAGCCAGCAGGTTCCTTCATCACAGATCATCACAAAAGGCATTTTGGTGGTTTATTTGGAAGGCATTTTTATGCTAAATTCCATTTTTCAATACTTTGCAACTTTTTCAAAAGCTTTTCTTTAGTCTTAATGTGGAGTTAGGAGCAATTTACCCATTTTTTGAGAGACTGATGCAGTAGTGAAGTATTTCTCAGGGTATTTGAAGATTGGATAATATCAAATTAGGCCATGATAAAATATAGTCGAAGCCAGCATTTTAAATTGAAAAGCCATGTGAAAGCACCGAATTCAGATATTTTTGATTCTGAAGAATACACAGGGAATATTTCACATTCACAAAGGATTTTCTTCCTAACCCCTCTTTGCCTACATCAGCCATTCCCCAAACACAAACATGCACATATTCTTTTGAAGTATGTGAAGGTGAAATCATAGCAGGCATATCCCTCAGTCTATGCCTGTGGGCATGATTTTAAACAGAAGTTTTGAGGGGTTTTTTGCTGTTAAAATGCATAGACAGAACCATGATTTTTTCAAATTTGCACACAAAAACTCAAAACAAGGGGAGTCAATACATGTTTATATATATGCACAAACATATATAGGAACTTACTAATATATAATATATTTATGCTACTGGTAAAAACAGGCAATTAAACAATGTGCAATTGAGCATGAAAACTGAGATCCAGTGAGCAGATAGAAGTGTATTTGAGGATAAGTCTGCCAACTTGTGCTATATGCAATATGCTTATACTCAGAAAATACATCATACATGAAAGGAATGGAATAAAATTTCCTTCTTTATTCAGTTTCAAAAGGAGTGGTTTTTTTTCTTTTTTTTTTTCTTTTTTTTTTTTTTTTTTGGTATTGTTTTCATTACAGGAGAAAATGTAATAATGACCTAATTGTCAGAAAACATGCATACAGCATGAGATGTGGGAATCTGAGCTCTTGAAAGCCATACCAGAGATTTTCTCTAATACCTTTATTTTCAGAGTGTCTTTCCCCAAGGAAACAACATATCTCTGCAAACTTCATCTCATTGAGCCTCACATTATCACTGTTAAAAAGTCAGGAAGACTAGGACTTCTGTAGATTCCACCAGTGAAAAAGACAATAGCTGTTAGTGACCTGATTGAAATTATACAGTAAGTTGGGAGCACAGCTGGTGCAAGAATCTGGGTCTGCTGTTTGCCAGAGCTTTCTTCTATCCGACAGAACATATTGCCTAAAGCTGAGAATCCTACAGTGTCCTTGATTACGTATTTTCAAATTATAGCTCGCTTTAGAGATTTCTATTAAAAATGGAGCATGGCAGCAGGCCTGGAAATCATTTAGGAAACCCCAGGTTTCAAGCGGGTGGGAGATTTAAAAAGCAGGGCTGGAGGGATAAAATATCTAAAACACAGGTGGGAATGGAATGTCTAAATGGCTGTGTACTGGATCTTTCTGTGTAGAAGGCATCATGCTAGGTGCTTTGCTGGTTAATCAGAAAGATGCAGAAGGTATTCCCTAGGAGTTTATGTATTTACTTGACAAGGGTTTTCTTGTGAAAGCCTCATTTCTACTTGTAAGTTGCTGGAAAAGGCAGATGAAGAATAGGAAGATATATAGCTATTTTAGAAGCCCAAGGGCAGCTTGAAATGAACTCCCTCGTAAAGTAGAGGGGAGAGCTCTCTTGGGAAAGATTCAGTAGGCTCTCTCTTGTCTCACTTGGATTTTTTAAAGATGTAGTCTAGTAGGAATAGACATTTCCCTCGTGAATTATTGATACCCTAAAGCTGTTTTAATTGTTTTTCCTTTCAGCGCTATATAGAGAAACTCAATAATGATTCTCACTGCAATATTAGCATATATTTTAAGCATGCCATAATACCAAGGGAAAGCATCTAATTTTCCTGAAACAATATGCTTCTTTAACTTCGAGAAATATGATTTAAATTAGTAATAAAGATGAGAAGTTATCCAACTTAGATTATAAAGTTGCTTTCTGTACTGAAATATTATGTAGGAAAATATGCAAAGAATACATTTATGTTCAATTTAATTTAATCATGCGAAAGCATGGTTAAACATTGAAATATGGGATTTGTAGATATAAGATAAATTTCATTACTGCATGAAGGTATTTTCTTGGTCACAGATATTAAACAGTTAAGCAAAAAATCTTAGAATATACCCAAGATTTGAAACATTAAAGTATAATATTAAATTAATACATTTTTCTCTAATAGGCATAGAGCTTAGAAACATTTTAAGTAAATATTTTTAATGTAGCAGTTATCAAATTTTTTGACCTTAAGATTCCCTTACATTCTTAAAAATTATGGAATAACCTACATTATATTTATATGAATTATATCTATTAATATTTTCTGTAATAGAAATTAAAGCTGAGAGCTCACACTGGTAATCCCAGCAGTTTGGGAGGCCAAGGTGGGCGGATCACCTGAGGCCAGGAGTTCGAGACTAACCTGGCCAATATGGAGAAACCCCATCTCTACTAAAAAAAATTACAAAAAAATTAGCCAAGCATTGTGGCAGTACCTATGATCCCAGCTACTCAGGAGGCTGAGGCAAGAGAATCATTTAAAACCAGGAGTTGGAAGTTGCAGTGAGCTGAGATTGCACCATTACACTCCAGCCTGGGCAACAGAGCAGGATTCTGTCTAAAAAAAAAAAAAGCAAGCTGAGAAAATTTTGAAATGTTTGTTAATTTACTGAAATACGAATAACAAGCATATTATATGTTAACATACCCAACACATTTTTGTAAAAAGTGTGTTATTTTCTAAAACAAAAAACATTAGTGAGAAGAAAGGCAATGTTTTACATTTTTGTAAATCTCTTTTATTGACTGGTTTAATTAGCTGGCTGTATTATCATATCTGCTTTTGCCTTCAGTCTGTTGTGGAGTCACACACAATGTAGCCTCTGGAAAATTCCATTGTCAACTCATGAGAGAATGAGAGTAAAAAGGCAAATAACATGTTAGTATTGCCATGGAAAGAATTTGACATTGTTGATTCTTGAAAAGGTCTCATGACCATCCAGATCACAGTGTAAGCAGCTGAAGAAAAAAGCCACCAACAGGAATGCTGCAGACCTTGCTTCTATTTCTGGTGTCATCATCACCAGATGATCTCTACCCCCAAAAAACAGAATACACATTATTCTCAGTACCACATGGTACTTACTCTAAAACCAGTCACTTAATTGGAAGTAAAACACTCCTCAGCAAACGCAAAAGAACTGAAATCATAACAAACAATTGCTCAGACCCCAGTGCAATCAAATTAGAGCTCAAGATTAAGAAACTTACTCAAAACTACACAACTACATGGAAGTTGAACAACCTGCTTCTGAATGAATCCTGGGTAAATAATGAAATTAAGGCAGAAATCAAGAAGTTTTTTGAAACCAATGAGAACAAAGAAACAATGTACCAGATTGTCTGGGACACAGGTAAAGCAGTGTTAAGAAAGTTAAGGCACTAAATGCTGACCTCACAACACTAGAAAGATTGACAAAAACAAGCAATGGGGAAAGGATTCCCTGTTTCATAAATGGTGTTGGGAAAACTGGCTAGCCATGTACAGAAAGCAGAAACTGGACCCCTTCCTGAAACCTTACACTAAAATTAACTACAGATGGATTAAAGACTTAAACATAAGACCTAACACCATAAAAACCAGAGAAGAAAATCTAGGCAAAACTATTCAGGACATAGGTATAGGCAAGGACTTCATGACTAAAACACCAAAAGCATTGGCAACAAAAGCCAAAATAGACAAATGAGATCTATTTAAACTCCAGAGCTTCTGCACAGCAAAAGAAACAAACGTTAGAGTGAACTGACAACCAACAAAATGGGAAAAAATGTTTGCAATCTACCCATCTGACAAAGGACTTACATCCAAAATCTACAGAGAACTAAAACAGATTTACAAGAAAAAACAAACAAACCCATTCAAAAGTGGGCAAAGGATATGAACAGACACTTTTCAAAAGAAGACATATACGAGGCCAACAAACTTATGAAAAAAATGCTCATCATTGGTCATTAGAGAAATGCAAATCAAAACCACATTGAGATACCATTTCATGCCAGTTAGAATGGTGATCATTTAAAAATCTGGAGACAACAGATGCTGGAGAGGATGTGGAGAAATAGGAACACTTTTACACTGTTGGTGGGAGTGTAAATTAGTTCAACCATTGTGGAAGACAGTATGGTAATTCCTCAAGGACCTAGAAATAGAAATTCCATTTAACCCAGCAATCCCATTACTGGGTGTATATCCAAAAGATTATAAAACATTCTATTATAAGGACACATGCACACATATGTTCACTGCAACACTATTTACAATCGGAAGGACCTGGAACCAACCCAAATGCCCTTCGATGATAGACTGGACAGGGAAAATGTGGCACATATAGACCATGGAATACTATGCAGCCACAAAAAAAATGATGAGTTTGTGTCCTTTGTAGGGACATGGATGAACATGGAAACCATCATTCTCAGCAAACTGACCCAAGAATAGAAAATCAAACACCACATGTTCTCACGCATAGGTGGGTGTTGAACAATGAGAACACATGGACATAGGGAGGGGAGCATCATACACTGAGGTCTGTGTGGGGGGTGGGGACTAGGGAAGGGACGGTGGCGGGTAGGGAGTTGGGGAGGGATAACATGGGGTGAAATGCCAGATATAGGTGATGGGGATGGAGGCAGCAAACCACATTGCCATGTATGTACCTATGCAACAATCTTGCATGTTCTTTACATGTACCCCAGAACCTAAAATGCAATAAAATATATATATATATATATATATATATATATATATATATTTTTTTTTTTTTTTAAAAAGAAAGATCTCAAATCAACACTTACACATCAAAACTTAAAAAAAGCCAAAGAACCAAGAGCAAACAAATCCAAAAGCTAGCAAAAGACAAGAAATAACTAAGATTGGAGTGGAATGGACGGAAATAGAGAATGAATCCAGGAGCTGTTTTTCTGAAAAAAAATTAATAAAATAGGCCACTAGATAGACTAATAAAGAAGAAAAGAAAGAAGAATCAAACAGGCACAATGAAAAATGATAAAGGGGGTATTACTACTGATCCCATAGGAATACAGTCTAATATTAGAGAATACTATAAACCAGGCATCCCCAAACTATGGCCGCATGCGGCCCCCTGAGGCCATTTATCCAGCCCCCTGCCGCACTTCAGGAAGGGACACCTCTTTCACTGGTGGTCAGTGAGAGGAGCACAGTATGTGGCGGCCCTCCAACGGTCTGAGGGACAGTGAACTGGCCCCCTGTGTAAAAAGTTTGGGGACACCTGCTATAAATATCTCTATGCAAATAAACTAGAAAATCTAGAAGAAATGGGTAAATTCTTGGATGCATTATCATTCCAAGACTAAACCAGGAAGAAGTCGAATCTAAGAATAAACAATAACAAGCTTTGTAATTGAGGCATAATTAATAGCCTACCAATCAAAAAAAAAAAAAAAAAAAAAAAAGCAGAGGACCAGATGGATTCATAGCCAAATTCTACCAGAGGTAAAGACAGAAGCTGGTACCATTCCCTCTGAAACTATTCAGAACAGTTGAGAAGGAGTGATTCCTCCCTAACTCATTTTATGAGTCCAGCATTATCCTGATATCAAAACCTGGCAGAGACACAACAAAAAAGAAAACTTCAAGCCAATATCCCTGATGAGCAGGGATCTTCAATAAAATACTGGCAAACCAAATTCAGCAGCATATCAAAAAGCTTATCCACCACAATCAAGTCAGTTTCATTCCTAGGATGCAAGTCTGGTTTAACATATGCAAATCAATAAACATAATCCATCGCAGAAATAGAACCAATGACAAAAACCACATGATTATTTCAACAGATGCAGAAAGGGCCTTCAATAAAATTTGACATTCCTTCATGTTAAAAACTTTCCATAAGCTAGGTATTCATGGGCCTTATCTCAAAATAATAAGAGCCAATATTATATTGAGTGAGCAAAAACTGGAAGCACTCCCTTTGAAAACCAGCACAAGACAAGGATGCCCTCTCTTACCACTCCTATTCAGCAAATATTGGAAGTTCTGACCAGGTCAATCAGGTAAGAGAAAGAAATAATGGATATTCGAATTGGAAGAGAGGAAGTCAAAAATGTCTCTGTTTGCAGACACATGATCCTCCTATATCTGGAAACCCCATTGTCTCAGTCCAAAAGCTTCTTAAGATGACAGACAACTTTAGCAAAGTCTGAGGATACAAAATCAGTGTGCAAAAATCACAAACACTCCTATAAACCAACAATAGACAGAGAGCCAAATCGTGAATGAACTCCCATTCACAATTGCTACAAAGAGAATAAAATACCTAGAAATACAGCTAACAAGGGACGTGAAGGACTTCTTCAAGCACCACAAACCACTGCTCAAGGAAATAAGACAGAACACAAACAAATGGAAAAATATTCCAACCTCCTTGATAGAAAGAATCAATATTATGTGAAAATGTCCATACCGTCCAAAGTAATTTATAGATTCATTGCTATTCCCATCAAATTACCACTGACATTCTTCACAGCATTAGAAAAATACTGTTTTGAAATTTATATGGTATCAAAACATACCCCCTATAGCCAAGACAATTCTTTTTTTTTTTTTTTTTTTTTTTTTTTTTTTTTGAGACAGAGTTTTGCTCTTGTTACCCAGGCTGGAGTGCAATGGCGCGATCTCAGCTCACCGCAACCTCCGCCTCCTGGGCTCAGGCAATTCTCCTGCCTCAGCCTCCTAAGTAGCTGGGATTACAGGCACGCGCCACCACGCCCAGCTAGTTTTTTGTATTTTTAATAGAGACAGGGTTTCACCATGTTGACCAGGATGGTCTCGATCTCTCGACCTCGTGATCCACCCGCCTCGGCCTCCCAAAGTGCTGGGATTACAGGCTTGAGCCACCGCGCCCGGCCTAGCCAAGACAATTCTAAGCAAATAGAACAGAGCAGGAGGCATGACACTAACCGACTTCAAACTATACTTAAGCTGACAGGCAACAGTAACCAAAACAGCATGGTACTAGTACCAAAACAGACATACAGACCTGTGGAACAGAATAGAGACCTCAGATATAAGACCACACATTGACAATCATTGGATCTTTGACAAACCTGGGAAAAACAAGCAATGGAGATAGGATTCCCTATTTAATAAATGGTGCTGGAAGAACTGGCTAGCCATTTGCAGAAAAGTGAAACTGGACCCCTTCCTTACACCTTATACAAAAATTAACTCTAGATGGTTTAAAAACTTAACTGTAAAACCCAAAACCACGAAAACCCTAGAATAAAATCTATTCAGAACATAGACATGGGCAGAGATTTATGATAAAATTGCCAAAAGCAATTGCAACAAAAGCTAAAATTGATAAATGAGATCTGATTAAACTAAAGGCCTTCTCCACAGCAAAAGAAACTGTCATCACAGGGAAGAGGCAATCTAGAGAATGGGAGAAAAATATTGGCAATCTACCCATTGACAAAAGACTAATATCCAGAATTTACAAGGAACTTAAACAAATTTACAAGAAAAAAAAAACTATCAAAAATTGGGTAAATGAGATGAACAGAAACTTCTCAAAAGAAGACATTTATGTGGCCAATAGACACGAAAAAAGCTCAGTATCACTGACCATTAGAGAAATGCAAATCAAAACCACAATGAGATACCATCTCATGCCAGTCAGAACGGCGATCATTAAAAAGTCAGGAAACAACAGATGCCAGAGAGGATGTAGAGAAATAGGAATGCTTTTACACTGTTGGTGGGAGTGTAAATTAATTCAACCATTGTGAAAGACAGTGTGGCAATTCCTCAAGGATCTAGAACCAGAAATACCATTTGACCCCAAAATTCATTACTGGGTATATAACCAAAGGAATATAAATCATTCTATTATAAAGATACATGCACATGTATGTTTACTGCAGCACTATTCACAATAGCAAAGACAAGGACTCCACCCAAATGCCCATCAATGATAGACTGAATAAGGAAAATGTGTTACATATATGTCATGGAATACTATGAAGCCATAAATAGGAATGAGATCATATCCTTTGCAGGGCCATGGATGACGTTCAAAGCCATCATCCTCAGCAAACTAACACAGAAACAAAACACACACTGCATGTTCTCACTCATAACTGGAAGCTGAACAATGAGAACACATGGATACAGGGAGGGAAACATCACACACTGGGGCCTGTCAGAGGGGAAAGAGGAGGGAGAGCATCAGAACAAACAGCTTAATACAGAGCTTAATACCTAGGTGATGGGTTGATAGGTGCAGCAAACTACCATTACACATGTTTACCTGCGCAATAAACCTGCATGTTTTGCACCCGTATCCTGGAACTTAAAGTAAAATAAAATGAAAGTTTCTTTAAAATATTTAATATTTCATAAATGAATACAGAAGAATTATAAGTATCCTCATTTGTGTAACATTTATTTGAATCAAAGTAAATCTTCCAATGAATTAAGTTGGTTCGTAATTTTGGCTTAAAGAAATTATGTATTTTTTCTTTGATCTTATTGCAATATATGTAAGTTAGTTTCTGATGAACCAGAAACCACTCTAACAGTTAGTTTCAAACAACAATAACTTATTATTTCATATGATCCTTCTTGTCTGGTCTGTTTCAGCTGAAGCTGGATGGTCTAGGATGGCTCCAGGCAGTTGACTCAATGTTACCTTGAGTAATGGAGGTGATTTGGCTATAATCACCCAGGAGGCTAGCCTGGGCTTGTTCACATGATGGCAATTGCAGAATTCCAAGTATAACAAATGAGACCTAGCTCCAATATGCAAGTCCTTTAAAGCTTCTGCTTGTATCATATTTGTTCATGTCTGATTGGCCAAAGTAATTCACATGACCAAACCTAGAAAGAACAGGTAGATTCACGAAATAGACCAACCATTGATGGAGGAAACTACAAAATCAGGTTGTAAAATGTTATGTATAAAGAGATTAAACATTTGTAACAATTTAAAAAATCTACTGCAGACTGCATTTTAGCCACAAATGATTTCTCTTAAATGAAAAATATGCTTACTTCTAGAATTTAAATAGTCTCATTCAATTGTCATCTTGTTTAAAGTACAGATTATTATAATTTGTTGCTAATATAGGTTATAAATGTGACTCGTTGGATGCAGTTGCTCTTCATTCAGAGACCTATCAACTAAATACATAAGTTATCTGTGGCCAACCAACCTATTATACAAGGGTGAGATGGGAGAAAAGTAATTGCAATATTTACTTCTGATTGGAAAAATGAGGAATGGGAGGCATAGAATAGTCATTGGTCTAACCAACTCTGAAATACATCGAGGCACATGTTAAAAGGATCCCCTACTCTAAGTTTATGAAAATTCCTTGATTAAGTTCTATTTCTGCTCCCTGAGAGTAATTTGTTTGTCTGTTTTTCTCTGGATCTCTTGCCTCCATCTCTAGGACTTTTATCTTTCTAAGTAGAAATGACCATGATTCTCAGTCTGATTTCTGCCTCCAAAATATTTGAAGCCTAGAAACTTTTCTTCTTTTTGTAATTGTTTTTAGTCTAAGCTGGCAGTGCTTTTGTTAGTATAATGGTATTAAAAAATTTCATGGATTGCCTATGAATCTGATTTACATCTATTGTATGTAATTACAAAAATTCTCCACTTCCAAAATTCACATCTATTTCATTTCAAAACAGGCCTTCTTCCACCTTAGATGTGGTAGGCTGCTATGAAAAAAAAAAGTCCTTAGAATTATTAGGAGACAATTTATCTTGCTGAGAATTCTTCTGTCCATCTTAGAACGTTTAGAAGTTTTTTTAAAAAAGGATCTTATAATCAGCCACACCCTTGTCCATCTTTATACTAAGGCCATTTCTACTTTGTGAATTTTTTCCAATGTGAGAGACAATTTACTTTTTGACCCAGCAATTCCTGGCTGCTTTTTATTTCTTCTAAAATCTGCTTGTAAACAAAACCGTTTATTTTAAAACTTATTTTCTTTGTTTTCATACTTATATGTAGCTAACAGGGGCCAGTTGACACTCTCAGCATCTGTCATAAAACCTCTTTAGACACACAGGTTCATTAGATACATTTTCTATCTTCCAAGTTTCTGCAGATTAAAGCTTTGCTAAATATTCCATTATAGCACAATCTTGTACCACTGTTTCAACCTTCACTAACAGTTTCTTCATTGTTTTTTCAGCCTCCATCCAAAGCCAATATTATATATTTTAATATTTTACTATGTATTTTAGGTGTCATTAGAGAAACACCTCACACTGGGTACTAGTTTTTATATCAGTTAACATTTGTTGTGTTAAACAATAATTTCCTTTAGACAATGAATATTTATTTTTTATGCTTCAGTGGTTGGCCTGGCTGGTTCTTCTTCTCTGAGCCAGATTCACAGGTACTGAGTTTTCAGATAGCCTCATTCATATATCACACAATAGGCTTACTGTCAGTTGGATAATAGCAATGACTTTGTCATGTGTTTCTTCATTCAGCAGGTTTACATGGACTCATTAGTGATTGCAAGGTTCTCAAGATCAGAGACAGCAAGTCTCGTTTGGGTTTTCAGCCACTGCTTATGTCACGTTTGATATGTCCCTTTGCCCAAAGGAAGTCACATCACCAAGCCCAGATTCAAGAAGTTGTGAGAAGGTTTCCACCTTCTGATGGATGGAGCTGCAAAGTCATATTATCAAGGGAAGATGCATAAAAGGGCAGAAGAATATCTAGCCATTTTTGAAGTCTATCACAGCAAGTATATTTTACGTAAGACCTGGGTATAATTTTGTATTGCTAATCTAATCATTAGGGTTTACTAAATTTCGTATGCTACATTTATGGGAAAGATTATATTGTTTCCATAAATTATGTAAGGTTATGAGACTATAAACATATAGGTTTAACTAAATTGGATTATAAATATTAATATCTTTTAAAAGAACTTGTGAAGTGGAGCCAATGTTACAAATCAAGCAAATTTAATCACTATCATGCCTCCTACTCTATCTTGATGAAATTATAGAAGGTTGTGTCTCCAACAGTTTATATCCATTTTGATTGTGTTGTTCTGTAGGAGCAATTTAAATGCAATTTCCAAGATTATTAATTGACTTTAAGACTTTGGGCTACTATTAAATTAAGTTAATGAATAATTAATCCCTCTAATTAAAGTATATTCAGTAAGTTATATGCATCATCTTATTATAAATATGCTGTTAATATTTTAAAGCTAAAGTTGAAAGCTTTAAATTTAGCATCTGAGCATAAGTTTTTATAAGTTTATGCAAACATATCCAAATTATTAGACAAATAAAGCTTGGTATGATAAAGAGTAGAGGACTAACAATTCAAACTTGGTCTGGAAGTATTTAGCCTTTTCTTTAAAAAGGCTAATGGATTACCTCTGTAATCATCCCAGATAAGCAGTTTCCTTAGCCCATCAGAATTCTCTTACCTTCAATCCTGTTGAGTTTTTATCCTACTTATAAATTATTGGATAATAAACAATAAAAATTTTTACTTCTGAAATAACTATTTTATGCTACCTTCTATTATTTTAATATACCATCACTCTGATTAATAGAAATCAAGACTATAATTAGCCCATGACTTATGCTCATATTTTGATATAATGATCAATGTCCTCTCACCAATCTGATATTACCTTTTCCAAACTCAGGTATGAAATTTAAAATTGTAAAACTGTTTAGATATATTTGATATCCTGACTCTTTTGTGCAGTATTTGGTCACTTACCTTCTAAAGGGGAGTGACAAGAAATAATCAGATAGGTTTGGTATTTTCTATTGTTTATTAGATCAACACAATTGTGAAAGAGAGCCATTCTTTTGTCAAACTAATGGTATAGGAAGAGCTGTCAAATCAAAAAGAAGTTCAAACTCCATAGGTCAATTTTATACAAGTAAGATATTATTAAATAAGAATGTATTTTCAGTCATTCAGTTTCAGGATAGACTGAAGTATTCTCATGTTCATGTGCAAAGCCTGGCATGATGTCGCTAAAACAAATGGATTCTTTAGAACATGTTGCCTTTATGTTTTTAATACCCTTGCAGCAGGTGGCACATGTAACATGACGTATTCTACTGAATGGCTGAAAAGCTCTGGTGGCTTTTCAGTGTTTCTAGTATTCAATATTATGTTCTTATATACAGGGTAAACTTTAACTGGATCTTTTCCAAAGAATTATAGATTATGCCACAACAGGAAATTTTAACCTCCTCTGTTCTTATATTTTTGGTGACTATCATAAAATTTACAGTGAGCATTCAGTCATATCATAAAACATGTTCCCGCCCCCACTCCTTAAAAATTGCCCTTGAAGCTCATGGTATATAAGTTATAAGAAATAAATTATGTCTTTTGGAGGAAACTTCTAAGGAATTATAATCTCAGTAAGGACTATCTCAGCTACTGTTAGCTCTCGATAGTTAAAGGAGTAGATTAATGCTTACAGGAGTCCCAGTGTAAGTTGACATTACCACCTGCCAGCCTGTGCCAAAGGACAAAATCAGAATTTCCAAAACACCTGTGGGCCTGGAGTGGGTGACTTCCTGCATGCTTATTGATGCCTTTGGTTCCGAGGGGATAAAAATTAGTTATGCAAGACTAAGTGAAATTGATAACAAGATTTCAATTGTTTTTTGTTTTTTGGTTTTCGGTTTTGAGATGGGGTCTCATTCTATCACAATCACAGGTCACTGCAGCTTCAAATTCCCAGACCCAAGGGATCCTCCCACTTCAGCCTCCCTAGTAGCTGGGACCACAGATGGAAACCAAAACGCCCAGTTCATTGTTTGTTGTTGTTGTTGTTGTTGTTGTTGTTGTTGTTGTTGTTGTTGTTTTCTGGAAAGACGGAGTCTCCCTCTGTTGCCCAGGCTGGTCTCAACCTCCTGAACTCAAGTATTCTTTCACCTCAGCCTCCCTATGTGCTGAGATTACAGGCATGAGATACCACATTTGGCTCAATTGGTATTTTTAACTGAAATATTGATGGTATTGTTTATAATTGTCAAAATTCTGATGGTCATCTGGAAAAAGACTTTTTCCTTCTTTTTCATATATGTTATACATATATGAAAAGGAAAATAAATTTATGCAAACTGGAATAAAACACTTTTAGAATTTCCTCTAACTCACCATTCAGAATTTAAGCAAGGTGTTCTATGAGAAATATTAAAATAAATTATAACTCTATGAAGCAAAGGATAATTTTAGAATATTAATACTTATTGATAATTTTGTCTGAAAAGCTATTCAAAATGTATTCAAAAACACTCAAAATGCCATAAACCCTATAATAATGTACTCTATATTTATGAAAATTTTTACTCATACTTCTTACCAGGATAAAATCAGATAAAATATGTAAGAAATATCCCACTTAAAGGTAAATCTTATTAACTAAGACAAGTCCACAGTTAAATAAAAAGGACAGTGTGTAAATAATGCCTACAAAATCATTTCAAGACATTTCTCTGCACCTACTCTGTAGCTTATGAGGCTTCTCCTTCATGTAGTAAAGACATCACTTCCTTGGAAATCAGAAACATTGGTAAACTTAGGAATCTCAAATTTAGATCTGAGGAGAATTTCCCTACAGTTAAAGGTACTAAGGGTAAACTCTAAAAGAGACAAATTGAATAGTTCTTTGTTCTACTCCCAGGAATACAGGAACTGGTGAAAACAACAAAATTATTTATGATACAATAAATGTGACTTGAAAAATGTCACCAGGGGATCTGCAAAGCTAATAAATAAAAGTAAATTATCTGACCTTAATAATGTATAATTCTATCTATGTTAAACATTATAACAAGAATGCCTTTGAATATTTATCAATCTCCAAGTCAAGAAAACAGTTCTGAAGGAGGAATACATAAATTAATACTATGAAATCTAAATATTAGAAAGCAAACTTCTGTGGTCAAATCTGTGCCTTAGGGATGAGGACTATGACTACTGTTAGGGTCTGACATCTCTCTGACTTTTTTTTTTTAATTAAATCTGTTCTAAGACATGGTTTATGATTTAGAGATAGGTCTTGAAAAGCAGAAGCTTTTTCTTATTATCCAACTCTGCAAAGATAATTAAAAGCAGCAGAGTCCTTCTGAAATACCTATTTCCTGAAACAAACTAAATGAGAGAGAGAGGGTGTTTTGCTACACAAACCCCAGGAAATTTTGGTTTCATTTTGTTAACAAAATCAACCCAAAAATTATATCAAAATTTTTGATGGTCAAATAATTTGAACTATAAATGATCTGATTTTTCTGTTAGCCTACTTGAAAGCTAAATGCCCTTACATAATATCTTTATGAAAACCACTCAACAATCAGAATTACTTATTAGGATTTATTTGTAATATGTAAAAATAATTTGTTGTTTGTCATTAATTTGTATACGTACATATAAATATGGGTACAATTTCTGATTATATGAAAATCAACATATTCCCACATTCCTGCCACGTCTTCTATGATGACTCCTATTGTACTGATTTTACCACCTGTTGTAGGCAGACTAATGCCCCTTCCACTCAAAGATGCCCATGTCTTAATCTCCAATTAGTGAATATTTTTGGTTATATGGCAAAGGGAAATTCAGGTTGTCAATGAAATTGAGGTTGCTAATCAGCTGACCTTAAAATAAGGAAAATTTTTTACATATCTAGGTAAACCAATCTAATAACAGGTGGGGGATAAGTCAAATTTAGAGAGATATCTGAATATGCTATGCTGCTGGCATTGAAGGTGGAGGAAGCAGCCATTAGCCAAGGAATGTAGGAGGTCACTAGAAGTTGAGAAAAGTAGGAAATAGATTCTTTCCAAGAGACTTCAGAAAGAAATACAGCCCTGGTGACACTTTGATTTTGACCAAGGGGACCCATTTCAGACTTTTGAAGTCAAGAACTGCATGAAAATAAACATGTATTGTTTTACCACTAAAGTTGTGGTTATTTATTATAACAAGTATAGCAAATTAATACACTTCAATATTTCTGATAGCCATTAGAATCATAGCCCAACTCCTTCCCAAGTCCTAAGAGGTATTGCATAAACAAGTCCCTCCTTCCCCTCTCATGGCGTCTTGCCACATTCCTCTCTTGGTTACTCTGCTCGAGCAATGCCAGTATTCTCTCATTTTTTTGAATGTGTCAAATTCTTCCACCAGAGGACGTTTGCACTTGCCACTTTGTCTAGATTGTTTTTCCCCCTACTCTTTGCTAGACTGGCTCTTTCTCATTCTTCAAGTTGTGGGTACATGTCATTTTTACGCTAAGGCATCTGTGGACACTCAAAATATCTCTCTAACACACACACACACACACAGAGAGAGAGAGAGAGAGAGAGAGAGAGAGAGAGAGAGAGAGACAGAGCTCTTCTTGTATTTTTATTATTCCTTTTTTTCTGCCTTTATTACTATTTGATGTGAGTATATGTCATTTTTACACTAAGGTATCTGTGGCCACTCTTAAAATATCTCACACACACACACACACACACACACACACACACACAGCTCTTCTTGTATTTTTATTATTCCTTTTCTTCTGCCTTCATTACTGTTTGATATTCTCTTATTTAGTTGTGTATTTACCTTTGTTTCTCACCCCTGCTTGAATATAAGCACCACAAAAGTGAAAACAAAATTGTTTTCTGTTGAAAGCCCAGAATATAAAATGGACTCTTATGAAAAGCTCCATAGTTATTGAAGAAAATAAGCAGAGTGCTTTAACAATATCAAACGACTTGCAGTTATCAAAATATTGTATTTGTATTAATCCATTCTCACGTTGCTATAAAGAATTGCCCAAGACTGGGTAATTTATAAAGACAAGAGGTTT
This sequence comes from Saimiri boliviensis, assembly GCF_048565385.1. Taxonomy (NCBI): domain Eukaryota; kingdom Metazoa; phylum Chordata; class Mammalia; order Primates; family Cebidae; genus Saimiri; species Saimiri boliviensis. The sequence goes on along the minus strand of NC_133466.1, from coordinate 25,030,299 downwards.
AATTGACTTACAGTTCCACATGGCTGGGGAGGCTGATCACGGCAGAAGGGGAAGCAGGTACATCTTACATGGTGGCGGGTGAGAGAGCAAGCAAAGGGGGAAGACCCTTGTATAAAACCATCAGATCTTGTGAGAACCCACTCACTATCATAAGGACAGCATGGGGGAAACTGTCCCTACATGTACATATAGTTATAAAATGTACATGTAATAAGTCTATCTACATAAAATGGTTTGCTTTTTCTTTGAAGAGCAACAACACCTAGTGCTCCCCTGTTATGTCATTCACTACATAATCCTACAATTTGGTGACTTATATATCTTTTCTACTGGATTTTTAATACTGTAAGAGGGGAGATAATACCATTTATCACTATATGTCTAGCATTTGACCTGAATATAGTATTTAATGATACTTGGTGAATGAATGAGTGAATGACTAGATAATCAAAGTACTCTATATTTATAAATTTTTAATTCTTATTTTTATAAACTTTACAATTCTTTTTTAACTTCTATTTAGTTACCATATACGCTAAGAAATACACTACAATATTTCTCTAGTACACCATTTCTACATTTAAGATCTTTAAATAATTCAGAACAATATAGGACCAATAATATACAATTGTTATTGTGCAGTATCTCTTCTTCATTTGAGCAAAAGAAAGATAATCTGGTTCTAACTAACAGCATTCTCCTATAGAACATTTTTTGAAACAAAATTTAAATTATAAAATCATTTTTATACTTAGAAAATTTTTTAAATTACATTAAAAATAGCTATATTTTTTTAATCTATAAAAGAAGATCATATACTTTTCTACAGATTTGGTGCCTGATTGATCCTTCTTTGTCTGAAAATATTAGCTATTCAGTGTCACAATTATCATGGGGTGTAAAGACTTTTGTGCATATCTCTTATAAAGATTGTGTCTGGGCTAACATCCCTCCTACCTCATTCTATCCCCTCACACTGTGACCTCTGAATCTTTAACAAAGAAAATACAATAAAAGACAATTTTAGAGCTTTGGAAGGGCCTGAAGTTTGCTTTATCAAGGACAATACTGGCAACTTTCCAGAAACCTGGAGGCCATGGCTCATCTGCAAATCATGTACATATATTTGCATGAATTTTATTTTGATTAGTAGCCTCAACCCATGATGATACTTAGGATGAATGAAGCATTTTACATATATGAATAAATGAAGACAATTTAGTAGTCTTACTGCTCATGGCTGTATTTTCCCTATTTCTTAACTCTAATTCTCCTCATCCATCCCCTTCTTGTTATTCCTTCACTTTAAATTCATATGGGTTTTTTTTTTTTTTTTTTGCTTATGTTCTCTTTTTAGCATACTGATTTTGCATTGGTGGTGGGAAGGAAGTTGCCTGGCTATTGTGTTTCATTGATTCATTTGACCTAGATCTACTATAACCAAAATTATTATGACTCGGTGATTTTTACAAAGTTTTTGTTTTATCTCAACTGAAATAAATTGGCATTTTTGGGGGGCTGAGTCAGTGAAGTACACAAACTTTGATAACTGTACAATTTTGTTTTGAAGCATTTGTCCTTAAGGTGGTCCATAAACTAAAATATAATTTTAGGGACAAATATATAAAAGCCGCATATAAATGTGCTAAACGTACAGGCAAAGACGAATTACTATTTTATTAAGAGCTTTTAATTTTCCTGAAACTTTGTATTGAAATAATAGAAAATTCTTGAGAGTATCAGGAGTGATTAAATGGTAGTTAACTAATTTTATGATCAATGATATAAGTCTGTAAACGTTACCAAGCAAATCCTTATGCACTTAATGTGGTCAATGACTGATAAAGAAAATGATTTTTCTCTGTGTATTCAATGCAGACTATCCCCAGAGGATAAAAGGCAATCAATTCTAGATTTGGGAAAACAATATTGTTTCTTCCTTACCTTTATAATTCATTTTGTGTTCTTTTCTCTTTTTCATTCTTTTCTCTCTTATTTTATTCTTCTACACTCTAACACACTTCATTTCTTTCCAGGCCAGATGCAGTGGCTCATGCTTGTAATCCCAGCCCTTTGGGAGCCTGAGGTGGGTGGATCACCTGAGGTCAGGAGTTCGAGACCAGCCTGACCAACATGTTGGAAACCCGTCTCCACTAAAATGCAAAAAATTAACTGGGCATGGTGGCGCATGCCGATAATCCCAGCAGGGAGCTGAGATTGCACTATTGCTCTCCAGCCTAGGCAACAAAAACAAAACTCTGTCTCAAAAAATTATTTCTAGTACTTTAGCATAGTCAGATCTTCTACGAGAATAATATATTTATGTTTGTATTAGTTATTTCTGAGTAGGGCCTAGTTTATTTATAAGGAATAATATTTATTTATTCCTCTTCCATTTGGAGCAATGGAAATACACATGAAATTACTTCAGAATATGATTAATGTCTCCCATTTATAAGTTGTAAAGATGGCAATTCAGTTATAAATATTTAAAGTTAAAAATCCACAAATATTATACAGAACTCAATGTTATAAAGTAATAGAAATATGACTGTGAATATTACTTTAGGAATTTAGGTTCACATGAATATGTAATTTGGATCAATTGGTGTTTGATTACAGAAGCAATTGACAAGGAGAGATATCAAATAAAGAATTTATTATGAGGTAATTCTTTATACAATTACGAGCTCTGATGAGGAAGACCACGGAGAGTCTGCTGCCTCTGCATTGGTAATTGCACCTGAAGCCTGGTTAGTTGTCAAACTCAGCCTTTGGGAAGGACAGCTGTGCTGGATAGAGCAGTGGAGATAAACTAGGACTCATCAGGATAAATTGGAACTCATTAGGATAACTTAAAACTCAAACCTGATTTCCACAACCTCTAACCTGGCCTATCTAACCTGCAGGAGAATGTAATGCCCTTTGTCACACCTCTGTCACAGAGTTGCTAATGTACTTTTTCCAGAACTTGAAAATAGTGAAATGGAAGATTCAGTAGGATCTGAAGGGCTTTTCAGCCTGGCTGCTGCCACATACCAACAAGATGACTAGCAGATGCACAAAAACATGAGAAAGCTAAAGCAATGTCTAGTTTTTAGAAAATCTAAGCAAAACCATTCAGGACATAGGTGTAGGCAAGGACTTCATGACCAAAATGCCAAAAACAATGGCAACAAAAGCCAAAATAGACAAATGGGACCTAATCAAACTCCACAGCTTCTGCACGGCAAAGGAAACAGTCAGTAGAGTGAATCGGCAACCAACAGAATGGGAAAAAATTTTTGCAGTCTACCCATCTGACAAGGGGCTGATATCCAGAATTTACAAAGAACTAAAGCAGATCTACAAGAAAAAAACAAACAAGCCCATTCAAAAATGGGCAAAGGACATGAACAGATACTTTACAAAAGAAGACATACAGGAGGCCAACAAACATATGAAAAAATGCTCATCATCACTGGTCATCAGAGAAATGCAAATCAAAACCACATTGAGATACCATCTCACACCAGTTAGAATGGCGATCATTAAAAAATCGGGAAACAACAGATGCTGGAGAGGATGTGGAGAAATAGGAACACTTTTACACTGTTGGTGGGAATGTAAATTAATTCAACCATTGTGGAAGACAGTGTGGCGATTCCTCAAGGACCTAAAAATAGAAATCCCATTTGACCCAGCAATCCCATTACTGGGTATATATCCAAAGGATTATAAATCATTCTACTACAAGGACACATGCACACGAATGTTCATTGCAGCACTGTTTACAATAGCAAAGACCTGGAACCAACCCAAATGCCCAACGATGATAGACTGGATAGGGAAAATGTGGTACATATACACCATGGAATATTATGCAGCCATCAAAAACGATGAGTTCACGTCCTTTGTAGGGACATGGATGAACCTGGAAACCATCATTCTCAGCAAACTGACACAAGAGCAGAAAATCAAACACCGTATATTCTCGCTCATAGGTGGGTGTTGAACAATGAGAACACATGGACACAGGGAACCCAGGGAGGGGAGCACTACACACTGGGGTCCGTTGGGGGGAAATGGGGGAGGGGCAGGGGGGTGGGGAGGTGGGAAGAGATAGCATGGGGAGAAATGACAGATACAGGTGAGGGGACGGAAGGCAGCAAAGCACACTGCCATGTGTGTACCTATGCAACAATCTTGCATGTTCATCACATGTACCCCAAAACCTAAAATGCAATAAAAAAAATGGAAAAAAAAAAGAACTGTGTTATTTTTCAGAGAAATAAATAAAACCATCCTAAAGTTTGTATGGAACTAAGAAGGATTCCAAATGGCCAAAACCGTTCTGAGCAAAAAGAACAAAACTGAAAGAAGCACACCACTTTGCTTCAAAATATTTTACAGGGATATAGTAACCAAAGAGCATAGTGTTGATATAAAAATAGAACACAGAACAGTGAAATAGAATAGAGAACCCAGAAATAAATCCACATATTTACGGTCAACTAGTTTTCAACAAAGGTGCCAAGAACATGTATTGAAGACAGGGCACTCTCTTCAATATACTATACAGGAAAAACCAATGAAACTAGACTCCTATTTCTCAGTGTTTATAAAAATCAACTCAAAATGGATTAAAGACTTCAATGTATAAATGAAAGCTCTAAAATTACAAGAAAAAATGTAAGGAAAATACTTCAGGGCATTGTTCTAAGCAAAGATTTTATGGCTGAGACCTTAAAAGCACATGTTTTAAAAAAAAAAAAAAAAAAAAAAAAAGGCATCCAAATAACACCATATTGAACTAAAAAGCTTCTGCACAGTAAAGGAAGCAATCAATGAAATAAAGTGAAATGAAGAGACAACACGCAGAATCAGAGAAAATATTTGCAAACTGTTCATCTAACAAGGAACTAATAATCCAAAATATACAAGGAACTCAAACAACTCAATAGTAAAAAACAATTAATCCCATTAAAATGTGGGCAAAGGACATTTCACAAAAGAAGACACACAAATGGCCAATAGGTATATGAAAAAAAATTCAGCATCACAAAGTATCAAAGAAATACAAATAAAAACCAAATGAGATACTATCTTACCTCAGTTAGAATGGTCATTATTGGCCCGGCACAGTGGCTCATACCTGTAATCCCAGCACTTTGGGAGTCCAAGGCAGGTGGATAACTTGAGGTCCAGAATTTGAGAACAGCTTGACTGACATGGTGAAATTCCATCTTTACTAAAAAAAAAAAAAAAAAAAAAAAATAGCTACATGAGATGGTGGACACCTGAAATCCCAACTACTCTGGAGGCTGAGGCAGGAGAATTGCTTGAACCCAGGAGGCAGAGGTTGCAGTAGGCCAAGATCTTGCCACTGCACTCCAGCCTGGGTGTCAAAGCAACACTCCATCTAAAAAAAAAAAAAAAAAAAAAAATGGTAATTAGTTAAAAAAAAAAAAAAAAAACATGCTCCCAAGGTTATGGAGAAAAAGGAACTCATGTACTTTTGGTATGAATGCAAATTAGTAGAGCCACTATTGCAAACAGTATGGAGATTTCACACACAAAAAAGTAAAACCAAACACCACATGTTTTTACTCATAGGCAGGTGATGAACAATGAGAACACATGGGCCCAGGGAAGGGAACAACTCTCACTGGGCTAGGTAGTGGGGGGAAGGGGAGGGGAGGGATAGCAGTGGGGTGGGCAAGATGGGGAGGGATAATACCAGGAGAAATGCCTGATGTAGGCAATGGGGGCAGGGATGGGGGATAGAGACAGCAAACCACCACAGCATGTATGAACCTATGCAAAAATCATGTAAGACGCAGGATGTGCACCTGTACTCCAGAGCACAAAGTACAATAAAAAAAAAAAAAAGTAAAAATACAACTACCATGTGATCTGGGAATCCCACTACTGGATATTATTCAAAGAAAATAAAACCAGTTTATCAAAGGGATATCTATACCCCTATGTTTATTGCAATATTATTTACAATAGCAGAGACATGGAATCAAACTAAGTGTTCATCAATGGATGACTGGATTGTTTTATATGTGGCATACTATTCAGCCATTAAAAAGAATGAAATTGTATCATTTGCAGCAACAGTGATGGAATTGGAGGTCATTATATTCAGTGAAATAAGTCAGATACAGAAAGACAAATATGTTTCCATGCATATGTGAGAGCTAAAAAAGCTGATCTCATGTAGGTAGAGAGTAGAATGATATAGTAGACACCAGAGCTGGAAAGAAGGAGTGGTGGGAGGAACAAATACACAGGTACTGGGTCCAAACATACAGTCAGATAGAAGAAATAAATTCTAATGTTTAATAGCAAAGTAAGGTGACTACAGTTAACAACAATGCGTTATATATTTTAAACTTTCAATTCTGAGAAGACTGGATTAGTGGCCAACTTTCCTGATTCCGTTGTAGTATTCTGTTGAATTTAATCACAAGATATAAAAATAGCAATAGGATCTCCAGGAAATCTGCATTTCAGACTTAGTCTTCCTTAACCTCTAGTATGTAATAGCAACCCAAGTTTCCCTTGATAGTCATAATTAATCACTAACAAATAAAGTAAACCTCTTCTTGGCCTGTTGATTCACTGGCATGAGGAAGGCAGGTGGTCGATTTGGCAATGTTAACTCCCTGTTTAATGAAACCATTGCTATGTCCCCTAATAGAAGTATTTCTTCCTTGGGAACAAGTCTAATAAAAGCCACAGTTATGTAGATAGAAAACAAATGTTTCCACTAGTGGAACACTACACACAGCACTAAAAAAAGATCACTTCAATTTTCATCTCTTGATCCCTGGAACCATTAATACTGGGTTTGAGAGAAAAAGCAAAGACACCCTGAAAAACATTACCTTGGCCTCATGAACTATTGCCACCCAGCTGGTGCCATAACTCAACCATCAAAAATTTATTTCAATATCCAATGGGGTAACATGGTGAAGTTAATTGGTTGGATAAGCATAAACCCGTTGCCACAGTGTTTGCTGTAAAATGAATGTGTGTTTTAGTGTAAATGAAGCATTGCCCCTTCCTTGACGGAAGAGGGTCTGTGTAATCGACTAATGTAAGATAGCTCACTGATCTTCCAAGATTAGTGCCTTATTAGAGATTCAGTTTTGCTCTCTGCTGCTGGCAGTAGGAACTCAGAATGGCTGCCACCATACTGACCATGGTAACTGAAAGTCCATGTTGCTGTTTCCATGCATTGCTATTCTGTTTATGGCCCTGGAAAGGAACATGGAGCAGACATGCATAGAATGAGTCATGTATCCAGAGTGTCCTCAGTGAGTAATCATATGGAATTTAATATTTTCATACCTCATATTCCACCCGGAAATGCAATCACATTTCTTAGAAGTCTCTAACCATCTTTCCTTCTAGAAAAAATGAACAGTAGTTGTACTCCTACTGTTCCTCAAGACAACACCAGAATGGGGCTGTAATGCTTAGTAAAACTATGTAATCCATGAATACCTACCTGCATCATATAAGACTCCCTCAGTAATTAATTTATCCTCTTTGTGCTTAAGTTTCCTCATATAAAAAAATTAGAATTAAAATAGTATTTACATCTGTAAGGTTACTGTGAGAGATCAATAATATTATGTGTGTAAATAAGACTGCCTGGCACTTGATACAGGTTCAACAAGTGCTGTCTTCATTACATCACCATCATAATTTTGTTTTTTTATTAAAATTTAGTTTTAAACTATAGTTATGTAACTTTTTATTTGTGTATTTCTGGTTTTTTGCATGATTCTTAATTAAAAGATCATATTTTATACTTTTGGAATATTAAAAATACCAAGCACAGAATCCTATGATTACTGACTAATATGTAAGTGTTGTATTTAATACAGTTTGCTCAATGTACTAGAAATATTAGAAGAATGTTTAGATAGAAATAAAATTATGTTTATATTATATATTACACAAAAACATTATCCCATAGCTACTACTGGTTTATTCATGGCAATATCCCTAGAGTCCAAGGCAAAGGTTGGATCAAACTAAGGACTAAATTATTATCTGTTGAATAAATGATGATATGTAGTGTATTGCAAGATTTGAGGCAAAATTGGAAAGTTACACCATGAATAGTTGAGTCTTTTACTTTGGGCTACCAATCCTTGCCTTGTTCCTTCCTGATACCAAGTAGCAATGTTAGGGACTTGGGCAAGTAAGTAGAAATCTCTCTACCAACATACAACCTTTTCAGAGATATAGATACATAAACACATAAATATTTATTCATACACGCAACAGCATACATGTGTGGTTACACAGGTATGTGTAGGTAACATAGATGAAAGATTTTTATAACAAATGAGTAATATGTAATGTAGTATTTTATTGCGAGAGGAAAGATTGCTGAGCCTGAAGATTTAAAAGTAAGAATTAAGGAGGTACAATTTGAACCAGTACTTGAAGGAATTTGAAGCCAAAAAGAGGCAGAGAGTTCTTGGATGTAAGAAAATAGATAAGCAAAATAATTGGAAGTGGAAATTGTCATAGTTTCAAAAATGTGTTAAAGAAGAGGTTTTGCACTGAAGAATAGTCAAGATTCACAGTTAGATCTATCATTGACTTTTACACTTAAATACACTCACTGTGACGTTAGTGAGAAGCACCCAAAAGTGATCCAGCCCTGTCTGCTGCACTCTGTGCTCTTCTCACTGCTTCTCAGCTATGTGTCTGTATTCGGATATGACATCCATCCAAAGAGTCAAATATACACAGTCATATACACAGTGTAGCACATTGGGATGACACATATTGTGTCTACTCACACAGCCAAATTTATCTGGATCCCAGATTGTAGACAATATAAAGACCCAGCAAACATCCCTCCCAGAATAAAAACAGTAAATCTTCAAGACTGGAACGAAATAAAGGACTATGTTGTTAGTCCACAGGATTTTCATGAAAAATAAATGTTATTTATTATAATAACTCTAAACTCATTTTTTTTTTTTTGAGATGGAGTCTCCCTCTGTCACCCAGGCTGGAGTTCAGTGGCATGATTTCGGCTCACTGCAACCTCCCTCTCTCAGGTTCAACTGATTCCCCTGCCTCAGCCTCCTGAGAAGCTGGGACTATAGGCGTGCATCACCATGCCAAGCTAATTTTTGTATTTTTAGTAGATACACAGTTTCACTGTGTTAGCCAGGATGGTCTTGATCTCCTGACCTCATGATCTGCCTGCCTCGGCCTCCCAAAGTGCTAGGATTACAGGCCTGAGCTACCATGCCCGGCCAGCCCTATCTTTTATATTTTACTTATTCTTCAATTTGAACTTATTTCCAAACAAGGGGGGCAAAAAAGAGGGAAAAAAAAGTCTATCCTTTTTAACCTTCTTTCTAAATTTGTGATACCAATTTATTTCTCATTTCGAGTTTTTTTTTTGTGACTACCATGAAGAGTGAAGGGAATTTCTCTCTAATACAGTGTTCTGTACACTGTGTCCTGTCTATGACAGAATGTTTCATAATGGCGATCTATTATGACATAAATAATTGTCTGAAATTTCAGTCTACAAAGCCTGAAACTGTAAAAGTACAATTAGATTGCCCAGGGACATCACAAAATTAAATGAAAGCTGGTTTGAACCTAGCCATCTTTTTAAAGTTTGGCCAGCAAACAACCAACATGGAAATGAAATACAGATATATAGATAATACAGTTGAGACTACACTGTCAAAGTTTCTGAACTAGCTCTGGGTTCTCAGGTAGGTGGGTGTCTGCTGTGTAATTTGCCCAAATTCTACAGCTTTCCCTCAGAAACAGCTTTATAAGGTTGTTATTTATTTCAGAAGTTGGCTGATACCCAAATGAAAATCGTCGACATTTAGCTAATGAGTTTAAACTGAAGTGAAAATGAGTTGGGGTGATCACATTTGGTTTGGTTATGATTGAGAACACCTGCAGAACAAAATTCTTGACTTAAAAACATACTTTGAAACTGATAGCTTTAAATATCACCAGGGTATATATTCCAGTACAGCGAGGTCCTGCTTATACAGCAGTTAGAATTATCAGATCCTGCTTTTAGAATGTTGGCCACTGCCACCATCCCTGAGGACCTATATCCTTTTTAAAGTACTTAGGATGGTAGAACCAAAGAAAGTCAGATCTGGAAAAATAAAGGTTAGTGTTTATTTAGGCCTCATTTTAGAGACGGGCAAACTGTCACCCTAAGAAGTTTAGAACTGCACTATGTGACAAAAGTCCTAAGAAGGTGGAACAAAATTCCTTGGGAATTCTAGGATAGTGATTATTTTGGTAGACGACAGGTTGCTAAAATAAGGAGGCAGCTGCTTTGAGATAAGACTTCTTGGTGGGAGTCATTGGGATTTGGATGGTTTGCCAATGCCGGGCCAAAGACAAAAATGAGGGTTTAATTTTTATAGAAATTTGCTTTTCTTACCCTAATGACCTTCCTTTTTTTCCTAAATATTGTATCCAATATGATCACAAGCTATCCAGTGGAAGGACTTTCCAGTTTTCTGGATGGGAGTAAAGTCAAGTGCACATACCCCCACACTAGTGAGGTTGATGTATGTTTGACAACTTAAGATAGATTTTAAGGAAAATAGATAAATTTATCCTGCTCTCTAATCTAAATTGTTTCTTTTGCATTGTCAACTTTTTGCCCTGCCAAGCCCTCTTTTCAGAAATGCTTTCACAGAGGAAAAGTGACTAACTAGAAGGTCATCTTGTCTTCATCACCTTCTCTTTTCCTTGCTCTGTTATTTGGTCCACAAATCTAGCCTAAAAATCACTGAAATGCTTTCAGTCATTTGTCTTATAAACTGTGCTACCCTGAGGAATTGTTTATAAACCTCCTTGCACATATTTGTAAGTTTATTTCCAAACTACTTTTAAAAATAGATCAAAAGTTAAGATCGTTCAAAATCTTAACTACAGTCAAATCTTCAGTAAATGTTTTACCTATTTGTATTTCACTAACAATACGTAAGAGTTAGTCCCTGTTACCCTCACCACATTTATATATCCATACTAACACAGTATATTTTCTCTCATTATCAGTGTTTGACCTATTTTCCTATATTTCATGCTACTGGATGCCTTTTCCCACATCGTCTGTTCATTTTTCTAAACGTCCTTCATAAAAGACTAAATACGTCCTGTGTAAACATTCAATGAAATCATGGGCAGTCATCTAATACAGGAATTGTTAAAGATGTCAAATAGTGTGTGTAACATGCTGACATTCGTTTTCTCAGGACATATATATGTCCAGGCTTGTATGAGTGGAAAGTATCTCTGAAATGATCTATATAAAACTGGAAAGCATGCTTGCTTCTGAGATGACATATGATGGATTCAGAGGCAGGGCTAGGAGGAAAATTTTCTTTTCACAATGTCATGTGGTAACTTTTGATTTTACCTTATATATAGTTACCAATTTAAATTTTAAAAAGTAATATCCACAAAACCGAAAAAAAATGGCATATAAAATGGAAATAATAAGTAAAATAGGGTGAAATCAAAGCTGTCAGTGAATCTTTCTCCAAGCAGCTAGTGGTGCCTGAAAACAGATTGTTGGATATGACTGTCAATGAACAGCCAGAGGGTAATGTGATCAGGGCCTGCTGTGTTGGCATCCATATCCTAGGGTGACTGGTAATTCCAGTCTCCCTGGTGACTCCCCCTCACTCTTGCAGAAACCCTGAGGCACACAAGTAGCACAAAGTGTTCCAAAGGCCCAGCTAATAGTGAATCTTTCTCAGAGAGGCAAAACAAAACAACAACAAAGTCAAACCCAAATCATGTGCAATAACTTTGGTTGCTGTACTTGTCTAGAAATCATGTATCACTGCATTGTATTTTCAAATGAGATAAACACCATAATTGAAGTATAAATTATTTTTATAAAAACAGAAATAAATTAAAAGTACAAGGAATTTCAAGCAAATATAAAAGGTGAAATCACCTAGAATCCCATCGTACACAGATGTCATATATTAATATTTTCATTTCTCATACATATGCATATGTACATTATATATTTTATATGCTCCATGTGTGTTTTAAATGTTTGCATGTATATTAATCTTTGTATATTTACTTCATTGATTTTTTATCTTATCTATTTATTTTTGAAGACTGAGTCTATCCTTTATCCCCCAAAATGGAGCGCAGAGGTGTGATCTCCACTCACTGCGACCTACACCTCTGGGATTCAAGCAATTCTCATGCCTCAGCCTCCCAAGTAGCTGGGATTATAGTCACCTGATACCATGCCTGGCTAATTTTTTATTTTTAGTAGAGAGAGGGTTTTGCCATGTTGGCCAGGCTGATCTCGAACTCCTGATCTCAGGTGACCTGCCCACCTTGGCCTCCCAAAGTGCTGGAATTACAGGTGTGACTTCCTGTTCCTGGCCTCATTTAGTTTTACATTCTTGAGATAATGCTTTAAAAAAAAAATTACAAGTAGATAAAACCAGTTATCTAAGCAAATGCTTTTAGAAGTAAAATTTAGTTCTTCTTGAGAGGTCCTTCACATCTTGTTAGTTGTATTCCTAGGTATTTTATGCTCTTTGTAGCAGTTGTGAATGGGAATTCACTCATGATTTGGTCTCTGTTTGTCTATTGTTGGTGTATAGGAATGCTTGCAATTTTTGCACATTGATTTTGTATCCTGAGATTTTGCTGAAGTTGCTTATCAGCTTAAGGAGATTTTGGGTGGAAACAATGGGGTTTTCTAAATATACAATCATGTCATTTGCAAACAGGGACAATTTGACATCCTCTCTTCCTATTCAAATACACTTTATTTCTTTCTCTTATCTGATGACCCTAGCCAGAACTTCCAACACTACGTGGAATAGAAGTGGTGAGAGAGGGCATCCTTGTCTTGTGCCAGTTTTCAAAGGGAATGTTTCCAGGTTTTGCCCATTCAGTATGATATTGGCTGTGAGTTTGTCATAAATAGCTCTTCTTATTTTGAGATATGATCCATCAACTACAAACCACTGCTGAAGGAAATAAGAAAGGACAGAATCAGATGGAAAAACATTCCATGCTCACGGTTAGGAAGAAGCAGTCATGAAAATGGCTAAATTGTCCAAAGTAATTTGTACATTCAATGCTATCCTCATCAAGCTACCAATGACCTTCTTCACAGAATTGGAAAAAAAACACCTTTAACTTCATATGGAACCAAAAAAGAGCTCACATAGCCAAGAAAATCCTAAGTAAAAAAAAAAAACAAACAAGCTGAAGGCATCATGCTACCTGACTTCAAACTATATTACAAGGCTACTGTAATCAAAACAGCATGGTACTGGTACCAAAACAGTGATATAGACCAATGGAACAGAACAGAGTCCTCAGAAAGAATACCATACGACTACAACCATCTGATCTTTGACAAACCTGACAAAAACAAGCAATGTGAAAAGGGTTCCCTATTTAATAAATGGTGTTGAGAAAACTGGCTAGCCATACACAGAAAGCTGAAACTGGATCCCTTCCTTACACCTTATACAAAAATTAACTCCAGATGCATTAAAGATTTAAACATGTGGCCTAACACCATAAAAGAAGAAAACCTAGGCAATACCATTTAGAACATAGGCATGGGCAAAGGCTTCATGACCAAAACACCGAAAGCAATGGCAACAAAAGCCAAAATAAACAAATGAGATCTAATTAAACTTAAAGAGCTTTCACACAGCAAAAGAAACTATCAGTAGAGTGAACTGGCAACCAACAGAATGGGAAGAAATTTTTGCAATCTATCCATCTGACAAAGGGCTAGTATCCAGAATCTACAAAGAACTAAAACAAATTTACAAGAAAACAACAAACAACCCCATCAAAAAGTGGGCAAAGGATATGAACAGACACTTTTCAAAAGAAGACATTTATGCAGCCAATAAACATGAAAAAAAGCTCATCATCACTACTCATTAGAGAAATGTAAATCCATACCATATTGAGATACCTCCTAACACCAGTTATAACAGTGATCACTAAAAATTAAGGAGACAACAGATGCTGGAGAGGATGTGGAGAAATAGGAATGCTTTTACACTGTTGGTGGGGGTGTAAATTAATTCAACCATTGTTGAAGACAGTGTGGAGATTCCTCAAGGATCTAGAAATAGAAATACCATTTGACCCAGCAATCCTATTACTGGGTATATACCCAAAGGATTAGAAATTAACCTATTATGAAGACACATGCACATGTATGTTTATTGCGGCACTGTTCACAATAGCAAAGTCTAGAACCTACCCAAATGCCTATCAATGTTAGACTAGATAAAGAAAATGTGGCACATACATACCATGGAATACTGTGCAGCCATAAAATAGATGAGTTCATGTCCTTTGCAGGGATATGAATGAAACTGGAAACTGTCATTCTCAGCAAACTGACGCAAGAACAGAAAACCAAACACTGAATGTTCTCACTCATAAGTGGGTGTTGAACATGAAAACACACAGACACAGGGAGGGAAACATCACACTCCAGGGCCTGGGGGGTGGGGAACTATGGAAGGAATAGTAGGGGGAGGGGGAATTGGGGAGGGATAGCATGAGAAGAAATACCTAATGTTGATGACAGGGCAATGGATGCAGCAAACCACCACCATGGCATGTGTATACCTTTGTGACAAACCTGCACGATTTGCACATATACCCTAGAACTTAAAGTATAATTTTAAAAAAAGAAGTAAAATTTATGTTAAGGTCCAAAGAATTGAGGGTTATTCCATTATCTGTAAGTATGATTGTTGAGGCTTTTTCTCATTTGTATGGCATTTGGCAAATTTTGATATTTGTTTTAATGCTAGTTTTGGAAAAGCAATCAGGAAGCCTATCTGTGTGTGTGTGTGTGTGTGTGTGTGTGTGTGTGTGTGTGCACGCACACACAAACAGCATATACATATATTCTTCCATAGTTTTTATTCTATTTAGTTTTTATCCTTTTCTGGCTTCATTTTAATAATGCATATTTTTCCATAACACACACTTCAAAAAAATTGTCTAATGTATGCATTTATCTCCTCTAGTTTTTATACATGTCCTCTCATTTTTTAAAATTTGGGAGTGGGGATAGTAGAATTGCTTTTTTTTTTTTTTAATGACTACAACTGTGTATTCAACTGGCTTTTTGTTTAAATAATCAACTCATGAGCTTGCTTACTTACAGTTAACAGTTTATTTAGCTCTGTAATTCTACTCTGACATTTATTGGGTATTTTTATTGTCTTTATTACTCACTTTCTCCTAAATATTAATTATTTAAACTCATGAGTTGAATGTTTCTTTCTTTTATTTCTAAGTAATAAAGGCTTTTAGGGTTAGATTGTATTACTGATCAGTTAAACATTATTTCATAAAGCAAGATACACTGTATAGATGTCTAAAGCCTATAAAATATTTTGCAATTTGAGTATTATGCCACAGACATGTAAAATGTATTAGACACGTTAATTGTAGAAAAACCTTCAAAGTACTATAAACATATAGACAATATAAAAAATGACTTTAATTTATAAATTTGACCCATATAAAATGAATATGTGAATAAATAACAAGCTAAAAATTTTTCAAAAAATTTACCCTCTAAGACTTTAGAAAAGCATTTGAAAATAAACTTTGTATTTTAAAATATCCCTGAATAATGGATTTGAGCTTAAAGTTCAGATCACTTCTTTGACAAAAAAATACCTTCGATGAATCTGAATATTAAAATAGCTCATTGACTTTTCCCTTAACAATTTAAAAGAGTTCTCAAAATAATCTCTTATTCTCATTTTTGTATTTAACTTACGTTTATTGCCCCCCCACTCCACATTTAATGTGAGTTGAGAACTGTGATTGAATAGATACGTTATTAAAGCTTTTTTTTTTTAATTAGGCTATCAAATACCTATTTATCATGTAAATCTGATATCGACAGCAGCAGTATGAAATGCTGCTTAATTACCTGGAGGTGGTCAACAAAGTCTACTTAGGTTTTTAATGACCAAATCAATAAAATTGCCAAGAGATTAACCATAGGATTTTATTTGGTAATATCATATAATCAGATTCATATCAACAATATCAAATGTCAGTCCCCACACTTGAGTCTTTGAAGAAACTTAGTTTTTTCTTGATGTCCAGCCATTATCAAATGTTTTGAAGGAATAATATTCCCTTCTAAATAGAAAATAGTAAGCAAGATTAAAATAAAATGAGAGAACTTCTAAGAAAAATACGTAGATTATGTTTTATGGAATTTGTCTTTTCTAACTTTTTCTTTTCCTTCTTTTAAACAAGCATTGATTCTTTTTAATTTATAGCAAAAATTTAAACAAAAAACTTATTGTAGTCAAGGGTTCACTATTACATCTTATAATATGGCTGGAATTACGAAATGTGTGCTGGTATTACACTTAATATCTGATAGATAAAAAATAAACAATATTCTTTATCTTTGTTCTGTTACTAATCCTCAGAAATTAAAAAATAAAGATCTCTTTAAAAAGTATGTAAATTAATTCTCTTGACCTAGGCACCGTTGCAAGAATGCATATAAAAGCAATAATTAAATGTCAAATAAGTTTTTTGCAATTTTTATTCTGTAGAATTTAAGAAACACATATAAATTCTAAATGTGAAACAAGAACGCTATTTAAATCAGGAGGGAGTGTCATTTCTTCCTAATGTCAAACAACCACTCTAAAATAGCACTACCTGTAATTTTGAAATACCATGAATTGATAAGAGACATCCAAATCCTATAATTCAATTCAGTTTCTACCACCAGTCATGATTTTATTTTCCATGGCCTTTAGTCTTGTCTTTAAACTCATATATGTGTAAATTGATAAATTTTCTTTTATACTACAAGAAAAGAACAAAAATGCACAATACAATTAAGAAGAGAAGAAGAATTTTTTTATTCACTTAGAGTTATCTGTGTGTACTTAGTCAATTCACAATCAATTTAAATTGCTATTTTTTAACAGAACTTCAGAAAAGTTTGGGATCTACAAATCAGAAATTGAATTCTAAACAAGAATTTATTACATAGCAGGTATAAAATATGGTAAGTATTAACAATTGAATGTTTGTACACGCCCCCCAAATTCATGCGTTGAAGCCCTAAGCCCCAACATGGCTGTATTTGAAGATGGAACTTTTAAGAAAGTGGTTAAGAGTAGTAAATGAAGCCATACAGGTGGAGCCCTGATCCAATAGGATTAATAACAGAAGAATACAGAGAGTTTGCTCCTCCCTTTCCCATAACACATGTAGTGAAGAAGGCCAAAGCCAAGAGCCACCATCTACAAGTCAGGAAGAGAGCTCTCACAAAAAACTGAATTGGTAAGAACCTTGATCTTAGACTTTTAGCCTCCAGAACTGTGAGAAAACAAACTACTATTGTTTAAGCCACCCACTCCATGGTATTTTGTGATGGCAGTCTGAGTAGACTAAAACAGTCAAATAGAAAATAATAGTTGTTCAATGTGACATTGATTATAACATTGGCATAAATATCCTAATTGCAGCTATGTGAGTTTTGATAGATAGTGTAACAAATTCAAGAAGTTGTTTCTAATTTTTCAGCAAATTTTCAAAACTACAAAAGGAATTAGTATTTTAAACTCTAGGTCAAATCGCAATCTTTAAACAATGTTTTGTATAGATTGTAAAAGGACAATTTTTACAGCAACATCAAAACCCAAGTTTTGTAATTTCCAGTATTGCCCAAATAAGATTAGATTCTTAACTAATCACTGCCATAAAGAAAATTCAACTTTAAATGGGATCTTTGATACCTTTCTTCCTCTATTATTCTTTAGTGAATTTCCTTGTAGAAAAAAAAAAAAAAAAAAAAAAAGTCTAAATGATTAACCTAGATTCTAAGGCTCTTATCTCAACATTTTCAAACTTGTATCTCCCCAAATACATGTGCCCAACACTAATTCCTGCCCTCAACCAAGGCCATCTGGTATCCCCAGCCTCCATTGCCAGCTTATTATTTCCTCCATCAAAAACACAAGCTCCCTCTCTGATTTTAGGCAGACACTGTCTACCATGGTTTACTCACTCTTGAGGTTTACCTTAAGCAACATCATCAGAACACATTTCTATTTCTTCCTAATCAGAATCAACCACTGCCTTGGAACTCTATAGAATTTTTTTAAATGTCTGTAATAGTAGCACTATCACACACTGTTTTATACTGTTTTACTTCATTGTCTTTCCCCTATAATAGAGTGTGATCTCTAAAACAGGAAAGACAGCATCTTGTTTCTTTTTGCATTTCCCAAAAAAACAAACCCAGTACCTATTGGCATAATCAGTGCTATTTTTTTTTGTTCTGAATCAATAAATCTGTAATGCCTTGGAAATGTAAAATTATGTGTCCTTGATGTTCACTTGTTAGGATTCTTCAATAATCAATTTATTTTTTATAGCAATGGTTGGCAAACTATGGTCCATGGGTCAAATCTTGGCATATTTCTATTTTTGTATAGTCTTCCAGCTAAAGAATAATTTTTATACTTTCCAGTGTTTGAAAAAAAATCAAAAGTAGAATAATATTCTGGGACTTATGGCAATTATATAAAATTTTACTGGAATGTAACCATGCTTATTTACTTGGATATTATCTATGAGTGCTTTTGTTCTACAACAGAATTCAACAGTTGTGACAGATTGTATATCTCACAAAACTTGAAACCTTTGCTATTTGACCTCTTACATTAAAATAACACCTTTTAAGAATATTTGATTTTCAGTGTTCATTGCACAGATTTTGCACTTTTGTTTTGCTTTAATAAAATATTTCATTATTTGAGATCATATTGTGATGTTCTATTTGAAAGAATTTTTAAAAGTAATGGGGGTAATATAAAAAAGTTTAGTTATCCAACATGTACTAGAAGATTTATTTTCAAAAGTTATGCCATGAAAGACTGAATTATCTAAGTATGTAAGTGTTACAACATTTTATCATGTTATTATATAAAGTAAGTTTTGGTTAGGTAGAAAACCAGTATCAGTAAATGATCACTAAGTGCCTGCGATGTACAAGATGAAGAGAGGACAATGGAAAAAAGGGGACAGATATAAGAGAAATCAAGAAAGCAAGATAACAACATTAGGAAATTGGATGAAGAACAATGAGAGCAAGTTGTTTGACCACGATGAAAAGACTATCTGTGGTCCTCTTAATAGATACAAAGTTCACAATGACTAAAAATATCAGGAAGAGCTTGATACAGCCAATTCTGAAAGTACCATGTTTGGGAAACTTGTGTGATGTCCAGGAAGGAGTGTTCAGCAGACATCTAGAAATACGATAGTCAAGCTCAGGATACACCTTTGAGTGACATCTCTTTACAAATAATAGTTGAAGATATGAGCATATAAAAACAGAGACGAGCCAAGGACAGAAGTTAGGAAGAACATGTATAACATTGGCTTGGAGTAAGAGTTTATAGAAAAAAAAAACTAAGTATGTAGTAGAATCAGTAGAAAAGAGCATAAGAAAATGAAATTTTCAAAAGTATGTAAGTAATCAATATAATATTGCTGATAACAGAAAGGCTGAGAAAATAAAATACATAGAGATGTCACCAGATTTAGAAAGGAGCATATCATTGAGTGTACCCCTTTTAGATTCAGAGTCGGAGGCATCTCATACCACTAAAGAGCCTTTCAAACCACAAACATACTCACACACTACATTGTTATAAAAGAAGATATGAACATCTCCTTCTTTCAGGATTCAGCCCTCAGCTCTAAAAAAGATGTGACCCCCAAATATTGTCTTTAATAAGCCCAGGAAACAGTTCTGATTATGGCACTATGTGCTTATTATGGTCTAAACATGTCCCCCAAAATTCATCTGTTAAAAACTTATTTCCCAATGCAACAGTGTCAGGAGGTGGGGCCTAAAGGGAAGTGTCTAGGTCACAAGGGTTCTGGAATAGGTTAATGCCACTATAAATAGGATTGGCACAAATTAATCAGGTGCAGTGGTGCATACCTGTAGTCCCAGCTACTTAGGAGGATGAGGTGGGAGAATCACTTGAGCTAGGGAGGTGAGGCTGCAGTGAGCCATAATTGCGCCACTGCAATCCAGCCTGGATGACAGAGTGAGACCTTGTCTCAAAGGAAAAAAAAAAGCTTTCAGGAGTGAGGAGTGTGTTCTCTCTCTTCTGCTTTTCTCCATGTGAAGACAGGGTCTTTATCTAGTCTTGCCCTTACCCTTTGCCCTTACATTATGTGAGGATGGAGCAAGAAGACTCATACCAGATGCCAGCCCCTTGCTGTTGAATCTCCCCACTTCCATTACTGTGAGAAATAAATTTCTGTTTTTTATAAATTATCCAGTCTCAGATGCAGCAGCACAAAACAGACTGAGACAATGCTCTAAACAAAGACAACTGAATTTCAGTGTTGTCAAGGTCTGTGGGTTGTGCTGCTAGCAAAGAAGGGGATGGGATGCAATGAAGATTTGAATAATGGCATTGTATAGAAAAAAATCAGACAATTTAATTAACTTTTCAATTTTTTTTTTTCTCAACACATACTCAGTAAACTCTTGCATTATGAAATGTGGTTTCCTAGCAGTGCCAAATCATCATTTTCTTCTTTTTATTTTTCTTCCAATTGGTATGTGGTACTTAGAAATTAATGCTGTATTTGCAGCAATTGAAATACTTTTAATACTTTACAATTTATACTACTCTAAAATTGTATATAACTAACTAGTTATAGAATTAATATGCTTGGACAGTAGCACTTTTTTTTTTTACATTTCCACCTAAATTCTACTTGAATGCCAGAATGTTTAGTTCTAGAATGTCTAATAATAATACGCCTTTCCAATCTCTGTAAAGTTATATATAATTCAATTTCTCAAAAGATAAAAATCAAATTTTTATAGCTTTATTATCATTAAAATGTTCACACTTATTAGTTTCCCATTACATTGTAATAGATGTACTATTTTAGAAAAAAAATTTACTATAACATATATAAAAATGATTTTAGTTTTTTATTTTTGCATATGTTTATAATATTTTTGATTAAAATATG
This sequence comes from Saimiri boliviensis, assembly GCF_048565385.1. Lineage (NCBI taxonomy): Eukaryota > Metazoa > Chordata > Mammalia > Primates > Cebidae > Saimiri > Saimiri boliviensis. Next base: position 25,009,194 of record NC_133466.1, on the reverse strand, counting down.
TTACATTTCTGTCAGTGTGGGGGTACAGGCCTATAGTCCCAGCTACTTGGGTGGTTGAAGTGGGTGCACCACCTGAGCCCAGGGGTTCAAGTCAGCAAGACTTTGTCTCTACTAAAAAAAGTTCAATATAATAAATTTTTGTATATAATTACATTTAATTTTTAATCTCTTTAATAATAATGAATAGAAGTTGCTATCTTAATATAAACATTAAAAAACAGAGCTTTAAAACATTTTAAATATCTGAAAAGATAAAAGAAATAGAAAATTTTCAAAGAGGATGATAGCCTAAATGTTTAAAAAAGTAATTAAAGGAAGCAGACATCTGTAGATCATGATCTATACAAAAAAAAGAACATTACAGACAGAACATTATGAAGCATTTTATATCTGAAAGTTATAATCTCTGATCAAAGTAATGAGATGAATTATAAAATTGTTCTCATCAGGTCCAAAACTGAAACAGGTTAAATGATTTCCATTTATTTATTTATTTATTTATTTATTATACTTTAAGTTCTGGGGTACCTGTGCAGAACATGCAGGTTTGTTACATAGGTATTTCTAACACTTCAATAAAGATCGATTACTGATCAGAACAATGAAATTGAGGAAAAAAATTATAGCAGATTTGCAACAAATGCAACTGTGGCCTGCTATTTAGAAGATAAGCTAAATTCATCAAAAGTTGAGAAAAGAAAAATAGGACCTCAGTTTCGCTGTTTACAAGATCACAATTCTGGAAAATGGCTATGGCATTCCTTTCATAGTTTCAGAATGATTGTAGCTACACACAATCTGACTTACAGTTTGAAATGTTTGATTGAAATGAACATGGTGAAAATTTGGTATTCAACTATACACCAAAATTAATTCCAACAAAGAAAAAAGTACAGAAGTTATAGTTTGGGTTATTGTTACATATTTCACAAGAAATTTGTGAAATAGCTCTGTAAAAAGCTGTTATTGGAAACATTTTGGTTTCCAATTAAAAAAATATAAACTTTACTTACACAGAAAAAAGAACATCTAATTGCTAGAACTAAAAGAAAGGAACTGAATAGATAGCAAATGAACAACAGTATTAAATAAACATAAATAAATAATTGCTAAATGTGATGTTCTTAAAGAATATATTATGTGGTAAATAACTGGCCAATCATAATAATGCTTTACAAGGCACACAAAAAACACAGTAATTATAGAAAATAATGTAAATTTTCTGGTTTAGTAGAAATCATTTTGAAATTGAGACCAAAATAGCCAAAATATACAATGTAGTAAAAATAGTAAAATATTACTATTCAAAATGGATAAATCAAAATCAAATTATTTATTTAATGGATAGTAAAGGGAGAGAAGAAATTTTATACAAAAATAAAAAGTAAATACTACTTATTAGCTCAACTAGATTGCACAGGAGAAGAAATCTGAACTGAAAATATTAACTGTGCATAATTCAATTATCAGTGGGAAAAGCAAGGATGTTAAAATTAATGAGTATGTCACTGTTTTTATACCTCATGTTTTTTAAAAGTGCATGGTTTTGACTTCAGCGAAGGACCGAATAAAACAACTAATGTTTTAAAGTCTTAGAGAGAAAGATTATGGAGGACAACACTATGATAACGATACTAGAATGAGTGATTAAGGAGGAGGATTACAAAGCAAAATTTTGGCCAATAATTCTGAAACATTCTTTATGTCATGTGTAGCCCATAATTCGAATTTGTTATCAAGAGACTTCAAGTGGACCCAAAGAAGTGATAAAATACTTTGAAGGCATTCAAAGACTGTACATGATTTTTTTTGTATCTGTCTTAAGATGTAATATCTTGAAAAAAGATACTAATTTTACAAAAATTTTTGAGCCATGACAAAAATGTTAAGTGATGTTAAGATATCCAACATTTTAAAATACACTTTAAAAAGATAAACAAAACATTTTGGAAAGCCCAGGCCGGCAGATCACTTGAGGTCAAGAGTTCAAGACAGCCTGGCTAATATGGTGAAACTCTGCCTCTACTAAAAATGCAAAAATCAACTGGGTGTGGTGGTGCACGCCTGTAATCCCAGCTACTCGGAAAGATGAGACATGAGAATTGCTTGAACTCAGGGCTGCAGGAGGTTGCAGTGAGCTAAGATTGTGCCATTGCACTCCAGCCTGGGCAACAAAGCAACAGTGTCTCAAAAAAGAAAAAAAAAAAAAAAAGCAGAAGCTCTAGCCAGGTATGATGATGCATGTCTATAGTCCCAGCAACTTGGGAAGCTGAGGTGGAAGGCCAGCCTGGGCAACAAAGCAAGTCTCCATCTTTAAATAAATGAATAAATATATAAATGAGCAAAACAACCAAAGAGACTTAGACTGAAGTAAATTTTGGTTTTGGGTGGGAAATACAGTAACTTTCAAATTGTATAATTCAAAATAATTTGAGTTGAACTGTTGAAAGTTAATATTTTAACCAAAGTTACAAAAATAAATGCAAGTTTATCAATTTTACTTTTTATAAAAGATTGAAATTTATAGTTTTAAAATTTTAGAGAGAATGTTCTTTAATAACAAAAGAAAATGCCTTTGAGATATGTAACAAAATGGCATTCCAATCTAATATGAGACAGAATAGGAAAATGAGAATTTTTGCATGACTGTGAAGGAGACAATAAACATACAAATAGTCTAAAAACTAAGGATAATAGAAACTACTTTCTGGTCATTATAGATCTAGGTATAGTCTCAATTTACTATTTTCTGTGTTCTTTATAATATCCCAGCATTAAAATTTTTAAAGAAAGAATTTAATAAATATTTTATGAATCTAGATATTACTTTTAGATAATGAGAAGCATTATATACATGATAAATTTATATGATTAAATTAAAATATATTTTGTATTTTCTGAAATGACATTACCAGTTGTGACCTCATTACCATATTTGATCATAGTAAGCAGAATTTTTTATAGCATACTTTAAAATCTGAGCTTGAAAATCTTGTTAATAATTCTATTTTTCACTGATTTACAGAAAAAGGTATAAGTCAAATTCAAATAAGAACAATGAGAAAAAATTGAGTATTTTGACATTATTGTTAATAGTGCACAAATTATTTGAGGATTTTAATTATAAAAGAATAATTTTCTTTAAAAAGAACAACATTTATAAAAGTAAGGGTATTAAAACATGACAAGAACACTCTAAGTATTGGCAGAGAGCTTAACACATCTAGGCACTAAGGTTTAACACATCTAGGCACTAAGGTAAAAGAAGGTTTTTTAGAGACAGGCAAAAGGAACTTCACAGGGATGAAGCCAGGATAATAAATAATCAAACTCCTACTTTTATTCCTCATATTTTCTGTCTGACTCTCATTGGATGAAACCAACCACAAACCAGAGAACAAGAGAACACATTGATGAAATCCCTATAGATCAGCCTCTGAAGGCATAGATCAGGATGGAGAGGAATGATGAATAGATCTGATGGAGAAGCGGACATTACCTGGAACAGCATGTTCTTTTTCCCTTTAGAATTCACTCATCCTTCATTTACTTAGAAAGGATTTATTCTCCACACATAGGGCATACAAATATTGTAAAGTACTGTATCATTGCGGAGATGTTAATTTGCCTGTACTTTCCACTGGATACCCGAAATAATTTATATCACTAATAGTCTTCATAAAAATTGAATGGGGGACATGGAAATGTAATTGCTGGGTTTTTTTTTTAATAATTGATACCATATTACCAAAAGTAATATCATTTACTTCTCCAGTAAATAGTCACAAAAGTTTGCTTCCATAGCTGGTTAAAAAACCTAACTTAGTAAACATAGTTTACTATGTTTAGTTCACAATGTATTCCATGTTCAACTTACACTCTACCAGCACCTCAGCTCTCACCACACCTGACACCTACTGTCACAGATGCTGTGTCCTTAGAAATGTGGCATTTGTGTGCAAAATGTTTCTGTGGATATGCTCAAGATAAACAGCTATCAAGTATGGACACAAACCTGGATAGTAAGAGAATTTGAATAGTAATACAGCCATGTCCAAAAAATCAGCTGATTCTATGGATGAATTTGAAGCTGGAATGGTTCAGAAATTCTCTACATTGTGGCACAGGGACAGCCCCATATACCACTGTGTTGACCAATTACTGGATTGTGCTACCCCCAGGAAGAGGGCATGACCTTAGGTGGGTAGACTGTTCAACCAAAAGAAAATCTTGGACAGGAAGTCGGCTGAGACCTGTTGGTTGCCAAGACTCTCAGCAGTCCAAGAAATTAGTACTTCAGGCTTGGAGGACTGAATCTTGGCAGTGAACCATGCCACCCACTGTAGCCACTGTTTTCAGAGATACTCTTGGGAGCTGCTGTCCAGTTGTATCAAGTGCTGGTATAACAATCAAATCCATTAGCAAACCAGATTTGTTGTTGTTCTTTCTCCATGATGCCAAAGCAATGAAGCAGATACCATTTTAAACTGAGCCATCCATTTGTGCTTTTTACTTGTCTCCCAGAGCAGCTTTGGCTCAGTCTAACATATACCACCTCGATTTTATAAAGTAATGCTGCCATGCATATTCAATTTTATGGTTGGGTTGATCAGGTAACATACAGTTCATCTTAGACACTATGATTCACGTAGCCATGGGGTTTTACAAGGTCAGGCATTCACTTTCTATCAGAGCCCTGTTGCAAGACAGAGGAAACTTTTCAAATGAAAATAGTTGATAGAATAGTAGGGAATTACATTACTCCTTAAGTGTAGGTATCTGAGCTGTGATTGCTCTTATCTGGGTTTGGAAGGGTTTCATACAAAAATCATGCTTGTCACAAATACTTAAAAACTGAGTGGGTGTGCTAAGTTATTAGACCCAAAAGGCAATATGGCATGAACCAAAACCATTGGGGTTGCAGAGCTCTTTCTTATTCAAGACTCAAATCAATGCTGGTACCTGTCCGAATAAGTAATTGATTAGGAGAAGGTTGACCAAATATGTTATATGTTGCTTCCAAAATCCAAAGAGGCCTACTAAGTTATGTGTTTCTTTCACTGTGTTGGGTGAAATAACTTGACTCATGTTTCAGAAAGCCTGTCTTACCAAAAATGTTACTGATGTGGCATACCACAAAACTTTTTTTGTCATTTATCTCCCATTTTCTGCAATGCACCTATATTACTAGGATATTTATAATGTTTTTACTTTCTGTTTACCATTTTCACTTAGTATAATGTCTTCAGTATAAAGCAAGCCTGTCCAACCCGTGACCCATGGGCCACATGCAGCCCAGAACGGTTTTGGATGTGAACGAACACAAATTCATAAACTTTCTTAAAACATGAGATTTCTTTTGTGATTTTATTTTTTTAAAACTCATCAGCTATTGTTAGTGTTAGTGTATTTTATGTGTGGCCTAAGACAATTCTTCTTCCAATGTGGCCCAGGGAAGCCAAAAGATTGGAAAACTCTGGTATGAAGGATTAAGATGATAGTCAGGCCATATCTGCACTCGCTCCCCAGACCTACTGAATCTGAATCTTCAGTTTAATGATAGTCACAGATGATTCATATGCACATCAAAATTTGAGAAGCACTGACCAAGACTGTATCAGGTAGGTGAGCAAATACAACACAGCCTTGAGGCAAAACAAGATAAGTATCTTTTTGTCTCTACTATATATATATATTCTCATTCCATAGATAAAAGTCCCATTCCTTACCCACCAATGTCCTTCTGTTAGTGTAAAATACTTAACAAGGTTAAGTGTTTAATTGATGTTTACAGTAAACCTTTGTTTATCTTTGGTATTATATCTTCTGTGAATCCATGAGATGAAGGATTCCTTCAAAACTCCCAATGGGCATTCTCCACAGAAATCTGTAATTGTTCGTAGCTCATACTTTCGATTTTCCTATATGCACATCTCTAGGACTATAAACCAAATCCAGGGACCACCCCCCTCACCAAAAAATCGTATAATTACTATTGTTTCCATAGCTACCAAGTGCCACAGCCACTTGCTCTCCCTTTGTGCGTCATTCAATGATTTAATTTGGCTAATTATAATGCCATGCTATGCCATGCTATGCCATGGATTACCCATGTACCATCTTCTTTAACAATGTGTATTATCACGGTGTTCTTTGCCTATATAAGTAATTCTACTCTAGAATTCCATTTTGAGGATCAGTTTCCTAGGGGCATTTACCAATTACTGTATTAGTCAAGACCAAGCATAGCAAACTTAAAGCTCATTATGGTATCAGAAACAAACAAGACTTAGATTATTTTGAGAAGGATTAAATAAAGGGAACGAACAATGGGATACTGCCTTACTCCACATCTAATTACAATGGGCTGGTTACCACCTCCGATAAAACTTGGGGGAAGGAAGTAGAGTCGTTGTTATCAAAATCCAGAAGTGGAGAAGGTTATAAACAAGATCACCTTGAAAAGGTGGGTAATTTTTAGTTAAAGGTCAGAGCAAGCCAGAGGCAAAAGAGAGGGCTGGAGAATAAGTCTCCTGACCCTTCAATTCTGTCTCCCTCTTATCTGCTTCAGACACTTCCCATTGGCCTAACACAAGAAGCTAGTAGACAAGAAAACCCATTGAAATAAATCACTTGGAGTAGAGAATAGAGTGCAAAAAATGGAGAATAGAGCTAGAGGGACAAATGTAACCACCTAGCACATCACAATTCAATATCCACGTCACAATAAGAAATATGAAGGAAGAGCCTTAAATATTCTGCAGAATATTTTCTAACGGAAGGCAAATTATCACAGGAAAGGAAATTTAATCAGAAATTTGCTTGGTGGAAACAGCAAAAGCACAAGAATGTTAATTAGATTAATTTAATGGTTAACAAGTTATAATAACCTGATGTACTCATTGTCACTATAGTGACATTCTTCATTCTTTTTCTTTCACAATCAGTTTGAATTTCTATATGCCAAGCCATATGCTTGGCAGTGAGAAAAGAAAGAAGATTAAAACATTGTCTATGTTTCCAACAAGCTCACAGCTCTAGTGGGAAAGCAGATACAGAGAATATAATTCACTATAACACATATTAGTAAAATAAGCGCAAAGTTCATGAGATCTTAAAATGAGGGTACTTAGGTAGACTAACAAATGAAGAAAATTTCTCAGCAGGGATTATTTGTGCAGTGTTAAGGATTAGTAGGTGTTAACTAAGAAAGAAGCATGAGAAATATTCAGGAGAAACATTAGCTACAGAAATAGTAGGGAATGTACAGAAAATTGCATGGATCAGCCCAATATGTCTGGGATATATCTAAAATACACGGTATGATCAAAATAACTATCACCATGTACTCAAGGACAAAATTATGCCAAGGCTTTTACATATTAAGTCCCTGGAGTGAATGAGAAGCTATAGAAAATTTTGAAACTTTGGAATAGCCTGAATCCTGAAAAAACAGTGATCTACTAATTAGCTACTCTTCTTCCAAAATAGTGTTAAAGATATCCTAGCAAATCCTTGTGCTTCAGGCTCCTTTTCAGATATCCTAGCAAATCCTTGTGCTTCACTTTTTTAGGCATTAAGCTAATGACTACACTTCTGCCTATATGTTTTTGCTTCTGGCCGTGGTCAACTAACTTAGGTTCAGTTTTCTATGTTACAATCAGATTCCAAAATTTCCTAAGTCGCATTAACTAAAAATGGGTATTCCAGAACTCTTCAGTCACATATTTATATATTATTTCCATATATAAATATTTATGTATGTCAGTTATTTACATAGTAGCTTATTCCAAGAAGATTTTTCATGAATTTTATTCTTAATGGTAATATATTTTGGGTTTAGAATTTAATTGCTGTTATTCTTAGGCCTTGGTGAATTTTTTAAATTAAAATATAATAGATGTACATATTTTGGAGGTGCATGTGATAATTTACACATTCATATATGTGTAAAGACCGAATCAACATAATTGGGATATCCATTACATTAAATATTTATGTTTATGTTAGAAACATTCAAATCATTCACTGCTATTTTCAAACGTGCTATTTTGATTATTGTTAACTATAGTCATCCTATTGATTAATGTGCAAAACACCAGCTCTCACTTCTTCCATCTAACTGTATATTTGTGCCCATTAATCAACCTCTATTCATCCCCCTCTCTCCTTTCCTCACCCTAGAATCAGGTAATCCCAATCTGCTCTGTCTTTATGAGATTCACTTTTTTAGTTCCCATATGTGAGAACATGCGACATTTGTCTTTCTGTGTCTGGCTTATTTCATTCAACATGACATTTAGTTCCATCCATGTTGCTGAAAATGACAAGACTTTATTCTTTTTATGACTGAATAATATTTTTCTGTGTCTATATATCACATGTTATCCATTCATTCACTTAATGGGCAGTAAGGTTAATTCCATGTCTTGGCTATTGTGAGCAGTGCTGCAATGAACATGGCAGTCCAGGCATTTCTTTGATACAGTGATTTTCATTTTGTTTTCTTGTGACAGAGTCTCACTGTTGCCCAGGCTGGAGTGCAGTGCTGTGATCCGGGCTTGCTGCAACCTCCACTTCCTAGGTTCAAGTGATTCTCATGCCTCAATCTCCAGAGTAGTGTGGATTGCAGATACATACCATCATACCCAGTTAATTTTTGTATTTTTAGTAGAGAAGTGTTTTGCCATGTTCCCAGGGGTGGACTCAAATTCCTGGCCTCAAGTGATCCTCCCCATCAGCACCACCAAAGTGCTGCGGTTACAGGCATGAGGCCCTATGCCTGGCCAGATTTTCTTTCTTTTGAATGTATACTCAGCAGTGGGATTGCTGGATCATATGATGGACTTATTTTTAGTTTTTGAGGAATTTGTATAAAGTTTTTTATACCAGTGATACTAATTTACATCCTATCATCAGTGTACAATAGTTCTTTTTTCTCAGTATCCTCACTACCATCTATTATTTCCTGTCTTTTTGATAAAAGCCATTTTAACTGGGATAAGATGATATCTCATTGTGGTATTGATTTGCATTTCTCAAATGATTAGTAATGTTTTGGATTTTTTCATATACCAGTTGGCCATTTGTATGTCTTTTTTGGGAAAATGTCCACTGAAATCCTTTGCCCATTTCTATTTATTTTTATTATACTTTAAGTTCTGGATGCATGTGCAGAATGTGCAGGCTTGTTACATAGGTATACATGTGCCATGGTGGTTTGCTGCACCCATTAACCCGTCATCTACATTCGGTATTTCTCCTAATCCTATCCCCCCACCTTTCCCTGCTCTGCCCAGCAGGCCTTTGTGTATGATGTTCCCCTCCCTGTGTCCATGTGTTTTCATTATTCAATTCCCACTTATGAGTGAGATTATGCAGTGTTTGGTTTTCTGTTGCTGTGTTAGTTTGTTGAGAATGATGGTTTCCAGCTTCATCTATGTCCTTGCAAAGGACATGAACTCTTTGTTTTTATGGCTGCATACTATTTCATGGTGTATTTATGACACATTTTCTTTATTCAGTCTATCATTGATGGACATTTGGTTTGGTTCCAAGTCTTTGCTGTTGTGAAAAGTGCCTCAATAAACGTGTGTGTATGTGTCTTTATAATAGAATGACTTGTAATCCTTTTTGTATATACCCAGTAATGAAATTGCTGGGAAATTGGTATTTCTGATTCTAGATCTTTGAGGAATCACCAAACTGTCTTCCACAATGGTTAAACTAATTTACACTCCCACCAACAGTGTAAAAGCATTCCTATTTTTAATTGAAATATAATAGATGTACATGTCCTCTCCAGCATCTGTTGTTTGCTGACTTTTTCTGAATTTTTTTGAGATGCCGACTCACTCTGTCACCAAGGCTAGAGTGCAGTGGCACAATCTCAACTCACTACAGCCTCCACTTCAGGCTCAATTGATTCTCGAGCCTCAGCCTCCTGAGTAGCTGAGACTACAGGTGTACCACCATGCCCAGCTAATTTTTGTATTTTTAGTAGAGACAGGGTTTTGCCATGCTGGCCAGGCTAGTCTGGAATTCTTGGGCTCCAATTATCCAGCCACCTTGGCCTCCCAAATTACAGGCAAGAGCCACTGTGCCCAGCCCCTTTGCCCATTTTTAATTGAATTGTTTGCTTTTTCTTTGTTTTGCTATTGAGTTGTTTGAGGTCCTTATATACTCTGGTTAATTCTTTGTCACATGGTTAGTTTACAAATATTTTCTCCCACCCTGTGGGTTGTTTCTGCACTCTGTTGCTTATTTCTTTTGCTGGGCAGAAGCTTTTTAGCTTGACATAACCTCATTTGTCTATTTTCTTGATTGCCTGTGATTTTGAGGTCTTATACACAGAAAAAATTTGCCCATATTAATGTCCTGGAGCATTTCTCCAATGTTTTCTTCTAGTAGTTTCATACTTTCAGGACTTAGATTTAAGTCTTTAATTTATTTAGAGTTAATTTTCATATACGGTGAGAGATAGGGGTCTAGTATCATTCTTCTACGTATGGATATACAGGTTTTTTTCATAACCATTTATTGTAGAGACAGTCCTTTCCCCATTTTATATTCTTGGTGCCTTTGTTGAGGATATAAATGCTTTGGCTGTAAATGCATGGATTTACATCAGGGATGTCTATTATTTTCCATTGGTCTATGTGTCTGTTTTTAATGCAAATATCAGGCTGATATCCTTACTATAGCTTTGTAGTATGTTTTGTAGTCAAGTATTGTTATGCTTCCAGTTTTGTTCTCTTTGCTCAGAATTACTTTAGTTATCCCAGATCTTTGTGGTTCCATATAAATATGACTTTTTTTTCCCTAGGTCTGAGAAGAATATCATTGGTATTTTGATAGGGATTGCTCCAAATAGTACTGTAATTCCAACAATATTAGTTCTTCCAGTTTATGAGCATAGAATATCTTTCCATTTTTTAAGTGTGTCTTATTTATTTCATTAGTGTTTTATTATTTTACTTGTATATATTTTTCACTTATTTAGCTAAATTGATTCTTAGGTATGGTATATTCTTTTTAGCTATATTAAGTGAGATTGCTTTCTTGATTTTCCTATCAGATTGTTTGCCATTGTTGTATATAAATGCTACTCATTTTTTGTATGTTGATTTTGTATGCTGTAACTTTGTAAATTCACTTATTTTTTGACTGAGTATTTAATTTTTCTAAGTATAGGCTCATGTTGTCTGTGAACAAGGCTAATTTGACTTCTTCCTTTCCAATTTGAATGCCTTTTATGTCTTTTAGTTGTCTGACTGCCCTGGCCAGAATTTCCAGGATTATGTTTGATATTATGTTCAAAAGTGGTGGAAGGGTGTGTATCCTTGTCTTGTTCCTGTTCTTAGAGAAGAGGCTTTCAGTTTTTCCTTATTCAGTATGATGTTGGTAGTGGGTTTATCATGCATGGCCTTTATTATTTTGAGGTGTGTTCTTTCTACATCCAGTTTGTTGAGGGTTTTTATTGTAAAAGAATGTTGAATTTTACTGAATACTTTTTAAACATCTATTGAAACGATCATGTGATTTTGAGGTTTGGTTTTGTTAATGTGATGTTTCACGCTTACTGATTTTTGTTTGTTGAATTATCCTCGCATTCCTGGGATGAATCATGCATGATAATGGTGAATGATCTTTTTAATGTGTTGTTGAATTTAGTTTACCAGCATTTTGTTGAGTATTTTTACATCTCTGTTTCTAAGTGATATTGGCCTGTAGTTTTCTCTTTTGTTGTATCCTTGTCTGATTTTGTTATCATGGTAATGCCGTCCATGTAGAATGAATATGGAAGTATTCCATTCTCTTCAATATTTTTGAAGACTTTGAGAATAAATAGCGTTAACTGTTTTAAATATTTGGTAGAATTTGGCAGTGAAGCTATCAGGTCCCAGGATCCTCTTTGATAGAAGCATTTTTGTTACAGCTTTGATTTCATTACTCATTTTTGGTTTGTTGCAGTTTTATGTTTCTTTGTGGTTCAATCTTTGTTGGTTATATGTATCTAGCAATTTATTCATTTCCTCTAGGTTTTCCAATTTTTTGGCATAGTTATTTATAATAATCTTTAATGATTCTTTGTATTTCGGTTGTCTCAGTTGGTATGTATCTTTTTCAATTTCTGATTTGTTTCAGTCTTACCATTTTTTGTTAGTCTAGCTCAGGGTTTGTTAATTTTGCTAATCTTTTCAAAACATCAAACTTTGTGTTATTTAGGTCTTGTGCCTTATTTTAGTTTCAATCTAATTTATTTCTTCTCTAATCCTTATTATTTCATTTATCCTACTAATTAGATGTTTTGTTTTTTCTTGCTTGTCTACTACCTTACGGTGCATCATCTGGTTGTTCCTTTGAAGTATTTTTACCTTTTACAATATAGGCATTTATTGCTATAAATTCTCCTCTCTGTACTGCTTTTGCTGTATCTCATAGATTTTGGTAGGTTACATTTCCGTTTTCATTCATTTCAAAATTTTTTTTAGAATTTCCTTCTTTTCTGACCAATTAGTCATTCAGAAGCATATTTTTTAATTTCCACATGTAGTGTAATTTCCAAGGTTCTGCTTCTCCCTTAATTTCTGGTCTTATCACTGTGGTGAGAAAAGATACTATTATGATTTCTACTTGTTGAGACTTATTTTGTGGTCTAAGAAATTGTTCTTGAGAATGTTTTCTGTGCTGATAAAAATAATGTGTATTCTGTAGCTGTTGGGTGAAATATTCTGTAAATGTCAGTTAGACTTCTTTGGTCACCTGTGCAGTTTAACTCATATTTCTCTGTTGAATTTCTGTCTGGGTGATACATCTGGTACTGAGAATAGGGTATTGAAGTCTCCTGCTATTATTGTATTGCACTCTCTCTCTCCTTTAGATCTATTAATGCTTGCTTTATATACTTGAATGCTCTGGTGTTAAGATGTATATATATTTACAATTGTTATAACTTCTCACTGAATTGACCCCTTTATCATTAAGTGGCATTCTTTGTATCTTAGTTTTGGGGTTTTTTTTTTTTTTTTTACAGTTTTTGACTTTAGTTTATGTTATTGATGTAAAAATAGTAATTTCTGCTCTTTTTTGGTTTCCAGTTGCATGAAACCAGTCTTTTTCCATTCTTCTCAGTCTGTGTGTGTCTTTAAAGGTAAAGTGAGCTTCTTATAGGCAGCATATATTTGGGTGTTGTTTCTTTACCCATTCAACCACTGAATGCCTTTTGATTGGAGAATTTAGTCCATTTGAATTCAGTATTATTATTGACAAGGAATTACTATTGACATTTCATTGCTTATTTTTCTGTTGTTTTATAACACTTTTCTTTCTTTTTTCCTTTCCTACTACCTTCTTATGTAATAAGTACTACTCTCTGGTAGTAAGTTTTTATTTTTTTGCTTTTTTTAGTGTAATTTTTATAGTTTTTTAAAAAATCATTCCCATGAGGCTTACAAAGAATATCTTAAAGATTAACAAATGAGTTTAAAGTTATGATGAATTATTTTAGACTACAAATAAAAGAATAGAAACAAAGAACAAGTTAAAAAAAAATCTGTACACATTAACTTCATCTCTGTCCCCTCAACATTTTGACTTCATATTGTCTCAATTTACATGTTTCTATTATCATTTATCTCTTAAGAGGTTGTTACAGCTATAATTGTTTTCTCATAGATTTGTCTTTTGGGCTCTATGCTAAAGTTACAAGTGAGTTGTATAACATAATTATAGTTAGTACAGTATTCTAGGTTTGTCAATATACTTAATTTTACCAGTGGGTTTTATATCTTCAAAAAAAATTTTTTTGCACATTACCGGTTTTTATTTTCTCTTTCAGATTGAAGAATTCCCCCTAGCATTTCTCGTAAGACATGTTGGTCTCTCAGCTTTTGTTTGTCTATGAAAAACTTCATTTCTGCATATTTGAACTAAAGCTTTGTTGCATATAATATTCTTGAATGGCAGGGTTTTTTCTTTCATCACTATGAAAATATCATCCCACTTTCTACTGGCTCATATGATTTCTGTTGAGAAATCTGTTGCCACATAAATTGGAACTCCTTTATGTGTTATTTGCTTATTATTTTTCTTGCTGCTTTAGGATAATTTCCTTGCCTTGACATTTTAAAGTTCAATTACTATGTACCTTGGAGGTAGTCTTTTTTGGTCCAAGTCTATTTGATGGTCTCTGAGCTTCCTGTACTTGGATATTTAGGTCTTTCTCAAGCATTGGCACTTTTCTATTTTTTTTTTTTTTGAATAAGTTTTCTATCCATTATTCTGGCTTAATTTCCTTTTTAACACCAATAATTCTTAGAGTTGGTCTCTTAAGGTAATTTTCTATGTTTTTAGGTGTTCTTCATTTCTTTTCACTCACATTTCTTTTTTCTTCTTTGTGTATTTTTAAATAGCCTGTTTTTGAGCTCACTAATTCTTTCCTCTGCTTGTTCCATTGTGCTTTTGAGAGCCTCTAATGAGATTTTCAGTTTAGCAAATCTGTTTCTCACTTCTAAGATTTATGTTCAATTTTAAAAAATTACAGCTTCAATTAAATTTCTCTGATAAATGTTTAAGTTGCTTTTCTGTGCTATCTTGGAGCACTGTGTTTCCTTAAAACTGCTTTTCTGAATTCTTGTTCAGAGAATTCACACGTCACAGTCATCAGGGTCAGTCACTGGTTTCCTGCTTTGTCCATTGGAAAGATCATGATTCCCTGTTTGCTGGTGTGTGTATGTACATCAATGTTTTTGCACTAAAGGATTAGTCTTTTCTTTAAGGCTTATGTTGGTTTTTATTGAACATGTTTCCTTAGAGAATTTTTACAATTACCTGCTGGTTTTCTTTTGCATTTTTTTTTTCTGATAGGTTGCTGCCTCCTTGTATCTTTACATCTCTTTACAGTCTTTGACTTGTAGTTTATTTTATTTGATATAAGAATTTATTTCTGTTATTTCTGCTCTTTTATGGTTTCCAGTTGCATGGAAAACAATCTTTTTCCACCTCTTCGGTCTCAGTCTGTGTGTGTCTTTATAGGTAAAGTGGGCTTCTTATAGGCAGCATATACTTGGGGATGTTGTTTCTTTATCCATTCAGCCACTCTCCATGCCTTTTAATGGAGAATTTAGCTCAGGTTGGCCTCAGCTCTAGCAAACAATCAGACAGCTGCTCATTCTCTGTGGGAGAGGTTCCAAAGGGAATGTCTCAGAAGTGCAGGAATGCTGGCTAGGAGTTTGTACCCAGGGAACCTGCAGAACATACTTCCTACAGTATAGTGCTGCTGAGCAGCCATTCTAATTTGGTGTCAACTGGCCAAGTTACATATCAGAGTTTCCAGGGTTAAGGATTATAGTCTTATCACCCCACTTTGACTCTGGCTGTCTTCAGAGATATTTCTCTCTTCAGGCATAGGCATTTGGATTGCTTCTGTGGATTGAGACCGAAATAGACTTCCTTTGAGGGATCCCAAGATGATGGAGAAGCTGGTTGTTTACCTTGATTTCACTTTTTTTCTGTGTACAAATTTTAAACAAGGGGAAAATTTTCTGTGCACTTGGTTACAGTCAGATTGAAGGGAGAGGCATTAAGGAAATAGAATTCCAATTCTCTTCCCATTTGCTTTTTTTCTCTTCTCTTTGGCTCTGGGAACTCTTTCTTTCTCATATTTTGGTTTGGAAACACTGGCAGTAATAATCTCAGTGCTGCATATTTGTTTTTGGTTTTCTATGATGGGGAGATTAAGTCAGCATTCTTCTACACTGCTATTTTGGAACCAAAAATCCTATACTTTGGTAAAAATCAAGTGGGAAAGGATAGAAAGCACTAGACCAAATCTTCAGGAAATTTATGCGTGTAATTGTGATATATAAACCATTCATATATTGAGTAGAAAGACTAAAAGATGAACTTATCAAAAACAAGAACAACAACTACATTTCAAGACATAGACAGTAGAATGAGATATAAATACAAACAACAAAAAGGTAAAAATCAGCAGAATAAAGTATAGAATTTTTGTTAGTTTTCTCTTTGCTTGTGTGTGTTTGTTTATGCAATCAGTGTTGTCATCAGTTTAAAATAATGAATTAAAAGATATTATTTGTAAGCCTCAAGCTGACTTCAAACCAAAGAACATACGCTAAATATGCAAAAAATAAAAAGCAAGAAATTAAAACATCAAACTCCAGCAAAAATCACCTTAAATAAAAGGAAGATGGGATGGAAGAAAAGAAGAAAGAAAAGACACAAAACAATCAGAAAATAAAACATAATGGCAAGGGTAAATTCTTACTTATCTATAGTAACCTCCAATCTAAGTGGATCAAACTCTCTAATCAAAAGACTTAGGGTGGCTGAATGGATAAAATACAAGACCCAGTGATATGTTTGCTCTAAGGAATATACTTCACCTATAAAGAAACACATAAACTGAAATTAAAGGAATGGAAAAACATATCCCATGCAAACAGAAGCTGTAAAAGAACAAAAGAAACTACACTTACATCAGACAAAATAAACATCAAGATAAAAACTATAAAAAGAGAAAAAGAAGGTAATTATATAGTGATAAAGTGGTCAGTTTAGCAAGAGGATATAATAATGGTAAATATATATGCACTCAACACTGGAGCACTTAGATATAAAAACCAAATACTATTAGAGCTAAAGAGAGAGATAGACCCCAATACAATAATAGCTGGAGACCTCAGCACCTTACTTTCAGCATTGCAGAAATCATACAGACAGAAATCAACAAAGAAACATTGAATATAATCTGCATGATAGACCAAATGGGCCTAATAGATGTTTACAGAACATTTCATTCAACGACTGTGGAATACACACTTCTCTTCTCAGTACATGGATCATTTTCAAGGATAGATCATATTTTAGGCAACAAAACAAATCTTTAAAAATTCAAAAAAGTGAAATTACGAGTATCTTCTCTGACCCCAATTCAATAAAATGAGAAAGTCAATAACAAGAGGAAAGTTAGAAACTATACAAACACATGGAAATTAAAGAATATTCTCCTAAATGACCACTGGTTCTCTGAAGAAATTAAGAAGGAAATTGAAACTGCACGATCTATACATGTACCCCAGAACTTAAAGTACAATAATAATTTTAAAAAGAGAAATTACAAAAAAAAGAAATATCTTGAAACAAATAATAATAAAAACACAATATACCAAAATCTATAGGACACATGAAAGCAGTACTAAGAAGGAAGCTTATAGCTATAAGAGCCTACATCAAAAAGGTGCAAAAGTTTCAAATAAACTACTTTACGATGTGTCTTAAAGAACTAGGAAAGAAAGGGCAAACTGAACCCAAAATTAGAAGAAAAAAATATTCAAGACCAGAGCCAAAACAAATGAAATTGAAACAAAGAAAACAATATGAAAGACCAATGAAGCAAAAAGTATTAAAAAAAAAAAAACTAAACAAAATTGACAAACCTTTAGCCATACTATCTAAGAAAAAAAGAGAGATCTAAATTTTGGAAATCAGAAATGAAGAAGGACACATTATAAATGATACCACATAAATTAAAGGATAATTAATGGCTACTATGAGCAACTAAATGGCAATAAATTGGAAAACCTAGAAGAAATGGATACATTTCTAGACACACATGACCTTCCAAGATTGAACCGTGAAGAAATCTCAAATCTGAACAGACCAATAGCAGGTAATGAGACAGAAACCAGAATAAAAATTCTCCCAGCATAAAAAGTTCAGCACCTGGTGATTTTGCTGTTGAATTTTACAAACATATGAAAAAATGCTCATCATCGTTGGTCATTAGAGAAATGCAAATCAAAACCACATTGAGATATCATCTCACGCCAGTTAAATTGACGATCATTAAAAAATCTGGAGACAACAGATGCTGGAGAGAATGTGGAGAAATAGGAACACTTTTACACTGTTGGTGGGAGTATAAATTAGTTCAACCATTATGGAAGACAGTGTGGCAATTCCTTAAGGATCTAGAAATACAAATTCCATTTGACCCAGCAATCCCTTTACTGGGTATATACCCAAAGGTTTATAAATCGTTCTATTATAAAGACACGTGCACAGGTATATTCGTTGCAGCACTGTTTACGATAGCAAAGACCTGGAATCAACCCAAATGCCCATCAATGATAGACTGGACAAAGAAAATGTGGCACATATAGACCATGGAATACTATGCAGCCATAAAAAAAACAACAAGTTCGTGTCCTTTGTAAAGACATAGATGAGTCTGGAAACCCTCATTCTCAGCAAACTGACACAAGAACAGAAACCAAACACCACATGTTTTCTCTCACAGGCAGGTGATGAACAATGAGAACACTGGGGCACAGGGAAGGGAACAACACTCACTGGGCTAGGAGGGGAGGTGGAGGGGAGAGGAGGGGAGGGGAGGTACAGCAGGGGATGGGGTGGATGGGGATGGGTAACAACGGGAGAAATGCCTGATGTAGGTGACAGGGGCAGGGGGAGGATATGGCATATATGTACTTATGCAACAATCCTGCAGGATGCAGGATGTGCACATGTACTCCAGAGCCCAAAGTACACACACACACACACACACACACACACACACACACAGAAAAAAGTTCAGCACCTGGTGGTGGCTTTGCTGTTGAATTTTACCAAGCATTTAAAGAACTTATACCAATCTTACTCGAACTACGTGTGTGTGTGTGTGTGTGTGTGTATGTGTGTATATATATATATATATATATATATATATATATATATATGAAGTAATACTTCCAAATTCATTCTACTTAGTGTTACCCTGATAACAAAACCAGACAGACACAACAAATAAACAAACAAAACCTATAAATCAATATCACTGATGAAAATTGATGTAAAACTCCTCAACAAGAAAATTAAATTCAAAAATACATAGAAAAGATTATTCATCCTTTAAGAAGACCAAGTAGGTTATATGCCAGAGAGGCAAAGATGGTTCAATATATGTAAATCAATCAATGTGAGACTTTATATCAAAGGAATAAAGGACAAAAACCATAGGATTATTCTAATTGATGCTGGAAAGGCATTTGATAAAATTCAACATACCTTCATGATAAAAACCTTAAAAAAACTGGGAGTAGAAGGGAGGCACCTCTACACAATAAAGACTATATAAAACAATACAGAAGTAGAAGGGAGTTACTTCAACACAATAAAGACTATATAAATTACTATATAAAACAATATAGTCTATTGAATGGGAAAAACCTGAAAGCCTTTTCTTGAAGATCTGGACCACGACAAGGATGCCCACTTTCACTATTGTTATTCAGCAAAATATTGGAAGTTCCAGCTAGAGTAATCAGACAGAAGAAAGAAAGAAAGGGCATGCAACCTGGAAAGTAATAAGTACAATCACCTTTGTCTGCAGATGATATAATTTAATAATTGGAAAAGTGTAAAGACTGCACCAAAAAACAATTAACACTAACAAATTCTCCAGTTGCAGGATAAAAAATCAACATACGAAAATAGGTAGTACTTTTACATACCAAAGTAAACAATCTGAAAAATAAATCAAGAAAGTAATCCCATTAACAATAGCTACAAATAAAATTAAATATCTGAGAATTAAGTTAATCAAAGAAGTAAAAGAACCCTATGATGAAAATGAGAACACTGATGAAAAAAACAAAGAGGCCACAAAATTGGAAAGACATTCCATGTTCATAGATTGGAAGAATAAATATTGTTAAATCGTCTATACTACTAAAGCAATCTATAGGTTCAATGCAATTCCCATCCAAACACCAGTGACATTCTTTGCAGAAATAGAAAAAAAAATTATATGGAACCACAAAATACCCAGAATAACCAAAAGTATCCTATACAAAAAGAAAAAAACTGGATGAAACACATTACCTGACTTCACATTATACTACAATACAGTAACCAAAACAATATGGTACTGCCATAAAAAGAGATACATAGAACAGTGAAAACAGAGCAGGTTACGTGGAAACAAATTCATACATGTACGGTAAACTCATTTTTTACAAAGTTACCAAGAATATACATTGGGGAAGAATAAGCTTTGCAATAAATGATGCTGAGAAAAATGGATATCTATAAGGACAACAATCAAAGTAGACCCCTATCTCTTGCCACATACAAAAATCAAATCAAAACAGACTATTAAAGGCTTGTCAAAGGGCTTAAACTATAAAACTCCCAAAGTAAAACTTTGGAGAAACTCTTCAGAACATTGCACTGGGGAAAAAATTATTGAGTAATACCCCACGAGCACAGGCCACCAAAGCAAAAATGGACAAATGGGATTCCATCAAGTTAAAAACCTTCCACAGCAAAGGAAACAATCAACAAAGTGAAGTGTCAACCCATAAAATGGAAAAATATATTTTCAAACTATCCATCTGACAAAGGATTAATAACCAGAATACATAAGGAGATCAAACAGCTCTATAGGAAAAAAAAATCTAGTAATTCGATTAAAATGTGGGCAAATGATTTGAATAGACATTTCTCAAAAGAAGACATCCAAATGGCAAACAGGCATATTAAAAGGTGCTCGGCATCACTAGCCATCAGAGAAATGCTAATCAAAACTGCAATGTGATATTGTCTCATCCCAGTTAAAATGACTTTTATCCAATAGTCAAACAATAATAAATTCTGGAAAGAATATGGAAAAAAGGGAACCCTCATACACTGTTAGTGGGAATGGAACTTAGTACAACCACTATAGAGAAGAGTTTGGGGGTTCTTAAAAAACTAAAAGTACAACTATCATGTGATCAGCAGTCCCACTGTTAAGCACACCCGAAAGAAACCAGTGTGTCAGAGAGATATCTGTACTCCTATATTTATTGCAACACTATTCACAATAATCAAGATTTGTGAGCAACCTAAGTGTCCATCAACAGATTTATGGATAAAGAAAATACGATACATACAAAAAATTCAGCACCATTCAGCCATGAGAAAGAATGACATCCAGTCATTTGCAACAACATGAATAGAACTGGAGATCATTATGTTAAGTGAAATAAGCCAGACACAGAAAGACAAACTTCACATAATCTCATTTATTTGTGGGAGTTAAAAATTAAAATAATTGAACTCACAGAGACAGAGAGTAGAAGGATAGTTACCAAAGGCTGGGAAGGGTAGTGAAAGGGTGGGGGGTTATGGCAGATAGTCAATTGGTATAAAAATATAGTTAGGATTTTAAAATATCTAGTATTTAACAATAATTTATTATAAATTTTAAAATAATTGAAAGAGTATAACTAGATTGTTTGTAACAGAAAGAATAAATGTTTTAGGTGATAGATACCCTATTTACCCTGATGTGACTGTTATGAATTGTATGCTTATTTCAAAGTATTTCATGCACCCCATAAATATATGCACCTGCTATGTATACATAAAAATTAAAAATAAATTTAAGATGTGAATTGTATGGCCTATAAATTAAATACCAATAAAGCTGGTACAAAAATGGGAAAAAAAAAGAATAAATTTGAATATGCAGAAATACCAATTTGAGGAAGCACAAAGAAAAGGCTACCATTTGTGAATAAGAAGGCTTCCATCTGCATGCCAAGGAGGGTTGCACCAGAATAAATCTGCCAGCACTTTGATTTGGACATCTAGCCTCAAGAACTGTGGGAAAATAAATCTAACCTATTTAATCCATCTAGGCTGTGGTATTTCATTATGTTGGCCTTAGCAAACTAATACACCCAGTTTTCCTGTTTTTGTTTTTTCCCCTTTCACTGTAATCCACAATGTGGATTTTTTTCTAATGTCCCTTCAGAATTTTACTACCTGCTCCTGCTAAATTTCCTGTCTTTTAAAATCAAGTCTAGCAAGGCTGATCTATAGCATAGTAAGTAGCTCCACACTGAAACACAGCTTTCCTAGAACCTCACAATTGAGAATGATTTCATGCTAGTTTAAATTAAAGATGGCTGCTAAAACAAGCATTTGCAGGTAGCCAGTGAGTTTAAAAGGTAGGCTAGAGTTCATTCAATTTTGTCTTTAGTGCAAGACCCAAGTATTTGGCACCTTCCTCATTAGCTTTCAAAGGAAATGGTAGGCTTTGCTGGTTGCTGATTTATTTTACTTATATTTATTTATTTATTTATTTATTCATATTTTTTAAGACCGAGTTTCGCTCTTGTTGCCCAGGCTGGAGTGCAAGGGTGTGATCTCAGCTCAACGCAACCTCTGCCTCCCAGGATCAAGCAATTCTCCTGTCTTAGCCTCCTGAGTAGCTGGGATTACAGGCATGCACTTCCATGCTCGCTTAATTTTGTATTTTTAGTGGAGATGGGGTTTCTCCATGTTGGGCAGGTTGGTCTGGAACTCCCAACCTCAGGTGATCCACCTCCTCAGACTCCCAATGTGCTGGGATTATAGGCATGAGCCACCACGCCCTGCCTTATCTATTCATTTTTTGTGACTGAGTCTTGCTCTATCATCCAGGCAGGAGTACAGTAATGTGATCTTGGCTCACTGCAACCTCTACTTCCTGGGTTCAAGTGATTCACATGCCTCAATCTCCTGAGTAGCCAGGATTACAGGCATGTGCCACCAAGCCCAGATAATTTTTGTATTTTTAGTAAAGATGAGGTTTCACCATGTTGACCAGGCTGGTCTCAAATTCCTGACCTTAGGTGATGCATCCACCTTGGCCTCCCAAAGTGTTGGGATTACATGCATGAGCCACTGCACCCAGCCTGGTTGGTGATTTATTGGTAACCATTTTAGGCTTCACAAATACTACTCTTATCATTACACAAGATTACAAACAAATACTGTGTTTTCTCTGGTCAATTCCTATCTAAAAATTGGTTTGATGTCTTCATCTCCAAATAATTATATTTTTCCCTCTTGATTATAGAGTAAATGAACAATGAGATGATATGACTCAATTAGACTGCTGCATTACTGAGTACAGAAAAACTGTCATGTTCTCATATTACCTTACTACCCACTCCACTTCAATGTTCATTCACAACTTATTTGTCCATAGGTAAATACTGACAAAGCTAGATTAATTAGAGCTCTTCTCTAGGCATTTTTGCAAACTAGCATCTTGCTCACAGGGTTGTAAGACATAAATAGAAGTATGTATGTACAGTACTTACCACTATTTGATAGTTGCTGGCAAAAATTATTAAAACTAAGAGCAAGAGTGTCTCAAAAGAAAAAAAAAAAAAAAACTAAGAAGGGTCTGAGATTTTAGCCTGCTTGTAAGCCAACAAGCAGCCTGCCACTGTTTCACGAATGCTGGCAGAAGACATAAGACTCCTGAGTTAGAAACACAGGGTGTTATTGCTTTCAGCACAGTGGGCAGCAAGAGTTTCATGTTTACGTTGACCCCTAAGTCTTATGGTCATGACTGAGGCAGGCACAGGTGGATGCTGTGAACACAATGACTGTGTGTCACAGCTGAGAAATCCAATCTTAGGAATCTCCAATTGTTTATATGGCTGCCTGAAAACCTACTCAACCTTTGCCCTGGAGGAAGGCATTATCTTTATTATACTTGACAACAAACAAACCTGTCATCTGTTCTCAGGGCAAGACCCTGTCTCTGTCTTGCAAGGCTATTTGCTATACATACATCCTTGAAAAGACAGTCTGGACAAAACTGTGAATGCCTCTGCTTAAAGGAAGTGTAGGCATGCAAGACCCATGGAGAGTTCTCTTTCAACAATAATTAATAGGTATTTAGAATTGAGAGCACTCAGATAGATACCTATTAAGCATTAGTAAATAAAGAAACATGGATTTAGAAGCTAAATTGCTGGTAATATTATGTAATCTTTGATGTAAATAGATGGGAACCCTTGTCCTGGGCAAGGAAATTAATTTAGTTTTAGCATAGAGAATATGAATTATCTATAGGACATATAATGAAAATATTCAATGAGAAATGATATTGATTCAGATGATAGAAAAATACTAAAATCTGGTTATACCAACATTGAAATCATACTTTAAAAAGTCGACTAGTGCTTTCTTCTTGTTACAACAGTTTTCAAGTTCAGGGGTCAACAAATCAGCCCATGGGTCAAATTCTGCTCACCACCTGTTTTGTATAAAGTTGCACTGAAACACAGCCACATTCCATCCTGTCTTTTTAAAAAAAAAAAAAAAAAACTTAGATTCAAAGGATATGCATGTAGACTTGTTACATGGATATGTTGCCTGATGCCGAGATTTGGGCTTCAATTGAACCCATCACCCAATTAGTGAACACAGTACCCAACAGATGGTTTATCAACCATTGCTCCCCCACTCCATTTTCCCGTAGGTGTCCCTAGTTTGTCTTGTTTCCATCCTTATGGGCACTTAGGTAGATTCCATGTCTTTTCTATTGTGAATATCACAACATACCCTTTCGTTTATATATGGTCTGTGGCTGCATTCATACTACAATGGTAGAGTTTGATAGCAGCAACAGAGATGACCCACAAAGCCAAAAATATTTACTGTCTAATTCCTTACAGAAAAAGTTGGCCATCCTCTGTTCTAAACACTTAAATGTGTGAATCAGCTCATATGTCTATTGCAGCTATATTCGCAATAGCAGTCATGGAATCAACTTAAGTGTCCATAAACAATGGGTTGGATAAAGAAAATGTGGTACATATTCAAAATCTGGAATACTACACAGATGTAAACAAATAAAATCATGCCCTTTTCAGCAACATGGATGCAGCTGGAGGTCATTATCCTAAGTGAATTAACACAGAAACAGAAAATCAAACACTGCATATTCCCATAAGTGGGAGCTAAACTGTAGGTATGCAGGAACATAAAGATGAAAATAATGGACACTGGGGGCTCTAAAACTGGGGAGGCAAAGAGGAGGACAGGGGTTGAAAAAC
The DNA here is from genome assembly GCF_048565385.1 of Saimiri boliviensis. NCBI lineage: Eukaryota > Metazoa > Chordata > Mammalia > Primates > Cebidae > Saimiri > Saimiri boliviensis. The sequence continues at coordinate 24,984,283 of NC_133466.1, read as the reverse complement.
AACATTTTGGATATCTATGTTCACAATTTGGGTGATGGATTCACTAGAATCCCAAATGCCAGCATTATGCAATATACTCATTTAACAAACATGCACATGTACCTGAATTGTAATAAAAATTTGTACACCATCAGTCCTCCTTTCCAAAGTTTTATATTAGAAAACCATATCTACTTTTTCTCTGAGGCTAATTTGCATCTACCTACTTGTATTTTCCCCAAGTAATTATGATCCAGAGAAAGAATGAGTTAAATGCTATATTAGTCACATACATTGCAATGATAGAACCAAGAAAGAAAAAATAAATAAAAAATAGAAATTCACACGGGAAAGTTTTAGAATGTCCTCTTAGAAGATGTGGTTTAAGGAGGGCCTTTAAGGACAGTTAAAATACTGACAAGCAAAGCTTCATTTATATAAGTAAAGGATGGGAGTTTGTAGCAAACAAGGATACACAGAAGAGCAGAGAACAAAGGTTAGGTCAAAGCAATAGGATAGAAACACACTTTTTTTTTTTCATATTGTTTCGTGATTCAAATTCTGTAACTGCTTAAAAGTCTGGGACATGTGTGCATTATGCAGAGTGAGAAGGAAAAGTCAGAGTCAGCAAAAAGAAGGCCAAGATAACCTGCTGTGACAAGCAAAGCAAATGAGAAGCTTGTTTGACAAAAATAGATTCTACGATCCAGTGCCCGTTCCTGATGTTGACAGAGGCAGAGTAGATGTGCATAATATGGAGCATTTATCAAGGTGATGTCAAAAGATGGTGCTTCCCACCTGGGAACTTCGTTTAGGATTATGACTTACAAAGGGCAAAGGAAGTCATGAATGCAGAGATTATTGAAAAAAAAAATCTATTAAAAGTTTTTTAATTATTTAAATTTGGAATGCAAATTGAAATACTATCTTAAAAAGACATTGTTTTGAAGTTTTATATCATGTTTGTAAGAAGAAATTGAGGTAAAAAGTGTCCTTCAGTTGCATCAGGCTATGACAAGTCATGACTGTATTAACTCTGTAGTTTACCATAAAAGTCTAGTTATATGGTTGTTAAGGGCATTGCAAATTATGTATTAATATTTAATTCCCTTTTTAAATATTTGTGTGGTATCTTATACTATTTCCATATGTGATGGCTACAATTTTCAATCCATAAACCTGAGTGCTCAATAAATAACACTTTATTTGCTGTAACTCAATTTTATTTCTGATCTGATGTTGTTTTTCCTCAGTGACTTTTATTTTTTCTTCTATCCCCAAGATCATTCCATGGTTCCAGTATCTTTAGTTAATGTCAAGGTATTGGGGGCGGGGGGCACTGTGTGCACATCAGCAATTTTCTTCACAGGCAACTCATTCTTTACCACATGGCTGCTTCAGTTCTATCAACCCTCTTCAGCTTCCATGCCTTGACTAAGGCCCAGGAACTTTTCCGCCTTCCTCAATCTCAACCTCTCTCTCCCTCTCTCCCTCTCTCCCTCTCTCTCCCTCTCTGTCTCTGTCTCTCTTTCTTTCTTTTTCTCTGTTTTTCTCTCTTTTTCTCCTGCAAGAAAGGATCTCCCTCTGTTGCCCTGGCTGGAGCGCAGTGGTGGGAACACAGATCTCTGGAGCCTCAATCTCCTGGGCTCAAACTTCTCCTGCCTCAGCCTCCTGAGTAGCTGGGACCCCAGGTACATGCCACCATGCACAGGTAATTTTTAAAATGTTTTGTAGAGACAGGGTCTCATTATGTTGCCCAGGCTAGTCTCAAATTCCTAGGCTCAAGTGATACTTCCACCTCAGCCTCCCAAAGTGCTAGGATTATAGGTGGGAGCCACCATGCCCAGCCTCCAGTAATTTTTTTAAAGGCTGTCTTCAATTCTTCTTGGTAGAATCACCATACAGCCAGTTCTCTTTACGATTCATTTATTTTACTCCCTCCACAGAGACACTAGGAAAGAGAAGATCATCTCTACTCAGGATTTACCATCCTCTGTCTCATTTCATTTTATTGCTAAGGTTATTTCTTTTATAAGTCTCTGTGTTAGTCAATTTCTGTTACTATAAAGAAACATCCAAGACTGAGCAATTCATAAAGAAAAGAAGTTTGTTTAGCTCATGCTTCTGCAGACTGTTAGGAAGCATAGTGCTGGCATCTGTTGCTGGTGAGTCCTCAGGAAGCTTACAATCATGGTGGAAGCAAAAGTGGGAGCAGGCACATCACATGGCAAGAGATAGGGAGGGTAGGTACCAGGCTATTTTAAATGACTAACTCTCATGTGAAGGTGTGTGAATTCACAGTGAGAACTCACTCATTACTAGGGGAAGAGCCCCAAGCCACTCGAAGTCTCTGCCTTCATGATCCATCTCCATTGGGCCTCACCTCCAACACAGGGAATCACATTTCAACATGAGATTTGGAGAGGACACACATTGAAACCATATTAGTCTGTAAGAAAATTGTGCCTTCAAAATGCTCAAGCTAGCTCCTTCTCAATCCCTTTCCTGTGGAAACTCACCTGCTGAGTATTATGAGTCAGTGACTTTGGAGCTAGGAAGAAACCAACATGTTTTACAAGACTGACACCAACAAAGCTCTTCAAATTTTCAAATTAGTTGAAGACAAGAAGATTTAGCAAATAAGTTAGTGAATTACTGTAACCTCTTGAATAAATTAGGAATAGAAAATAACAATTTGACTAACATCTAATTCAAAGAAGGCCTTTTTGGGTTAAACAAATTTGAGGACTTTTGAGGTTTCTTGATCTGAATGTCCGTATCTCTTTACTGACTTAGAAAGTTTTCAGCAATTTTTTAATTAAATCAGTTTTCTATGCCTTTTAAAATCTATTTTCCTTCTGGAAATCCATTAATACAAATTTTTCTTTGCATTTCATAAATCTTGTAGACTTCTTGATTTTTTTTCATTTTTATATTTATTTTCTCTAAGTGTATAATTTCAAATGAGCTATCTTCAAGTTCAGAAATTATTTCTTCTGCTTGATCAAGTCTGCTGTTAAAGCTCTCTAATATATTTAAAACTTTTCATTTATTGGAGTCTTCAGCTGCAGGATTTCTGCTTGATTCTTCTTTCATGATATCTATTCCTTTGATGAATTTCATGTTCATATCATGAAGTGCCTTCCTAGAAATTATCTGTATTTTCTTGGGTGTCCTTGAGTTTCCTAAAGATCATTATTTTGAATTCCTTTTATGGTAATTTGTTGATTTCCTTTTTATTGGGATCTAATGCTATAGAACTATTATCTGCCTTTTGTTGTATCATATTTCCTTGTTTTTTTTTTTTTATGTTTCTGTGTTTCTATGTTGATGTCTATGCATCTGATAGAACAATCACCTCTTTCAGATTTTCTAGAGTGGTTTTGTAGTGAAATACTTTCATCTATGGCTGAGTCTTAGAGCACCATTTGGGAAAGGTATGATGACTCTGTTTTCAGCAGCAGGGGTAGTCTCTCAGATTCCTTAGCTGCATTCAACATTAGTAACTGTAAGTGTCTCAGTGGACTATGTGGTAGAAATTTGTGGTAATAGCATTGGTGGCAAAGATTGTAAATATTTTTAGGAGTATGAGATTTTGGGGTTTCCTGTACCTCCACTCACATTCCTCATAATGGAGAGATGTAGATGGGGATAGTTCTCTTAGTATCACATCTAATACATCCTACAAGCAGCTGCCATGGTCCTAGTTCTGGGTGCAGGTACTCAGAATGGCTGTGGAGCTAGGTCTCTAGGCTTAGGGTTTTGTGAATCCATTGTGGCACCTAAATCTTAGGGTGCAGGTTTACCTTCTCTGTCAGAGTTGAATGTAGGTTGCTGATGGCACAAGGATCTGGCTCTGATGCAGCCCATAGCAGCTCAGGTCTAGGGGATATAGTTGTAGCTGTGATTATACCACTGGATGGCAGAGCACATACCAGGCCTGACTCTAGAAGAAACAGAGTTCTGTGGGGTTAAGCCAGGAGTGCAGGGTACAGTCATAATCCAGGAGCCTGAGATAATAGGGTTCAGTGGCAGCTTGGTACCTGCAAATGAGACACCATGTAGTGGTGAATCTAGATCTGAGGATGGTGGGGCTCAGCAGCATCCCAAACTATTGAAGCTAGGTGCAGCAGCAGCAAGTGCTCTAAACACGACTGAGCAAGGCTGTTGTTTGAGCCTGGTGAGGGAAGGCAAGAAGCAGCACAGCAATGATTTCACTCCATCCTGGGGAATGGGAGTCATTGCTGTTCTGCTTCTTGACTCCAGAGGGTGTCTCAGAAGCTCAGACACCAGGGGGCAAGTGCATTTGCTTAGCTTAGCCGAGGTATTAATTATCCAGGTCCACTGTGCCACTTGATCTCAGGTCTGGGAAGTGTGACTATTCTTGGTGGTCCAGGCCTAGAAATGTATTTTCAGCCTGGCTCCCTATAATGTCAGCTGTATAAAACTTAGGAATTCCTAAGCAATGAGTAAGGCAGAAGCATGGAATTCAACATTATTTCATCTTGCCGTCCAATTTTTTTTAAATAGTCCCGTCTTTATGTTCCATATATAGTATATAAATAGAATACGTTTAGCAATATCACTATTGGCATAGTACAAGACAGAATATAATTCTGGAAGACTTTTATTCTTGTGTTTCCTTGCAGAATTTCATAGCTAAAATCCATGGCTTGGGCAAATCTCATAAATCCTTTATCTTCAGTACTGAAAATGCTGAGCAGTTTATGGCAATAATTTTCACATATTCTTACTGAAATATTTAGTCTCCATAAATTCAGAACTGTAAGAAATTAATTTGTATGGAGTGTATTGTTTTCAGCTTTAATTAAATGTGCTTTGTTAGGACATTCTGCTTATTAATTTATTTTCACAAGCTGTAAAATTTAACAAGACTTTTCCTTGAAAGATTCCTGTCCGAATTGCTATCCTAATTGAAATTAAATAATTAAAACTCAACATATTTTAAAATGGTTTAATGCTATAAGTGCTATTCCCTTACTCACTCTAATTACTTAAGGTTCTTATCCACTCTATAAACAATTTTACAGTAATCATTAATTATTTAAGTATTTTAGCTTTGAAATAACATCTATACATATCAACTTACTGATGAATTTTCAACATAGAAAACATTTAAGGGAATATTTCACATTATTACATCTAGACTGTTCTATTCATTTATAATGCATATTCAGACATCAAAAATAAAATCAAATAACATAACTTTCTGCATTTCTGAAATTGGATATGATGATAATCCATGAGGTCAAATGCTTGTTGATCGTATTATTGATTGAAAATTTTTAATAAAGTGACATGGTGGTAGGCATTCCCTACTTGACTATCACAATAGCTGAAGCCAAAGCCAAGGGTGAGGAAATATTTGTGGTCAATCACCAAGACCAAAGTTGAACTTTGGCATATGCAGAAGAAGCAGCATACAAAATGAAAGTAGAGACCATCACCAAACATTGTTTCAAACTTGCCAGGCATTGGCCAGGCTATCTGGACATTGTAGAGAAGGTATGACTTTTACAGTTTGTTTGAAACAAATGCATATACACACAGAGAGGAATTCTTAATGTTATTCACTCAAGGTAGCCAACATTATTACTATTTATTTTCTTGTAAAGCCACAAAAATTTGCAAATAACATCTGCCTTCTTTTACTAATTCAGTTTTAAGAGACTACAATGTCTTCAAACTGCCAGAGACTTTTCAATATAATTTTTTCATGTTTTTATTGACAGCTTTTTATTTTTTCAGTTATTAAAGTCCACTGGCTCACATCAACTGAACTACTGAAACAGATGCCTGAAGAGTGCAACTCCGATCTGCCCACAGATATTCACCATGGACATGTAGGGAAATCCAAAACTTTTAGTTTTTAGGTTTCCAGAGAGATGATAGAAAGTGTGAATCTATGTGACTTAAAGGGTCTTGAATATATCTTGGAAATATACTTGTATTATATGATTTGTGTACCTCAGTACATTTATTTACTTTTATTTATTTATTTATTTTTGAGACAGAGTCTCACTCTGTCACCTAGGCTGGAGTTCAGTGGCAAGATCTCAGCTCATTGCAACCTCCACCTCCCAGGTTCAAGCAATTCTCCTGCCTCAGCCTTCTGAGTAGCTGGGATTACGGGTGCCCGCTGCCACATCCGGCTGATTTGTGTATTTTAACAGAGACAGGGTTTCATCATACTGGCCAGGCTGGTCCTGAACTCCTGACCTCGTGATCTGCCCCACTTGGCCTCCCAGAGTGTTGGGATTACACTGCACCTGGCTGATGCTTTTAAAGTTAAATAGCCATTCTTGGCACTAGCACTAGTCTTTCCTAAAATTAACTCCATTTTATACCCATGTGTCTCTGCAACAGGCAGCATTTCTATTGACATCAAAGCAGGTTTTAGATGTTGATGCATTCTGAAGTTGAAGACAGTGACTGGAGACACTGGGGGTGGTGGTGGGGTGTTCAATAGAAATCTATTCTTTAGGTTTCACCATAAACATATTTTATTTCAAGTACGGTCAATACTTAAAGCAAAGAGAGAAAAATTCTCAGAGTATGCTACATCTTAAACTATTTGAACCACAAAAGTGAACATTCAGGAAATAGATCTATTTAAGTGTTTTGTCAATACCAGCTTTAGTATTGCCACTGGGCTTTATAAAATTTTTAAGACAGATTTCTTCCTTTTCTAAAGAAGCTTTGGAGCTAAATTTAAGTTATTATCAATTTGAGGACTGGATTATTTTTTAAGGTCTGACTTATCATTTGAAAAGAGTTAAAGAATTTTAACTTACTCTGCTCTCCCAAGAATACTCATGGAGATTTTCTCATTCTTCCTTCCATATCCCATGCAAGGTATATCCATTGTGTCTTATTACTGACCAGAACTCTTCCTGCATTGCCTTAATCTTATTTCCTTTGGCATAGAGCAGCCCTAAAAAGGATATGGGAGGAAAAAAAAATTCATGAGTTTTTACAAAATGAACCCACGGGTTTGTTTTAAAAACAAACACTAAATGTTGTTTCAGGAAAGTCTTGCCATTTTAGCAGAAGCTGTAAAGGGAAAACATTTTCAACATCACTCTCACATATGGGGTTAATAGCAGCCTATACAAACATAATCTTTCTTATTTTCTTTTTAAGGAAAAAGAAGATATATATGCTGATATGCATCATATATAAACACACATAGGTACAAATTATGAGTTCTTGTTTAAAATCACTTAACAAAAAGATGAAACACAAACACTGACCAAATATAAATGGATTAAATCAGAGTTTAGAAAAATAGTTCCCAGGGATTTCAAGGCCCCAAAAAGTAGTCATCTTAACCATACCAAAACCAAAATTAACTTCACACTGGTCAATTGATTTTCTTTGCAAATTGGAGTGAAATAAATGACAAAGAAAATTACTTTGAAAGTAGGTCATATTTGGGAGTCTTACAGGCAGTTTTGTCACATAGCTATATATTTTATAAACTACAAATGCATTTTATTAGAAAATAAAATCTTAAAATGGAGAATAAAATACTCAGTTACCAGTTCTAATTTTTGCAATAGCCATAAGCAGGAGTTTGGCACTTTTCTTGAAACAGATATATTATTCTGGAACTTTGCATCCTGTATCTTACTGAGTCTACATCATAATAGTCAAGTATCTTCTCATCCAAGAAATGTTGTCTTATTCTGAATCTCTTCTTCTATGTTTCCCTACTACTCAGTATGTACCTTCATTATTGTATTTCTCCACCTAAATATTTGGTTTAACTCTGTTTTTTTTTTCCCCGCTACACTGCTACCATTTTGAAGGCATATGTTATATCTTCTCCTTTTTTATATTGCCAGTGCATGACCCTTAGCAGTGTCTTATTCAATATTTGTTGAGAATGCATGAGGGGAAAAATTTGAGAAAGACAAGGAGTATAGGAATAACTATTGATTGTATGCCTACCATAAACCTAGTCCTGTGTTAGACATGTAAGCATTTTACTTATTTTTTTTTCATATCAACACAAGAAGGTGGCTATTTTAAAGACAAAGTTGCCCAAGTTTAAAAAGACTATCATGCTCTTATCTTCACAACTGAAAATTAATGGAGTTTGAAATTTAAATTCAGCAATACTTGATTACAAAAGTCACTGTTCTCTTTCCTGAATTCTGTTGCCTCCAAGAAATAGAAGTCAACTTTAGAAAGTAGGTAAGAAAATTCAAACTGAGTAAGGTTCTATGGAGACTACTAAGCAACAGCTTTATATCCTTAATCCTCATTTATCCTAGTATCATCAAACACCACATTTTGATGTAGGAAATATCTGACTCAAACTTGGGATTCCCTCCTCTTTGAGAGTTTATCAGAAGTCCATTCTTCTACCAGTTTTAAATGAACTTCAAGTGCAGAAGATTGACTAATCAAAGTAGTCATTTCATGGTAGATGTATTAGTCTGTTTTCATGTTGCTATAAAGAACTACCTGAGACTGGGTAATTTATAAAGAAAAGAGGTTTAATTGATTCACAGTTGCACAGGCTGTACAGGAAGCATGACTGGGGAAGCCTCAGGAAACTTACAATCACGGCAGAAGGAGAAGAAGAAAAAAGCACATCTTACACAGCTGGAGAAGGAAGAGAGCAAAGGAGGAAGTGCTACACACTTTTAAACAGCCAGATCTCATGAGAACTCACTATCAAGGGAACAGCCAAGGGGAAATCCAAACCCATGATCCAAACACCTCCCAACAGGCCCCTCCTCCAACATGAAAGATTCAAATTTGGCATGAGACTTGGGCAGAGACACAGAGCCAAACCACATCTATTCATTATCAGCATTAACCCATGGAAATTCACACCTGCTTTATTTGTTCATTTGTCCTGGTCCATTTGTGTTGCCGTAAAGGAGTACCTGAAGATAAGTTTTATATATATATATGAATTCATAAATCTATGTATGAATTCATAAATTCATAAATGAATTCATTTATGTATGTATGTAAATTAAGTATGTAATATATAAAAATTATATCTTTATTACATATTTATGTAATAGATATATTTATATCTTTATTATATATATTTATATATATTATATATTACATACATATTTATGTAATAAAGATATAATTTTTATATATTTATTACCTACATAATTTACATACATACATAAATTACCCATCTTTAGATATTCCTCTACAGCAACACAAATGATATATATATATATATGAAGGTTATTTGGCTCATATTTCTGCAGGCTCTACAAGCATGGTGTGCTTCTGGGGAAGGCATCAGGCTACTTCCAGGCAGAAGAAGAAAGGGAGCCAGCATGTGCAGAGATCACAAGGTAAGAGAGGGAGCAAGAGAGAGAGAGGAGAGGAAGGTCCCAGACTCTTTTTAACAACCAGCTCTCACAGGAACTAACAGAGTGAGAACTCATCCACTTCCCCCAGGGAAGGCATTAATCTATTCATGAGGGATCTGTCCCTGTGACCCAAACTCTTCCCAGTTAGGCCCCACCTTCAACACTGAAGGTCAAATTTCATTACGAGATTTAAAGGGTCAAAGATCCAAATTATAGCACCATTATATTCCCAAAGTCTATGCTCTCCCCTCTACAACAGACAAACGTTCTAGTGGATTTAATATGGTCTTGTTTGTATATGTTCTTTCAAAATGCATGTATTGATTGCATGTAAATTTTTAGTTTGTATAAATTGGTTTATAATATATCTGTCCTTTTTATTTTGTATGAATACTACATTTTGAAAATACATCTATGTTGATGTTTATATATGTAATACATTGCTCCATAGTATATATCTAATTTTCTACCAGAACCACCTGGAAATATGCATTCTCACTCCTTCACCTATCCTGTTTTTCAAAGCATATGAAAATCAAATAAGTGAGAAAGAATATCAATTCAGTGTCACCTAATCCTTCACTATAGAGAATAAAGTGAGTTCTATATACAATATTAATAAAGTACTATGAGTGTGCTTACATTACACATGCTCAGAGCATTCATATATGTATATTTAGGGTTATTACAGGGATTTTACTTGATATGCAGCAGCCTGCAGTAGAGAAACCATTTAAAAAATCTTGGAGAATAAATAATAAGAACTAGAGATGGGTTATAGAGCAGTAACAATGATTAAAACAAGAATTTGGGTTTCTTTTTAATCACTGCCAAATAGTAAACCTTTTCTTTGGAAACAAGAAAGTATTATTCTTTAAACAATTTTATATATCCTCTTTTATAAACTCCTTAATTTCTTCCTTCTTTAAAAACTAAGTTTATGGAGCTTGAACTACAGTACGATCATTTTAATTTAATTTTGTTAAGGATCCAGCAGGTTTGTGGTTATTATCTCCATTTTATTGATAAAGAAACTGAGATGCTAAGAATGTAAAAAAGTCATGGAGCTAATGCAGGGGAGGAATCAATTCAAACCTAGGTTTAGATGAACACAGGCTTTAGTCAGAAATATTTTGTTCCAATCCTAAAACTCTGCTACTTATCAATTCTCTGACACTTGGAAAGTTACCTACATTCTCTGTGCCTTGGTTCCTAATCCCTCCAGTGAAAGTTACTGATGCCTATTTAAAGAATTGCTGTGAGTGTTAGAGGGAGTACATAACTGGCATTTGTTTATTTATTAATTTATTCTTACTAAGCCCACATTATTTTAGGACAGAAACAGGATTTGAACTCATGCTTTGTGGGTATGAATTCAGTATTTGTTCCAGGAGACCAGTTACATCCTTAACTAATTAACATACAATATTCTTATATCCAAAGCATCTGATGTCTAAATTACACTTTGTATCTTTGTCTTACTCTCTCTTCTCAATGCCTATTGGCCATAGTAGTCCTCCTATACTACAAGAGTAATCTTCCTTCTGGCCCTGTGACTTGATCATGTTACTAATTTTAGCAGAAAAATACCACATTTAAATCCCTTCACAATCTGACCTGTGACTGCTTTTGAAGCTCATCTGCTTCTACTGCTTGGGCTCTGGCTTGGGGCAGGTCTGGTTTTTAATCCCATATTCCCTTTGACTCATGAATTCACTTACTCCCATATGAAAATGCATCTGCATCTTTGTTTCACATTTTTACCTTTCTTTAAGGCCCATGAAGCCTTTTTTTCTTCCCCCAACACAAACACAGCTTCTTTGAATCTTTACACTTTTTTTTTTCAGTGTCACTCTGTTGTCCAGGCTGGAGTGCAGTGGTGCAATCATGGCTCACTGCAGCCTTGACCTCCTGGGCTCAAGCAATCCTCCCACCTCAGCCTCCCATGTAACTAGGCCAACAGGCATGTGCCGTCACACCTGGTTATTTATTTATTTATTTATTTTTATTTTTATTTTTGTACAGAGGGAATCTCACTTTGTTGCCCAGGCTGGACTTGAACTCCTGGGCTCAAGCAATCCTCCTACTTCAGACACCCACAGTGCTGGGATTACAGGCATAAGCTACTGCATCCAGTAAATCTTTGAACTTAGAACAAAGTTTGCTTGCTCCTCTTCTCCTTCTCCTATGACATTTACAAAAAAAACTTCAAATTATAGACATTTGTATTCTTAACTCATTCTTTCTATTTAACTAAAGCTTCTTTAAAACAATTTTTTTACTCATTTCTTGTCAGCTGTTACACTTAATGCATGAGACTTTATATATTGTTGGTACTTAGTAAATACTAAATGAATATAACTAAATTAAAAGCTTGAAGGTTTTTAATTCTGGGTTCCAAGACCTGTGTTTCTTAAATACTTTAGGCTTCCAGGTAACTTATACAAAAGAAAAATAAATTATCAAGAAGACAAAGAACAATTGATAAATAAAAGAGTTAAACTTTCAGAAAGCAGTGACAGCATTCATTTTACTCACAAGCCAAGACAGCTCAACAACACAATTAAAAGCTACTGAAGTAAGTTGGGATCCTTGGTGAAACAACATTGCATAATATCTCACAGTGGCTTTAAGTCACCACAGAGCAGTGGGTGAAAGCATTTTCCACTTGGAATCTAAGGCAACTTAAAAGGATTATTGATTTTTCCCTCTACTTATAAATGAGACTCACATATTAGGAATGAAAGCTGCAGACCCAACATAATGACCTTTCTACTTGGCTTCTTTTTCCTAACATAAACAGAATCACTTTTAGTGGTTAAGAGGATATTAAGCAGTCAATCTTGTAAGTGTCTGTGTGTGTGTGTGTGTGTGTGTGTGTGTGTGTGTGACTGCCTGTACCTTGAGAGCAAAAATTAGGAACAACATTTTTAATTTAAAAAATTTTGGTTCTATTCACTTTGTATTAGAAATCTCAACTTCTAATTGTATGTTTTGTCTTCCTGCTCTGGTGTTGAAAAGTCTTGTGTTTGCTTTATGCCTCATCACAAATACACAAGTTCAGCTGGAAACAGTTGCTTTATTGAAGACATAAGACCTGGCTTGACCTTGTGTAAGATGTAAGATTTAAAATAAACTTATCATTTCCTGATGCATTATCATAAGAAGAAAGATTCTAAAATATAAAACAGTGGGAAGCACATATTAAAACTGCCCCAAAACAAAAGCTGTGGGGTTAACAAAGTCATTAAAATCAGATTTTGTTTTGTATCTGTCAGATTTCGATTTCATGATTTAATTAGGGATTTTTCTGAAAACAAGTTGAGGCTTGATGGATTTCCTGCTCTTTGTTGCTAGTTCCTTTCTCAGAGATTTTAAATGACTGTATTTTCTCCAGCTTCCCACTCTTTTGAGTGAACTCTGAATTATTTCTGTGTTTATTTTGGGATTTTCTTTCTTGGCTATTCAATGACATCTACTCTTTTAATGATAGAAAAGTAATGATCTTGGGTGATCATCTGCAACTACTTCACTGTAAGCAAGCAGAAACATTTTTGTGATTTGAAGGGTACCAAGTAAATTATTTCTCTAAATCTGTTACCTCTAACACAAACACACACCACACACATGCACACACACACACTACCAGTTGTTATATCTGATGTTCTCCCATTGAAGGGCTCCCATCAGTTCATTCTAACAAACACATGTTTCGCATACTGTGTGAGAGTAATCGCTTTAGATACTGAAATCACAAAAATATCTGCAATTTACCCAGCACTAACTATGCATCAAGCATAGAACTAAGTGTTCTGTATATATTATCTCATTTCATCCTCACATCATCACAATGAGGTAAATATTAGAACCCTCGATTTCCATAGGAAGAAGGTGAGGACCAGAGAAGTGACTTGGCCGAGGTCAGGAGCCTTCAAGTGCTAAAATGAGCAGGGTTTTCTGATTTCAAAGATTGAGCTCTACCTGAAACTGCTTCTGTCAATGAGGAAGTCTCTGTCAAGAGGTTGATAGCCAGAGATAAAATGGAAGTATTTCTTAAGAGTTTGAAAAGAGCCTTCAATTCTGGCAAGAATCCCATTTTTACAGATAAGAAAACAGGTTCAAGGGATTTTCAAACTTTCTCTGGTTCATAAACCTAGTGTGTCAGTTACCAATTTGTAATGTCTCAGCTTCAAATCTATGCTCCATTGCCTGGTATTCAGGACAGAAATAAACTCTGGGTATTAGTTTTCTATTATTTCCATAACAAAGCACTACAAGCAGGACACCTTAAACAACAGAAATAGTTAGAAGTCTGAGATCAAGGTTTTGGCAGGTGTAGTTTAATTCTGAGGCCTCTCTCCTTGGCTTGCAGAGGGCTCTTCTTCATGTGTCCTTACATGGTCTGTCTGTACATGTCTGTGTCCTAATTTCTTCTTATAAGGACATTAGTCATATTGGATCAGCTGCCATCCTAATGAACTCAGTTAGCCTCAATTACCTGTTTAAAGATCTTATCTCCAAACACAGTGCCATCCTGAGGCACTAGGGGTTGAAACTTGTGCATGCAAATATTGGGAGACACAATTCAGCCATAACACCCTGTAAATTTTTCCTTTTACAGCTGCATAGTGTTAACCTTTGTCAGTAGAAGGTGCTAAAGGCACACTGGTAGAGAAGGGTTTTCTCTTCCTGGTTCCAGTATGCTGCACTATACAAGCCCCTGAAGCATATGCAGCAAAGCCTCTGCAGAACCCGGCTTCTGTAGTATGTGTGGCTCCTGTAGCACATGGCTCCAGCAACACCTACCAGAGAACAGCACATGGCAGTTGCTCATGGACAGCTGCTACCAGCTTCCTCTTAATAAGACTTTGTAGTAAAGGGTCCCCATCATGGGACCTACCATGAGCAGCTTCTCCAGATGCCCTCTTGGGTGGCTGCACAACAAAATCCTGCTTGCCAGCCCAGCACTGTCCCATCCATGGCTTCTCTAGACTGCCTTGGGGCAGCTTCAGAGTGAGTTCCAAAGTGCAGCAGCTTTCCAGAGCAGCTTCCCCCAGCAGCTCAGAGAGGGGCTTCCCAGTGAATGCCGCCAACGCAGCTCCCTGGATAACTTGCCCTGGAACTTTTCTGGAATCCCCCTTGGGTGCCCTTGCAGTCTTGTGAACATCTCTGCCACACAGTGAGCTACTGCTGCACTGTCTCCAGTGCGGTCCAGACTATCTCAGGATGGGACGGGGCATCTAGATTTGATTTTTTTTAATTCCTCGGATTTTTTTTTTCATACCTAGGGTGTAGTGGGCATTTCCTATACCTACTATTCTTCTATTTTTTGTAAAGTGCTTTTACTTCTAGTCAATCTCTTGTTAGTCCAAAACCCCGTTAATAATTATTTATATTAATTGTTTCTTTTTAAAATTATCTTTAAATTTAAAAAAAAATCTTCCTGGTTTCTATCAATTAGACCCTGACTAACACAACCAGTAAGTGGTAAACCCAGTACCCAGATAATTCTATAAAAGAAGGAAAATGCATAGGTGTTATAAAGGTTGAAAAGGTAAATGTAAATCTGTCATTCTTTCCACAAGATAAGATCATCTATCTAAAAAAGCCAGCAGAATGGAGATGATGACCATAGACGACAGAAAAACAATGGAAAAGAAATTAACAATAAAATTTAAACTGCAGGTCCTTACATAAAGTAACAATGATAAATAGCTACAAACTTGGGACTGTAATTAATTTGTCTCTCTGCCAAAATTCTAAAAAGTGTAGAATTTAAGAAAATAAAAGCCTATAGGAATGAATGACATCAGCTAGGGAGTTTTATAAGCAGAGGAAAGAGGGCTGATTACAAAGAGAAACATAGTAGAGATAGAATAGCCAGCAAAGAGACTGACAAGGAAGGAACAAGAAAAAATATGGGCATATAATACAGAATCCTTGTAAAAAGGAATCGGAGAAACTGTGACCTGTGAGCCAAATCTGACTGTCCTCTCACCCACACCCTCCAACCTTCCATCCCACCTGTGTTTGGAGAGCCCCTGAGCTAAATGCTGAAACATTTAGCTGTCTTATGCTAAAACAGAAAAGCTGAATAGTTTGCAACAGAGACTGTTCGGCAACCAGTCTAAAATATTACCACTTGGCACTTCACAGGAAAAGTGTAATGATCCTGCTAAAGAAATGTGTCAAATACTGTTGTGAGGCAGAGTAAAATGAGGACAAAAATATGACCATTTGTTTGCTCGAATTCTGTGTCCTCTGAATGTGAATTTCACATCCCTAAATCTCAGCTCAGATATGTAAAAATCTAACCTTTTTCTTCTCAAAATTGAACTTTACCAACTCTTGAACTCTCATTCTCTAAAATTCAGGATTTAACCAGTCTCACTTCATATACTTATCCTACCTAGGGATAATCTAAATTCCAAGCAGCTTACTTATCCCTCTAAAATTGAGGAGAAGGCCAGCCTGCTCTACAACAATCCTCCATCATCTACTGACCTCTGTCAAAACACACAGTCCTCACCAATTTTTGATGGTTGGCATTTATCTCTGGTATATTCTACCCTTTGATCACCAGTTTGGTGCCAGCCATATGCTACCTCCATTACACCAATTATGCCAGAAGAAGTCTTCCAGCTTATTCACCATTCCTTTTTCACCTCTCTTAATTGGAAACTAGGAAACTTTGCTGTGCTTTTTCATGTACCATACTGGATGGGCAGAAATCTTTGAGACCTTACCCCTCTATTGACATTCTTCTATTCAACAAGCTTCTCTGGGGACATGGGTTCACACCAGGATACCCCAAGAAAGCAAGACACAAGCGTTATTCAGCTCAAACTTATCTGAAACAGAGAGAAAGTGGGTCTGACTTTTGGACTTGCTTAGAGATATTCTCCAAGGTCTAACTCTTAATTTTCTCTGACAATTCTGAAGATTTTCCCAATTTTAACAATTCTTTCATTAGAATAAAAACTAATTCTTACAAAATTTTTATTTTTTAAAATTATCTTTAATATAGCAGAATGAGGAATGAGTGAGGTGATACCATGGCATATTTCATATGTATTAAAAATTAATAAAGGAATTGTATTAAAAACTTAATGCCCATAAATTTTCCAACTTAGATAAAACAGACAATTTCCTTAAAAGGCATAAATTACCAAAGTCAATAAAGAGAAAATAGATAACCCAGATAGCTGCATATATTAAATAAATTGAAATTGTATTTAACAATCTTTCCCAAAAGAAAACTAGAAATCCAAATGTTTTAACTGGCGAATTCTACCTAACGTTTTTGGAAAAAAAAAAAATGCCAAGTTCACATTAACTCTTCCAAAAAAAATTAAAGAGAATAAAATACTCATTCTATGAAGCAAGGATTACTCTGATACAAAAACAAAATACATTACAAGAAAACAACAGACCAAATCCCTCATAAATGTAGCTGCAAATATTCTAAACAAAATTTTAGCAAATCAAATTGTACAATGCCTTGAGATGATAGTACATCATGACCAAATTGAGTATTTCTTATAAATGCAAGCCTTCCCAAAAAAAAAAAAAATCAAGGTATTTCACCATATTAAAAGACTTAAAAAATAAAAGCCATATGACCATCTCAATGCATGCAAAAAAAAGCCTTTGATGAATGCTAACACCCATTTCTGAAAAGAATAAATAAAATTCTTCATATCAGGAATAAAAGTGAACTTTCTCAAACTGATAAAAAGCATCTACAAAAAAAGTAGAGCTAACATCATATTTAAGTGTATAAGTCAAAGTAGGAGCAGAATGTGAGTTGTGTTGATGTCAGGTTAAAAAACAATACTTTGTCTTACAGGCCAGAGATGGCAAATTGGTTTTATTTCAAATGCCAAATCCAGTAAACTGCATTGACTAGAATTGAGACCACAGTCAACCTTTACAAGAAATAGAATTTTAAGAAAAGGGCAAAGTGAGATGGTACATGCATCTCTGCTACAAACAATAGGAAATCACTGATAGTATAGGAGCCACATCAATAGAGAACACAATAGAATCTCAAACTTGAAGGGACATAAAAATTTAAACTTGTGTTCTGTTTTTAGTTTTATTTTTTAATTTTACTTTAAGTTCTGGGATACATGTGCATAATCTGCAGGTTTGTTACATACGTATGCATGTGCCATGGTGGTTTGATGGACCTATCAACCCATCGTCTAGGTTTTAAACCCCACATGCATTAGCTATTTGTCCTAATGCTCTCCCTCTCCTTGCCCCCCACCCCCGACAGGCCCCAACATGTACTGTTCCCCTCCCTGTGTCCATGTGTTCTCATTTTTCAACTCCCACCTATAAGTGAGATATATGGTGTTAAATTTGTGTTTTAAAAAGAACATACTGGTGAGAGGGTACAGAATCACTCATATAAGAGACTAAATATGAAGCCATTATTATGCTCGCAGTAATGAGGTACCTTTCCAAGATTTAGAAAAAGGATAGACTATTTAGGCCTACAAAAATAACAGCAAAGATATTATGAACCATATTAAAGAGACCAAATAGTTTTTAGACTAAAACTCTGCAATAACTCAATGAGGGCTTGGTCATAAAGAAATAATTAATCAAAATGAGGATGACACTTGTTATGGTTACAGAAAGTGAGACATCAATAAAGACTTATCAGTTAGTCTATAGCACTCTTCAATGAAAAGAATGTGCTGAATCATAAAAGGAATTGTCTAGTACTCATGGCCACTATGACACTAAGGTGATATGAGTTCATTGGACTTCCATAGCTGCATAACACTAGTCATTAAAATCATCTGATCAGAATGCTGGGAAGATGGCCACCTAAGAACAGCTCAGGACTTCAGCTCCCAGTGAAAGCACAGAGGGTGAGTGGATGCCGCATTTCCAGACGAATTTTTATTGCCCACAGACCAGGAGATACCCAGGCAGAGGGGTCACCAGTGCCACAGTCCCGGCTGGTGTGGCTGTTTTGGCCCCCGCGGGGCTGATTCGGCCCACATGGCTGCTGTGACCACGCCCTGTTGCGGTGGTTTTCCGAACAAAAGCCACTGGGCTGGGAGCCCTCTTAGCTGGCGATCGGAGCCCTGAGACGACAGAGTTACCCATTCATCTGAAATAGCAAGCCAGGCCAGGAGATTCCTAGGCAAAAAATCCACCAGGAGCCGGCTCCGCTGTTTGAGCAGACTCAGTGCGTCACAACGCAGGAGATCCCCGTACCTTTTCAACAAGCGACTGGAGGTCATTCAACTTAAAAGAAAAGACTCTGAGTCAGGGAGCCAGGGGATCAGGCTCGGTTGGTCCCAGCCCCCCACCCCCAACAACAACGAAAACAAAAACAGTAATTGGAAACCCTCTGGGTTGAGCCCTTCAAACAAAGCACAGCTGAACCCGGGCGGTCCCGCTCCGTGGGGGAGGGGCGTCTGCCATTACTGAGACTCACCACCACTATGGAGGCAGGCTGCCATCGCCGAGGCAACCTGCCGTTGCCAAGGCAACCTGTCACAACAGAGGGAGTCCACCATAACAGAGGCGGGGCCACCGTTGCCAAGACAGTTGTAACTACACCCATATAAACAGGACTGCAGGGAAGAGCATGGGGCAGCTGGGTGGAGCCCACAGCAGCTCAGCAAAGCCTCAGCAGGCAGGCAATGGCTAGGAGTGCTGCTAGCTGGGCAGGGCAGACCTGAAAGAAAAATCAAAAAAGGCAGTAATGCAACGGAAACTCATAAAGCCCCAACTCCCCGGGACAGAGCACCTGGGAACAAAAAGTGCTGAATGAGTTCAGCTGCAGCAGACCTAAATTTACCTGCCCAGCAGCTCTGAACAAACAACGGAGCTCACAGCTCAGGACTTAAGCCCCAATAAAAGACAGACTGTCTCCACAAGTAGCTCCCTGATCCCCATAGATCTAAAGACTCGCCTCATAAAGGAGAGAATGGACTGACAGTAGGAGAGCATCCTTCTGGGACAAAGATAGCAGAAGAGGAAACTGGCAGCAACCCTTACTGTTCTGCAGCTGCTGCAGGTGATCCCCAGGCAAGCAGGGCCTGGAGAGGACCTCAGCAGTCCTACAGCAGAGGGGCCAGACTATTAGAAGGAAAGCTTAAAAAAAAAAGAAGAAGTAACTTCAGCATCCACGAGCTAGAAGGTCACTCAGAAACCCAATCTGAAAGACAGTAACTACAAAGACAATAGGTGGATAAACCCACAAAAATGGGAAGAAACCAGCGCAAAAAGGATGAAAACTCCCGAAACCAGAACACCTCTCCTCCTAAAAGGGACCACAACTCCTCACTAGCAAGGGAACCAGACCGGATGGAGAAGGAGGGTGAAATGATAGAATCAGACTTCAGAAGGTAGTTAGTAAGAAACTACAGTGAGCTAAAAGAACATGTTCTAACCCAACGCAAAGAAACTAGGCACCTTGAAAAAAGATTGGACGAAATGCTAACGAGAATGGATAACATAGAGAGGAATATAAGCAAATTGATGGAGCTGAAAAACACAACACGAGAACTTCATGAAGCATGCACAAGCTTCAACAGCCGAATTGACCAAGCAGAAGAAAGGATATCAGAGGTCAAAGATCAACTCAATGAAATAAAAAGAGAAGGCAAGAACAGAGAAAAAAGCGCAAAAAGGAATGAACAAAATCTTCAAGAAATGTGGGACTATGTGAAAAGAGCTAATCTACATCTGATAGGTGTACCTGAATGTGATGAAGAGAATGAATCCAAGCTAGAAAATACTCTTCAGGATATTATCCAGGAAAACTTCCCCAACCTACCAAGGCAGACCAATATTCAAATACAAGAAATACAGAGAACACCACAAAGATATTCCTCAAGAAGAGCAACCCAAAGGCACATAATCGTCAGATTCACCAGGGTTGAAATGAAAGAGAAAATGCTAAGGGAAGCCAGAGAGAAAGGTCGGATTACCCACAAAGGGAAGGCCATTAGACTCACAGCAGATCTCTCAGCAGAAACCCTACAAGCCAGAAGAGATTGGGGGTCAATATTCAACATGCTTAAAGAAAAGAACTTTCAACCCAGAATCTCCTATCCAGCCAAACTCAGCTTCATAAGTGAAGGAAAAATAAAATCCTTTGTGAACAAGCAAGCACTCAGAGATTTCATCACCACCAAACCTGCTCTACAAGAACTCCTGAAAGAGGCTCTACACATATAAAGAAACAACCAGTACCAGCCACTCCAAAAACACACCAAATGGTAAAAGAGCATCAACACAATCGAGAAGCTGCATCAACTAACCAACAAAACAGCCAGGTAGCATCAAAATGACAGCATCAAATTCACACATAACAATACTATCCCTAAATGTCAATGGACTAAATGCCCCAATCAAAAGACACAGACTGGCAAATTGGATAAAAAGCCAAAACCCATCAGTGTGCTGTATCCAGGAAACCCATCTTACATGCAAGGATACACAAAGGCTCAAAATAAAGGAATGGAGGAAGATCTACCAAGCAAATGGAGAACAAAAAAAAGCAGGAGTTGCAATTCTTATCTCTGATAAAATAGACTTTCAAGCAACAAAGATCAAAAGAGACAAAGAAGGACATTACATAATGGTAAAAGGATCACTGCAACAAGAAGAGCTAATGATCCTAAATTTATACGCACCCAATACAGGAGCACCCAGATACATAAGGCAAGTTCTTAATGACTTACAAAGAGACTTGGACTCCCACACAATAATAGTGGGAGACTTTAACACCCCATTGTCAATATTAGACAGATCAACCAGACAGAAAATCAACAAGGATATCCAGGAACTGAACACAGACCTGGAACAAGCAAACCTAATAGACATTTACAGAACTCTCCACCCCAAATCCACAGAATATACATTCTTCTCAGTACCACATCACACCTACTCTAAAATTGACCACATAATTGGCAATAAATCACTCCTCAGCAAATGCAAAAGAACGGAAATCATAACAAACAGTCTCTCAGACCACAGTGCAATCGAATTAGAACTCAGAATGCAGAAACTAACTCAGAACTGCACAGCTTCATGGAAACTGAACAACTTGCTCTTGAATGTTGACTGGATAAACAATGAAATGAAGGCAGAAATAAAGATGTTCTTCGAAACCAGTGAGAACGAAGACACAACATACCAGAATCTCTGGGACACATTTAAAGCAGTCTCTAGAGGAAAATATATAGCAATGAGTGCCCACCTGAGAAGAAAGGAGAGATCTAAAATTGACACCCTATCATCAAAATTGAAAGAGCTAGAGGAGCAAGATCAAAAAAACTCAAAACCTCGCAGAAGACAGGAAATAACTAAGATCAGAGCAGAACTGAAGGAAATAGACACACAAAGAACTCTTCAAAAAATCAATAAATCCAGGAGCTGGTTTTTTGAAAAGATCAACAAAATAGACCACTAGCCAGATTAATAAAAAAGAAAAGAGAGAATAACCAAATTGATGCAATAAAAAACGATAAAGGGGATATCACCACAGATTCCACAGAAATCCAAACCATCATCAGAGATTATTACAAACAACTCTATGCACATAAACTAGTAAACCTGGAAGAAATGGATAAATTCCTGGACACCTGCATCCTCCCAGGCCTAAACCTGGAAGAAGCCGAAACCCTGAATAGACCAATAACAAGGTCTGAAGTCGAGGCAGCAATTAAGAGCCTACCACCCAAAAAAAGCCCAGGTCCAGATGGGTTCACAGCCGAATTCTACCAGACATACAAAGAGGAGCTGATACCATTCCTTCTGAAACTATTCCAGACAATCCAAAAAGAGGGAATCCTTCCCAAATCATTTTACGAGACAAACATCATCCTGATATCAAAACCCAGCAGAGACTCAACAAGAAAAGAAAATTTCAGGCCAATATCCATGATGAACATAGATGCAAAAATCTTCAATAAAATACTGGCAAACCGATTGCAACAGCATATCAAAAAGCTCATCCACCATGATCAAGTAGGATTCATCCTGGAGATGCAAGGCTGGTTCAACATACGCCAGTCCATAAACGTAATTCACCACATAAACAGAACCAAAGACAAAAACCACATGATTATCTCAATTGATGCAGAGAAGGCCTTTGACAAAATTCAACAGCCCTTTATGCTAAAAACCCTCAATAAACTAGGTATTGATGGAACGTATCTCAAAACAATAAAAGCTATTTACGACAAACCAACAGCCAATATCATACTGAATGGGCAAAAACTGAAAGCATTCCCTGTAAAATCTGGCACTAGACAAGGATGCCCTCTCTCACCACTCCTATTCAGTATAGTACTGGAAGTTCTAGCCAGAGCAATCAGGCAAGAAAAAGAAATAAAGGGTATCCAAATTGGAAAGGAGGAAATCAAATTGTCTCTATTTGCAGATGACATGATTGTATATCTAGAAGACCCCATCATCTCAGCCCAAAATCTCCTGAAACTGATAAACAACTTCAGCAAAGTCTCAGGATACAAAATCAACGTGCAAAAATCACAAGCATTCCTATACACCAGTAACAGACTTAAAGAGAGCCAAATCAAGAACGAACTGCCATTTGCAATTGCTACAAAGAGAATAAAATACCTAGGAATACAACTAACAAGGAACGTAAAGGACCTCTTCAAGGAGAACTACAAGCCATTGCTCAACGAAATAAGAAAGGACACAAACAGATGGAGAAATATTCCATGTTCATGGTTAGGAAGAATCAACATCATTAAAATGGCCATACTACCCAAAGTAATTTACAGATTCAACGCTATTCCCATCAAGCTACCAATGACCTTCTTCACAGAACTGGAAAAAAACACCTTAAACTTCATATGGAACCAAAAGAGAGCCAGCATAGCCAAGTCAATTCTAAGCAAAAAGAACAAAGCAGGAGGCATCACACTACCGGACTTCAAACTATACTACAAGGCTACAGTAATCAAAACAGCATGGTACTGGTACCAAAACAGAGATATTGACCAATGGAACAGAACAGAGGCCTCAGAGGAAATACAATATACCCATAACCATCTGATCTTCGACAAACCTGACAAAAACAAGCAATGGGGAAAGGATTCCCTGTTTAATAAATGGTGTTGGGAAAACTAGCCAGCCATGTGCAGAAAGCAGAAACAGGACCCCTTCCTGACACCTTACACCAAAATTAACTCCAGATGGATTAAAGACTTAAACATCAGACCTAACACCATAAAAACCCTAGAAGAAAATCTAGGCAAAACCATTCAGGACATAGGCGTAGGCAAGGACTTCATGACCAAAATGCCAAAAGCAATGGCAACAAAAGCCAAAATAGACAAATGGGACCTAATCAAACTCCACAGCTTCTGCACAGCAAAAGAAACAGTCAGTAGAGTGAATCGGCAACCAACAGAATGGGAAAAAATTTTTGCAGTCTACCCATCTGACAAGGGGCTGACATCCAGAATCTACAAAGAACTAAAACAGATGTACAAGAAAAAAACAAACAAGCCCATTCAAAAATGGGCAAAGGATATGAACAGATACTTTACAAAAGAAGACATACAGAAGGCCAACAAACATATGAAAAAATGCTCATCATCACTGGTCATTAGAGAAATGCAAATCAAAACCACATTGAGATACCATCTCACACCAGTTAGACTGGCGATCATTAAAAAATCTGGAAACAACAGATGCTGGAGAGGATGTGGAGAAATAGGAACACTTTTACACTGTTGGTGGGAATGTAAATTAATTCAACCATTGTGGAAGACAGTGTGGCGATTCCTCAAGGACCTAAAAATAGAAATCCCATTTGACCCAGCAATCCCATTACTGGGTATACATCCAAAGGATTATAAATCATTCTACTATAAGGACACATGCACACGAATGTTCATAGCACCACTGTTTACAATAGCAAAGACCTGGAACCAATCCAAATGCCCAACGAAGATAGATTGGATAGGGAAAACGTGGTACATATACACCATGGAATATTACGCAGCCATCAAAAACGATGAGTTCACGTCCTTTGTAGGGACATGGATGAACCTGGAAACCATCAGTCTCAGCAAACTGACACAAGAGCAGAAAATCAAACACCGCATATTCTCACTCATAGGCGGGTGTTGAACAATGAGAACACATGGACACAAGGAGGGGAGCACTACACACTGGGGTCCATTGGGGGGAAATGGGGGAGGGACGGGGGGTGAGGAGGTGGGAAGAGATAGCATAGGGAGAAAGGACAGATAGAGGCGAGGGGACGGAAGGCAGAAAAACACACTGCCATGTGTGTACCTATGCAACAATCTTGCATGTTCTTCACATGTACCCCAAAACCGAAAATGCAATTAAAAAAATAATAGTAGTAATAAAAATCATCTGATCAACTCCCCTTACTCTGATTCTACTCCTACCATCAATTTTCTGATTATCTTTTGGTTTGTATGTCACTTACCTTTAAAGAAAGTATACTGACCACTGAACTCTGCTCTGTGGTCCAATTTGTTTTGTATTACTAATTTCAAAATTGGAATTACATTTTATATATTCATTTATAATGATGTAGGCAGTTAAGTTCCAGCACCGTCTACATTCTACATATATTAACTCCCACGTTTCTAAGATCCCTCCAATCCTGAGTCATAATGACTAAACAAAGTTACCACTATTATGGAAATATACAGCTCTGTCTCACTGCTTACCTCCAAATTGTAACGAATAGGATAATACATATTTGTTCTGTTGTAGTGTAAAGAAGAGGGGAAGATATATGTAAGTATAGCAAAGATCTTAACACTAATTCCCTTGTTATGTACCCCAAACTCAGGCAAAATTATGCTGTGGAATATGGTAAGAAATAATGCAACTACTGTGTTAAAAACAAACAAAAAAATTTTATCATATACTTTTTAATTTTAGAACTAAATTAGCCATTACAAAAGATAAGACATTGCCTAGATATCTGAAGATCTAATGAGATACATTTTACCCATCTTCCCCTTCTGGTATTGAACAATGAAAAAAACAAATTTTACCAAAAATAGCTACCTTACTTAAATATAATTGTCCATGCTGCATTAATTTTTAATTAATTTTTAATAGGAAAGCATTACAGTATCCCTCTACAAAAATATTAAACATTGAAATTATATTCTCCCTTAATCAGTTTATTATATTTAAAAAGGAAAAAATTATTCTGGCAGCTTCAGGCTCCATTAGTTTTCTTTTTTCTTGATTTTCAAGAAGAATTTAAGGACATGCGCTCATTAAGTCTTCCACATATTTGCCCCTTTTTTATTTTTTGAAATTAAAAAATATGTGGATAGATAGATAGATAGATAGATGAATGATATCAGGCATGTTTTTGGCACTTCTACATTTCAAAGCTTACAAATGGAGTTCAAGATAACAAACTGCCAAAGACTGTAGGGAAAACAGATAGCAAACATTGAGTGTGCCAAGCAAGTTGTGTTTGCCATCAGTCATATTGACATAATGTGCCTACACTGAGAGAGACATAACAGCACCCTGCTAGATAATTCTAGAGAAAGGGGGGTGAAAGCTTAATAGAACAATTAGTGGGTTATTTTTTCACCTGTTTAAAGAATGATTACAAAATGGCTTCTTAGTTTGGATTGCTGATTGACATTGACTCATTTACAGTCAGAGATTTTAGCACAACACCTGGAGAAAGAGATATGGATGTAACCAGACCAGAATTGTGTGTTTATGTGACCCAGGAGATAACCTTGAAACAATAGAGAGATAACAAATTGATAACTTGCATATTTTTATATAAAAATACAATTTTTGCCCTCAACAAATTTACAATAAAATATAAAATTTTTAATTTTTAATTTAAGAAAATCTTTGCACATTCTTTTTCTCTTCTGTCCATAAATTTACATATATCAGTTAACTTAAAAGAGTTCTGAGAAATAAGCAAAAGATGAAAACTATACAAAGAACAACAAAACTTTCCTGTTTTGAAGAAAAAACATATTCATCTCAAAGGCTTAGTTTGGTAGCAGTAGACAGTATCAATATTATTTTAGAACTTGTCTGATGGGCTGGAGATATTACATAAGGGTGTCTATATCATAGGACCAGGAAAACTGACATTATTTGATTCAATCAGCTAGTTAGCCTATCTAGTGTGGAGTACAAGTTTAGGGTGAACAAAAATACATATACAGAAATTATGTCATAACATGATAAAATAAAATGTAATAAAACATTAATGTTATATTGCTGAAATGCCCTTCATTTAATTCCCAGACTGATTAAGACAGTCAACTTACCAGTTTAAAACCAGACAGCTAAAAATTCTACCTAGATGTGTCATTCACTGCAAACCCATCAGGCTGAAAATTAGATTCACTACATAGTCATCTAAAAATTATTTTAGAACATGCTATGTTCAAGGCAATGTGACTTTTCCTTCTCCTTATTCCTATTCCCATATTAAGAAAACAAAACATATAAAAGTAGACCAGAGACTAAATATTACTGGTTAATATATACATCAAAATCAGTTTTTATCAAGTATTTGTACTTCCTCATAAGTATGGACACTATTCAGCAAATAAGTGCAAAAAATCACACCTTCTTTTTTCATAAACTTCCCATCTTAGTATGGTACAATATCCACAGGTCCCCGTTTGTAGAATCTCTACAGTGGCTCTCCATTAGTGCCAGGGTTTTTAAAGGCTTTAGTAAAATCAAAAGCATGTAACTATCATTCTTGGAAAGTGTCAAATTTTGTTTCTATCAGAAAATGTTTTCATATGATTGATGATATGCCAGAAATATCACTGCTTTACAATATATACCTCTAGAAATAGTGAGGGCATTTCAAAATTTTGGTTTGTACCCCAAAAAGACAGTAATAGAATAAAAGATGTGTTAACTAATAAATTTATTGAATAATCTCTAAGTAGAATTCTCTTATTCTTTTCTTACTCCTATACTCCCTTTCACAATTTCCTGTCTCTGAACAAGCATGTGCATGTGTATCCACATGTGCACACAGAGAAAGTTACATGAATCTCTCTCTCTTTTTTTTATTTTAACTGGAACCTGAAACGGTTTCCTCTATTTAAGGTCTATGATACTTGACACTATTACATGATGGTCTCTTTTTCTATTTTAGTTTTTGTCTACTTTACTTATGTGATATGTAACAATAATTATTTACACCATACTGACCAACATTTGAAAACAAAAAAAAAGAGAGAAAGGAAAAAAAAAAGTTAACTCTGTTTGTAGTATTCACTTGATCTTTTTCAAAATCATTTCCATAGTTTTGAGAGATAACAAAAAAGAATAGATATACTTGTCAAGGCCAAATCTATTATAAACTATTTTTTCTTTATTTTTCAAGTCAGTTTTTGCTAAAAGGAGAAATTTATAATCCTCAGAAGTCTATGAACACAGATCATAATATTGGCAAAAATAATTCTCTAAAAAATTTATGTTTATTTTACAATTGATATGCTATCTTTTGGAAATTACTTTAACATCAGATAATATAAAATTAATTTTATCCATCTCTAATAACAGTATTTCTAACTTGTAACTACTTATATAAGATATAATGGCACTAGTAAAAGAGCAAAGTATCAAATATGAATATTGTATTATTTAGGGTAAAGTAATAAACAAAGTAAAAATTTTAACAACGTCATAGAATTGAAGTTTATTTCTCAGTCATAGGTGTGTACTCCTGGTCAAGTTTTATCTTTAAAGGGGAATGCTGAATTTTATTAAAGGCCTTTTCCGCATATGTTGAGATAATGTGGTTTTTTAAATTATACTTTAAGTTCTGGGGTACATGTGCAGAATGTGCAGGTTTGTTACATAGGCAAACATGCCATGGTGGTCTCCTGTACCCATGAGCCCATCATCCACATTAGGTATTTCTCCTAATGCTATCCCTCACCTAGCTCCCCACACCCCAAAAGGCCCTGTTGTATAATGTTCCCTTCCCTATGTCCATATGTTCTCATTGTTCAGCTCCCACTTATGAGTGAGAAAATGTGGTGTTTGGTTTTCTGTTCTTGTGTTTGTTTGCTGAGAATGATGGTTTCCAGCTTCATCATGTCCCTGCAAAGGACATGAACTCTTCCTTTTATATGGCTGCATAGTATTCTATGGTGTATAAGTACCACATTTTCTTTATCCAGTCTATCATTGTTTGGGCATTTGGGTTGGTTCCAAGTCTTTGCTATTGTGAATAGTGCTGCAATAAACATGTATGTGCATATGTTTTTATAGTAGAATGTTTTATAGTCCTTTGGGTATATACCCAACCATAGGATTGCTGGGTCAAATGGTATTTCTCATTCTAGATCCTTGAGGAATTACCACACTGTCTTCCACAATGGTTGAACTAATTTACACTCCCATCAACAGTGTAAAAGCATTCCTATTATTTCCTAATTTTATTTCATTGTGGTTAGAGAAGATGCTTGATATTATTTTAAATATTTTAACGTTTTAAGATTTGTTTTGTGGCATAACATGTGGGCTACTCTGGAGAATGATTCACATGCTGAGGGGAAAAAAATGTGTATTCTGTAGCTCTTGGATAAATGTTCTGTAAATACCAGTTGGATGCATTTGGTCTACAGTGCAGATTATGTCTAATGTTTCATTGTTGATTTTCTGTAAGGAAATCTGTCCAATGCTGAAAGTGAAATGTTGAAGTCTCCAGCTATTATTTTATTGGGGCCTATCTCTCTCTTTACCTCTAATAATATTTCCTATATATGTATTGGTGGTCTAGCGTTGGGTGCATATATATTTAAAATTGTTATATCCTTTTGCTGAATTTATCTCTTTATTATTATACAGTGACCTTTTTGACTCTTCTTATAATTTTTTTCTTGAAGTCTATTTTGTCTGATATAAGTATAGCTACTGCTACTTTTCTGTGGCTTTTGTTGGCATGCAATATCTTTTTTCATCCCTTTATTTTCATTCTATGTGTGTCTTTACAGGTGAAGAATGTGTCCTGTAGGCAACAGATCAATTGGTTTTATTTTCTTCATCCATGCAGCCATCTTATGTCTTATGATTGGAGAGTTTAGTCCATTTACACTTAGTGTTATTATGGGTAAGTAAGGACTTACTCCTGCCATTTTGTTATTTATTTTCTGATATTTTTTTGTAGTTGCTTTCTCTTCCTTCTTTCTGTCCTTCCTGTTTTCCTTTAGTGAAGATTATTTGCTTTAGTTTCTTTCTTTTCAAGTTTTGTAGCTCCATTTTATGTTTTTTGGTTTAAGGTCACCATGAGGTTTGCAAACATTATCTTATAGCCCATTATTTTAACCCAATAACACCACCACATAAATAAACAAACAAAAAGAAAACTAATAAAAACTCTACATCTTACCTTTGTCCCCCTACTTTTTAACTTTTTATTTTTTCTATTTATATCTTATACTACCTGTGCTTTGGAAAGTTGCTGCTGTTATTATTTTTATGTTTTTATGTTATCATGTTTTATGTTATTATTTTTATGTTCATTGTTTATTCTTTTTAGTTAGGATAAGAATAGTTTGCACACCACAGTTACAGCATTATCATATTCTGTGTTGTTCTGTGTACTTACTATTGCCAATGAGTTTTCTACCTTTAGATGATTTCTTATTGCTCATTAATGTTAAACAAGTTATTTCAATATCTGTATGTGATTTGCAACAAGTCACCCAAACTCCAGATGAATTTTCAGCTGATTAGTTCAATTTTTAACACTTACACTGTTTACTCAAAATTAACACATCTAAATCAACTAGATCTTCTTTCCCTTTAAAGATAAAGCTTAGCCACCTTCAAATATTTTGGTGAATAATGCACTCATTCACTAATCAAATAAAATTATGCCTGGAGCTCATATGAGAAGTGTTAACTCTGTCAATATACTCTAGAAGAAGGGCATTTTGGCAAAACAGATACACACAATGACCAATAAAAAGCAATGCTGCTGCCTAACCTAATCAAAATAGCCCTGCAGCATGATTGTTAATAGTCAAAAAAGGGTGGCCAAACATTTAAAGAGATTCAACAGGTAGGAAACATAAAAAAATGACGAACTCAAATCAATTTTAAATAAAAATGCAATAAATCAAGAAAAGAAAATCATTTTATTTCAAATCCATGATTATGTCAAGTAGATCAAGAGAATACCAACTTCATAAAAAGAGACTGCTGAAGACATAAAAGAATAAGAAATCAACGAGTTCACAGAAACTATTAATAAAAAAAAAAATTTCATTAAATCACCAAATGAATATTTCTGAGTCTAAAGTCCCATCTTAGGGTTTCCAGATATAATACAGGACACCTATCTAGACTGGAATTTCAGAGGACTAATGAATACTTTTTTCAGTCTAAGTATGACCCAAATATTGCAGGGAATACACCTATAAAAAGGTATTTGTTGTTTCTCTGGAGTTCAGATTTGACTGGGTGCCCTGTATTTGTAATTGCTAAATCTGACTGCCTTGCATGTTATGCAGTTGGTGAGTGGAGATTAGATAATACACAAAGAAGAGCATAAAGAAACTATGAAGTAAGTTCGTATTATTTTTCTCTTAAAATATATAATTTCCAGTTAAAATGAAAATTACTAAATACAAAAAAAACCTGCATGACTAAAGACTTAAGTAGGAATCTAAAAGAGTCTACACATTTTCTTACATAGATCAAAAAAGGTAAAGAGGAAAAGCATGTGGGAAAATTCATAGGAGATATAAAAATTAAATTCAAAAAGCTAACATCTATGCAATAAGAGTTCTGGAGGGAAAAACGAGGACAATGCAGAGGAGGAGGAATTTTTCAGAGTATCATGTTTTCATTTTACATAATGAAAAGTTAACAGAAAATTTCTAAAATTGGAATTGCTAATATAAATATTTTAAGGTAAGATAGAAAACCAAAAATAAATTTATAGTAACATAACTATCATGACAGAAAAAATGGAAGGGAAGAAGAAAAACTATGCTAAAATAGGCTATCTTCAAATGGAGGAGAATAACATGACTCAAGATAGACGTATTTATTATTTAGAGCTGTAGTCATATGTTTAACACTGACTTCTCAAAACAAAGCCTCAATTTAAGGCTTGAATGCAGGTAGTTTATTTGGGAAATGAATCCACTAATCAGGAATGAAAAAATTAGCGAGTGAGATAGGGAAGGAAGAAAAGCAAAAATAAGACCAGGTTGTTGAGTTGGCTACCGTAACAGGTGACTAAAACTCAATTCTAATGTATTTTCTGAGAAGCATTAGGAAAATTATTTTGCATTAATCTCCCAAAAAATAAATGAGGAAAAACTTAGCCATACGCTTCATGCCCCATTGGTTAAAGCCAATAATGTGTTTTATCTAAATCAACACAATCAAAACTATGATCAGAGCAAAGGATTTAATACAAACCTTGGGCAAGTGAATGTGTACAGTTGTCTTTTCTTTGTGAAAGCAAGTTACATTTAATCATCTGCATTGATTTGCATTAAGAAGATTACATTGGCCAAATCAATAGCCATATCTGAAGTGCCAAAAGTTGTGTCTATATTTTCTAGTCTGTCAAAGCTAGACCTTTATCATTTCTTGACTACACTTACAATTAGACGCTCAGCCTCATTTTTATAACAGAAAGTCTGGAAATCTAAAAAATGAGAATCTTCTTTGAAGCTGCCATAGAGCCCCTCTGGTTTTGACATTATGCCTTAAATTGATCATTAGCTAAAAATAAACTAGTCGTTTTCTTTTTCAGTGCATCATAACAGTTTACAATTGCCAGACAACTCCACTATTCCAAAAACTGCCATTTTTTTCCTTCCGTTCAATGCAACAATTTCTGCATAACCCAATGTTTTCTCTTCCTCCTATTCCTTCACTCAAACTCATCATAGATGTCTGATGGTTAATTTTGCATAGCAACTTGGCTGGGCCAAGATGCCCAGATACATGATCAAACATTATTTTAGATGTTTCCATCAGGGTGTTTTTGGATGAGATTAACATTTACCTCAGTGGACTCTGAGTAAAGTAGGCTACCTTCCCTGATTTGGGGGTGGGGAGGTGGAGGGCAGAGTTTTCTCTAACCAGTGAACTCCTGAAAATAACAAAAGACTGACCTTCATTGACAATAAGAAATTCTACCACTAGAGGCCTTCGAACTTGAATTGCAACATTGGCTCTTTCTGGGCTGTCTCCAGTCTACCAGCCCACCCTGTAGATTTTGAACTTACCAGCTTCTATAATCATATCAGCCAATTCTTATAACTACAACATATAGTAAATTGTATAAATCATATATATGTATATATACATATATATAAAAGGATTGTGTGTGTACATATATACATGTATTATATATCCTATGTATGTACACATCAATATGTACATACCAATATTTTTACTCCACTTATTTAATATCTATTTTTTATCAAAGTCTTCTTTGCAATTTCTATTATCTCACTTTCAGAATTTCCTTTTCTAGCATTCATCATGTTGGTAGTAATAGTTAGAACTTTGATCATATTCAAATAATCTAAAATTTATTTAAAGTCTTTAGACTCTTATGTTATTTTTCAAGTATTTTTCGACTGTCAAAGAGCAGCACTGAAATCTCAACAAAGATTCCACTATCACAGTGGGAATAAATCTCTATTTTACAAGCCATAGCTATCTGAGTCAAAGTAATTTTCTATATTATGTCCCTTTATAAGTAATTACATTATTTTTATCCTATTCATCCAATATTAGAGAAAAAACTTGAACTCTGTTGCCTGAACATTATTCTAGGCATGATACCAGAGAAAATGTAATCATAATATCGACAGCCCTGTTTAAACCCCCTTCAAAGAAGTTTGGATCAGTCTCACACTGTGTCTGAAAGCAGATATTTGTAAACTGCTTTGAATTATATTACACCTTTCTTCTCCCAAGGAGCTTATTCTTATAGTATTTATTCTGTGGCATTTCAAATAATTGATTTGTTTCAGTGCGCATGTCCAGAGGCCCCAAGGACATGGCCATGTTTTTCACAGACCTAATAAGTAAAATTAACTTGGGGCAAAAACCAATGAAGGTAAGCTAATGCAATCAAGTGGAAGGCACGAAGACTCAGCATGTTGTGTGTTGTTCATGGAATATTTTTTGTGTGTGCTGCAAAGATATTGAAGATATATAAGATATTGAATTTTCTGTTTCTATTCTGACCCTGTGCTGACTCAGTAACTGACCATAGACAAGGAGACGCTAAACATTTTGCAGCTGCAACACATTTATTTAATAGAAATTATGTTACTGGTGAGTTGTGTTCTAACAGCACTACCTGCCAGATATTATATTGACTAATGACATCATATTACACATAAATTAAAATTCCTCAGATGATGAGAACTAGCAAACAGAGCTTATATCTTTTTTTACTGAATAAAACAGAACTCCCACTGCACCTCCACTCAGGGCCCACCCTAGTGTTACTTGACCCATGAAAATTCCTTGAAGTCTCTAATAAACCTTTGCCTCAAGAGAATTTAGCAATATTGCCTGAGTTTAGGCACCAGTGATCAAAGATCTTATCTAACAACAGAAATTGAAACAGAAAATGACAAAGATGATGCTAAAAAATCCGAATATTCAATAGGTAGCATTTTGTAAGATGTTAACACAATTCCTTGAACTTCCAATATAATTATTTTCTATTCTCTGCCCAGAATATAATTATAATGTATGAAGCTGTATTTAGTCAAATTAGGTTGGTATAAAATGCAGTAATCTAAAAAAAAAAAAGGAAGAATATTTATAAGTCACTGTTGATGTTGTTTCAGTCTGAATCTAGAGTTAATTTCTACTTTCCATAACGTATTTATTTTGTTTTGTTTTAAATAGATGTCAAATGCCTATGAATTTCCTGGGAGTATATTCTCATCACTATTATATGCTCAAGCTATCATTACATCAGGCATAGAGAAGAAAGGAGTAAGGAGTATGATACACATCTGCACACTTATTTTGTATAAATTAATGACAATCCCACTTGAAATAAAATGCGATTAATATATTGACATTAAATGCAATCTGCCTTTCTTAGTAAAAATCTCAACAAGAATTAAAAACAGATTTTAATTTTAAAAAAATAACGATTGTCTTTTGTGTGTATGTGTTTTTAACATAGCCCTTTTTTTTTTTTTTTTTTTTATTATTATTAGTTAACAGCTCCATGGGGCTTTCCCTTGGGCCAATAGCTAGGCTTTGATCTCGCATCTCTAACAAATCTCTGCCAGTGGAAGCAATAGATCTAGTGTTGCCTGCCAGTTCAATTCAGTCCTTACCTCTTTTTCTAATTGTTCTGATGTCCTCAGAATCCCATGTGCCAAAATAGCCCTGTCTGTCTGTTTCACAGCTCCATGTGCCTGAGCTGCCTTCCACAAACACAGGAACATCTCCCACACTCATGATCTATATAAGTATAGGTCTGAAAGAAGCTGTATATGGGTGTCACTTCAGGAAAGTATTCCTCTGTTTAGCTATGAAGATAAAGATTAGGTATGACTTTTCAAGTTATTCTGTGTTATTAATAATTTTTATTTTCTTTAATAACCTTGATTTTAGCCTTCTGTATTAATATATATAGTGTTAACAATTATGGGTTTTAAGGAGGCACAGCTGTCTTCTGTGTTTTTCTTCAGTGATGTTCAATTGCACAGGTATAGGAACTAGGTCTATGGATATTTGGATTTAACCTGGGTTATTTTCTCTTCAAACAGGTACCACACAACAAGACCTAAAGAATTGTATGCAAACACAGTAACATTAAAAATAGTGAATATCTTGGCACTTTCTAAATATTAAACTACCTAAAACACATCTCTCAATGTGTCTTCGGTAAGAATACAACTAAGAAGTGATCTGTTTTTGTTGCTGCCTCCAGCCATGAGGGAGTAACAGAGCTAAGATTATCCTTCCATTTTAAACAACAAAGAACTAAAAAATAAAGTAAAATATAAAGAATCAATGGTTTTCAGATATTGGACAATGCATAGTACAGAACAATGACCTCTGAGAAAAGGGAAAAAATAAATGAGACCTACAATTGTCTCATTTTGCTAACTACGAATGTTTCCAGGCTACAACACAGGAAAAGGAAATGCAGAGAGAGCCTGTGAGTATTGCTGAGTTGAGAAGACAAGTACAGAGTCTAGAGACACCAAGGCATCTGGAATTCACAGGACAGCATACTAGAAAGAGGCAACTACCTAAGAAAGAACCTCAGAGGTCTGCAAAGAGCTCCCCTTGAGGCTTCGTCATGAACGGGAGTATGATCAGCACTTACAGAGTGAAAAGCTCCCTAACTCGTGGGGAGTACAGTCCTCAGAAGGGCATTCCTTCAAGCACACCTAGAAAGGATCAGCTTCTTTTCAAGCAACTTACTGTTATGCAGAATAAAGTCCAAAACTATTAAAAAGAATGCAAGTACTCTAGAATGCCACATATAAAATTTCAGTTTAAAAATAGGCATAAAACAAAAGCAGATGAAAAGTAATGAGTACCAACAGACACAGGAATGACAGACATGACAGAATTAATAGATACAAAAATTAAAGCATATGCTACATATGTCCAGGAAAATAGATAAAAACAAGCATAATAAGGAGAGACATGGGGAAACAAGATCAAAATCAAATTTCCAAATAAAAAAAATAAAACAAAAGACACATTCCTTTAGAACATTCTAACATTCACCAAAACAGTGCATATTATGACTCATGAAGCATGTCTCAATAAATATAAAAAGTTTTAAAACATACAAAATATTTTGTCTGACCACAATTAAAAATTAATAACAAAAATATAAAAATTTCATAAATATACTGAAATGAAATAACCTTATAAATAATTGGTGGGTCATAGAATAAATCACAAAGATTGGAAAATATATGAACTAAATTAAAATGAAAACATTATGTCAACATTTTTGGGATGCAACTGAAGCAGCTGTTAGAGAAAGTTCATAACTTTATAGGTGTATATAAGAAAAGAAGAAGGATCTGCAATCTGTGTACCGAGCCTCCGTGATAAGTAATTAGAAAAAATAGAGATATTACCAGTATCAGAAATGAGAGAAGATAACTCACTACAGAGGCTACCAACATTAAAGGAATATTATAAATAATTACATTACAATCATTTCAATAACTTAGATGAAATGAACTTTAAAAAATAAACCATCAAAGCTCATTCCTGAAAAACTAAATCGCATAAATAGCCTTTTTTGTCTCTAAAAATTGGATTTGTGCTACAACTGTCGCAAGAATTAAATTCTAGGCAAATATAAGACTTCACCGGTGAATTCTAACAAAATTTAAGGGAAAATAACACAAGTTTAAATTTTGGCTCATTCTGATAAGCTATATACAACAACCCTCATGAACATGGATTCAAAATTGTCAGCCTAATTTTAGAAAATGAAATTTAACAATATTAAAAAGAATAATACATCATGGCTAAGTGAGATTTATCTAAGGGATAAGTTCTGTTTCACATTGGAAAACCAAACAGCATAATTCACCATAATACAGACTCAAAACTGACAGAAAAGATATTCCCAATAGAAGTGAAAAGCATTTTACAAATTTCAACATCACTCATGACTTTAAAACTCAGTGACTAGAAATCGAAATTGTGGTAGGTTGAATAATTGACTCCTAATCACTGAAACCTGTAAATGTTACCTTATACGGCAAGAGGGATTCTGCAGGTATGATTAAATCTTAAAATGAGGGGATCATCCTGGATTATCTATGTGGTTCCTAAAACAGGCACAGGTATCCCTATAAAAGGGAGGCAGAGGGAGATTCTAGTCAGAAGAAAGAGATATGATTACCTCTGCATAAGCATTTGAACCTGGAAGAAACAATCCAGAGCCAGGGAATACAAGGAATGCAGCTCTAGAAGCTGGAAAAGGCAAGAAAATAAATTCTCTTCCTAAAGCTTCTGGGGGGAACACGACTCTGCTGACACCTTGGTTTTGGCCCAGTATAACTGATATCAGACCTCTATCCCCCAGAAGTGCAAGAAAATAATTTTGAGTTGTGCTAAGACACCAAGTTTGTGGTAATTTGTTAAAGCTGTCATAGGAAACTAGCATGGAAGAAAATTTCCTCAACCCAATAAAGGACATTTAAGAATAATCAATAGTTAACATCATGCTTAATTATAAAAACTGAATGCTTTTCCCTTAAAATGGATAACCAGGATTGGATGCAAATATGTCCACTGTTACTACTATGCAACATTATGCTGTAGATGCTAGTAAATTGAGTAAAGGAAAATGTAAATAAAAAGTATAATAAGAAAAAAGCAGATTTAGGTAGAAATATTTTTATTTTTTTAAAAAGACACTAAAACTAATGAGTGAGTTTAGCAAAATCACCTGACTCAATTTCAATCTACAAAATTAAATATATTTTAATATGACAAAAAAAGCCCAGAAAATGAAATAGGAAAAAAATCGAATACCATTTACAAGAACATGAAAATACTAAATACTTAAGAATGAAATCTGACAAAAGTTGTCCAAGGTTTATACACTGAAATCTACACAATATTATCTTCAAAATAAAGGAAGACATAAATAAATGGAGAAATGTAGCACAGTCAATCATCAGAAGATCCAATATTGTTAAAATTATGAATTCTTCCCAGGTTGACCTGTTGGTCAAGGGTTGGCAAACTTTTTCTGTGAGGAACCAGACAGTAAATATTTTAGGCTTTGCAAGCTATATATGATCTCTATTATATACTCTTTGTTTTTTGCTTGGGTTTGTTTTTTGCAACCACTCAAAATTGTAATAATAGCTATTTTTAGCTTGAAAGCACTACAAGAACAGACTCTGGGGTGAATTTGATACATGGATTATACATTACTGACTCCTGTTACAGAGTCAATGAATCCCAGTGAAAATCCCAACAGGCTTTTATTATGAAATTATATGGAAATACAAAAGTGCTAAAATAGCTAAAGGTTGAAAATGAAAAACAAAGTTGAAAGACTTATTCTTCCTGACTTGAAGACATATTTTTCAACCCCCAATTAATCAAGTTAGTGTTAGATTCATATCGAGTTATATAAATATATACAGAGCAGTGGAACAAGAAAGTAAAAAAAAAAAAAAAAAAAAAAAATGAACGTATGGTAAATTTACTTTAACAAAGATGCCAAGCAGTTCCACAGGGAAAGGATAATCTTTCAACCAATAGTGCTGGAACAACTTGATGTCCATTTAGGGGTAAAGGAGAAAACATCAATCAACCCTTACTTCAGGAAAATAATTTACAAGTAAATCTGTGATTAGGCAAAGATTTCTAAAGAGAACATGAGAATCATAGCTCTATTAGTCCATTTTCACACTGCAGATAAAAACATACCCGAGACTGGCAATTTACGAAAGAAAAAGGTTTAATGTACTTATTGTTTCACATGGCTGGGAAGGCCTCAAAATCATGGTGGAAGGGAAGGAGGAGCAAGTCACATCTTATATGGATGGCAGCAGGAAAAGAAAAAGCCTATGCAGAGAAACTCTGCCTTATAAAGCCATCAGATCTCGTGAGACTTTCACTATTATGAGAAAGATCTGCCCTCGTGTTCAATCTGCCCCCAGTTCAATTACCTCCCAACCGGTCCTTCCCACAACAGGTGGAAATTCAAGATGAGATTTGGGTGAGGACACAGCTAAACCATATCAATGAACTAGTGAAAATATCAATAAAATGTTGGATTTTATAAAAAAGTAAAACCTTTGTTTTTTGTAACATTATTAAGAAAATGGAAGGACAAACCACAAGCAGGGAAAATACATTTGCACAATGTATATTTGACAAAAACTTCCAACTGAAACAGGAATCAGTCAATCAAGGCATGGGGCAGGTCTGCCATTTTTAAAAGTAAAGTTACATTCCTTTATTTATGTCTTGTATGTGGCTCTGTTCAAGATAGAAGGCCAGAGTTGAATAGCTGCAGCAGAAATCATATGGCCCATAAAGCCTAAAATATTCACTGTTTGGTTTTTTACAGAGACAGTATACCAACCCCTGAGCTGGAATAAATATAAAGAACTTGTGTGGCTCAACAATAAGTAACCCAATTTTCATAAATGGGCAAAAGATTTGAACAGACACTTCACAAATGAAGATATATGAATGGCCAATCAACATACGAAAAGCTTTTCAAAATCATTAGTCATTAGGGAAATGCAAATTAACAACACAATGGATGGCACTTTAAATCCATTAAAATGGCTAAAATTAAAGACTGTTCATACCAACTGAAAAATGGGAGGAGAAGCAACTGGAATTCACAAATATTGCTGATGGGAATGTAAGAAAAAAAACATAAGTCACTTTTGATAATTTGATAATGTCTTTAAAAGCTAAACGTACATCTGACTGTATAACTTGGTCACTACAAACCTAGGTATTTACCTAGAAAAATACAAGAATATGCCAATGTAAATGCATGTTCATGAATGATTATCACAGCTTAGTATGTCATAGCCCAAAACTAGTAATGGTATAAACATCTGTCTGCAACTGAATGGATACACACATTGTGGTATGTCTAGTCAAGGTAATAGTATTCAGTGATAACAAGAGTGACAGAAGCAACTGAATAATAAGGCAAACAACCTAATTTTCAA
Organism: Saimiri boliviensis; assembly: GCF_048565385.1. Lineage (NCBI taxonomy): Eukaryota > Metazoa > Chordata > Mammalia > Primates > Cebidae > Saimiri > Saimiri boliviensis. The sequence goes on along the minus strand of NC_133466.1, from coordinate 24,944,199 downwards.
AATAATGAATGAATGAATCTCAAACTAATTATGCTAAGTGAAAGAAGTAAAAGAGGCTAAATAATCAGAGTACATATTATATGATTTTAGAAAATATGACAGTCTAAAATAACAGAAAGCAGATTGGTGTATGCATGGAGATGGAGGTAGGCAGAATAAGGAGCATGAAGAAATATTTGAGATTGACAGAAATGTTTATTACCTTTATTGTCATAATGATTTCATAGTTGTACACATATATCAAAACTAATCCAATTGTAAAAATGTCAAATTCTTGTGCATCAATTTCATCTCAATAAAGCTGTGCAAAAATAGCAACTTTTCTTAGATAAAATTTTTATACTTACAACTTCTCCAACATAAATATTACTCTTGGAGTGTTACTTGTGAAGGAAAAAATAATTATGGTGACATTCCGTCTAGCTACTCAGATTATTGTCTGAGAAAAGACAGCTTTGACATTGACTGAGAACTTTTAAAAACACTGAGTCTTTTCACTAGCCATACCACCACCCCAGAGCTTCTGATCAGATCATCCATTTTAAAAGGTCTCTAGGTGATTTACATGTACTTTGAAGTCTGAGACACACTGTTCTACAAAGAAGAGTTTCAGCTCAAATGAAAGGTAAAAACCAATACAAAAATTTCTTATCAGAGATGTTATTTACAAGATTCAGGTATCATATCCTGGGTGTTACTAGGTAATTCTACAATGTCTTTTTACTCTGATTCCACAGCCCCATGTCATTGCCCTTTTCCAACTAGAGCTGCCACCATTTTTCATGGGTTCTTTTTTTCCCCACCTCTTCTAATCTCCCCATACTTAAGCATAAGTGTTCATTTTCTCATAGATAATGTTAGGTGGTTGCAATCACTTCAAAATCATATTGGCCTCCTTTGCCTTCATTCCTATCTGTGATTTCTGTATACTGTGGTAAAGTCAGCAAGGAATGGCTTCAGAGAGTTAGTCACCTGACCTGAATCAAAGTCTCTAAAATTAACTCCAGAAATTTTTAACAAAAATAAATGAAGAGAAAAAACTGAATGATGTAAATAACTATGCATTTAATTCTTCTTTAATAGATTTTGCAGTGAAATCTAAGTACAACTAAAAAAAAAAGAAGATAAAAATAAAGCCTTGAAGAGAAGATCCTAATACAAAGCAAGTGCATTGAGAAAAGGACAAATCCTGAGAAAAATACTCTTATTTGAAACTTTATAGGTTTTACTATATTCTCACCTTCTCCAATTTTACTATATTGTATCATTTGTATTTTTTAAATATATTTGTGAGATAAGAAGTCAACTGTCATTTTCTAGACTGTGTAATTTGTCCACTGTCACTCAGCTGGGATTCAAATCTAGTTGTTTCAACATTCAGCCTAGTGTTCTCTGCACAGCCTATATTACATGTATAAAATGTCCTTGAAAAAAACATTGGGAGATCTCTTTCAAGTTTCACATATAAGTGGTTGAGTTAAAAACTAAAACAATTGCCTTGAAGCATTTCTTCTCCTGATGAGCCAAAATTTGAAAGTTTGATGCTAAAATCAAAATTGCTTTTGAATTATAAAAGCACGTAAATACAACTTTCTCTCAAAGACTTTTCAACTGAAATAAAATTGCAGGCTTACATTTCATTTGGTAAAATATAAAACTTGCAGATATTTTTATCTGAATAGTATTATTAATTAAAAAAAAACACTAATTCTAGTGTTCTAGTGTTGTCACTGGAAACTAGAGTTCCAGATACCATATTTCAAAAGGTACTGTTTGCAGACTGTTTACTATTAAGCAAAAAAATCTTTCCTCTTTCCCGCTTTAGGAAAATGTACTATCTTTTACCAAGAGGACTGCCATCATTTGTAACCTTTTTTCTTTCCTTCAATGACTATTTTCTTCAATTTCTTATTAAAGGGGTTGATAGAAATGACACCTAGAAAAGAATATTTCCACAACCAAAAGTCATAAACTTTCCAATTTAAACTTGGAAACGTATCTGAAGCAAGCCAAAATGAGCCCAGAACAAGTCCAATGACAAATGCTTCATTTTTCTTTTTTCTTTTTTTTTTTTTTTGCAGGAGTGTGGGGTTAATTGTTTTGTTTTATTTTATATTTGGTCAGCTGGCACACTGCACAGAAAGTTGAGATATTTTTTCCCCTTTCTCATTTCAGTTGCTTTTAGCCATGTCCTAAATTAGCTTTTCTTTAAGTCTTGAAGGGAGTTGGCTTTCATTCCCCAAATGGAACAATAGTTCCTCCTGAGTTAGAGTGCCAGCTACATATATTATCTGTCCTGTTCCCAGCAGGAACATTCCAGTGCTTGCTTAGAAAAATTAGTCACATGGATTTTTAGTTTGGGAAGGGGTGGCTAGGCTTAGTCGTCATCTTTAATTTGTGAGAGAAGTGAGCTGTTTTTCTCCTTTCAAGTCTTCCATTTACCCATTTTAGACTCTTGTAGATGTATTACCTTTTCTTCATGCAGTCAAGAATGAACCCATCATTGGAAGGCTCCAAGAACCGGGGACACATTTAGCCTGTTAATGCTGCTTAGTTGGCCCAATTCCACTTTGGTTAATTACATTCTGTTCCACAAATATATCTCTTTGCATTTTCATTTGGTGATGAAGAAAGATTGCTTTTCAACCTCCTCTTCTGAGCTCAATCCTCAAAGGCCCAGCATGGATCCATCCAAAGTTGCCTAAGGAAAAATTCCCTAAGTGTGGGAGAATCCAAAAGAACACAGCCACTCTCAGCCCTCCCCACACTCACACCAAAATCAGTATTGACAGAAAAGTGTATGATTATGTGACTGCAGAAGTTTGCCCTTTGCTTTAAAAGAGATACTTATTTACCAAGGGATAGTGATGACATTCTTGAGGATGCATACCAAATACCATCCAGAAGAGCTAAGAATTCCTTGGAAACACATTGTTTCTTTTTTGGAAAATGAAAAGCACTGCAAAGAAGTTCTAAAAAGTCAAATTCCTGTAGTTTCCAACCCCTTCTTTGATGCTAAATGTTGTATGCTCCAAATGTAGCTAGTATACTAGAGACAGTAATGAAATAGATGCGTCTTACCATGATATTTTTTTTTTTGCTGCAATGTTTATAACAAGGTCTCTTCACTTTTATTTCAATTGCATAAAACAACATGACATTTGCCTTTGTTATTTTAGCTTCAGAAGTTTCTAAAACACTTGTTTCTGCAAGATTATCTTGAAGTTAAGGCACAGGAAATTTGCTTTCAGGCTCTGCTGACTTGACATTTACACATTTTTCTTCTGATGAAATATTTTGTTTCCTTTAAAACCAAATGATATCATGTAACTCAAACAATGTAGAACTATACTAATTATGATCCCAAATGACAGATTTAGATGAAGTCATACTTTATGTCTGTTCTTGTAGTATATATAGTCATTATTCATCAAGTATTCACATGTAGACTGGGAATTTTCATACCAACTGCCAAAACTTCAAACTAACCACTTAAAAAAAAAGTTCAGCTTCAAAAGGTTTACAGTTTTAATTTGGACAGCACTGCCAGGAAGTGATCCGTGAACAAATTCATTTTGCTAGTCTTTGTGACTAGAAAGTTCTCATGATTAAGCTTTTTACTTTCTTTCTTTCTTTTTTTTTTTTTTTTTGTGTGTGTATCCTAACTTTATGATTCATGGTCTAAAATCGGATCATGAGAGCTTTACTGTTGGTGTCATACTTTCACATTTTCTATTACAAGTTTTATATGAATCTAAAATTCTATTAGTTTTGCGTTACTAATAGCCTTAAAAAGGAATTAACTGTAATAGAACCAAATTGTTTTTCCCAGACATCAGTCATGATAAGGTCTTAGGGAATATAGTTTTAGGTAATAAAGAAGAGAAACACTCTAAAATCTCTCAATTTTCAGTTAACAGTAAGCTTTCTCAGACAGAAAAATCACAAATTTCCCCCCACTGCCAAAACTTCATACTCAGTTCAATGAGATGGCAGAAGAGTGATAGATAAGTTTTCACAGAAAATCTATTTATTAAAAAATCACTAATTAAATGTGAATCATATAATTGTTCCTAGAAGAAAATAGTCTAATAAAGAACAAGATTTTAAAAATACATAGTTTTGCCTGTTTACTCAAACATGTATCCTTGTCTTTGGAAGCTCAGAAATCCAAACCTCAGGGAAAAAAGAAACCAGGAAAGTATATTCCTAGAAAGACATCCACAATGAATAATGAGCTTGTTTTCATTTAAGGATAAAAAATTTAGATATCTTTATTTTCAGAAAATATGGTTAAAATAAAAATATACTTGAAGAACATGGCTAGATTAAATGCCATGTCATAAAATATTGGATTTAGATGACACTAATATTTGAAGATAGTATAAAGTTAAGAAAAGAGCTCATTACTCCAAGAAGTTGAAAATATTCTATGCTCTGGATGGGTATATATTACCGCATTAAATATACATTACAAGCAATAGGGAGAATGTCAGAAATACTAATCTTAGAATTCAATTGTGGTCCTGACCCTTTTGCATCTTATAGGCATAAATTATCTTATTGCACTTTGCAGATATTGCATTTTTTTACGAATTGAAAATATGCAGCATCCCTATGTCCAGCAAGTCTATCAGTGCCATTTTTTCAACAGCATGTGCTCATCTCGTGGCTCTGTGTCACATTTTCTTAATTCTCACAATATTTCAAACCTTTTTATATTTTTCTTCTTGTTATGGTGATCTGTTATCGGTGGCAACAGATGTTACTGTTGTAATTGTTTTGAGGAAGCCATAAACCACACCTCTACAAGATGATAAACTGAATCAATAATGTTGTGTGTGTTCTAACTAATTTCCTCTCTGACCAGTCCTCCATCTCTTTCCCTCTCCATGGGCTTTCCTATTCCCTAAGACATATATTGAAATTAAACCAATTAATAACCTTTTAATGGCCTTCAGTTGTTCAAGTGAAAAGAAAAGTCACATGTCTCCATCTTTAAATCAAAAGCTAGAAATGATTAGTCTTCGTGAGGAAGACATGTTGAAAGCCAAGACAGGTAGAAGGCTAAGCCTCTTACACCAGTCAAGTTTTGAATGCAAAGAAAATGTTCTGGAAGAAAATGAAAAGTGCTATTCCAGTAAACACATGAATGATAAGAAAGTGAAACAGTCATATTGCTGACATGGAGAAAGTTTGGTGGTCTGGATAGAGAATCAAACTAGGCACAACATTCCCTTAAGCCAAAACAGAATCCAGATCAGGGCCTTAACTGTCTTCAATTCTGTCAAGGCTAACAGAGGTGAGAAAGCTGAAGAAGAAATGTTTGAGGCTGGCAGAGGTTGGTTCATGAGGTTTAAGGAAGTAAATCATCTTCATAACATACAATTGCAAGATGAAACAGCAAGTGCTTCATCTTGCAAGTTATTCAAAGATCTAGCTAAGATAATCAATGAAGGTGATGACATTAATCAAGTTTTTTTTCATATTCAGTGTTTTTCAGGCATCCTTCTATTAGGAAAAGATGCCACTTAGGGCTTTCATAGCTAGAGAGAAGAAGTCAATGTCTGGCTTCAAAGACTCAAAGGACAGGGTGACTCTCTTGTTAGGAACTAATGTAACTGGTGACTTTAAGTTGAAGCATATGCTCATTTGCCATTATTACAAATATGTTAGAGCCATAAAGAATTATGCTAAATCTACACTGGTATTCCTATACTCTAGGAATGGAACAACAAAGCCTGGATGATAGCACATCTGTTTACTGAATATTTTAAGTTCACCATTTAGACTCACTACTCAGAAAAAAAGAATCCTTTCAAAATATTACTGCTTACTGACAATAAACCTAGCCAGTCAAAAGCTCTGAAGATGTTCAAGGAGATTAATGTTTTCATACCTGTTAACACATTATCTATTCTGCAGCTCATGGATCAAGAAAAAATTGTGACTTTCAAGTCTTATTTTTTAAAATATGATTTATAAGGCTATAGTTGCCATAAGTAGTGATTCCTCTAATGGATCTAGACACAGTAAATTGAAAATGTTCTGGAAGAGCTTCACCATTCTAGATGCCATCATGAACATTTGCAATTCATTGTATGAAGTCAAAATATCAATATTAACAGGAGTTTGGAAGAAGTTGGTTCCAACCCTCATGGATGACTTTGAGTGGTTCAAGAATTTAGTAGAGGAAGTAATTGCAGATATGGTGAAAATAGCACAGAAACTAAAATTAGAAGCTGAGTCTGAAAATGTGGCTGAATGACTGCAATTTCATGACAAAACTTCAATGGAGGAGAAATTCCTTCCTACAGATGAACAAAGAAAGTGGCTACTTGAGATGAAATCTATTCCTGGTAAAGATACTGTGAACATTGCTGAAATGACAGCAAAGGATTGAGAATATCACATAAACTTAGTTGATAATGCAACAGCAGGGTTTGAAATGATTGACTGTCATTTTGAAAGATGTTCTACTATGGGTCAAATACTATCTAGTATCTTTGTTCTAGTAGAACAAAGATGTTCTACTATGGGTCAAACACCATTTCATGCTACAGAGAAACTTTTCCTGAAAGAGTCACTTCATGTTGCATACTTTATTGTTGCCTTATTTTAAAGAATTATCACAGCTACTCTACCCTTTAGTAACCACCAGCCTGATCAGTCAGCAGCCATCAACATGAGGCAAGACCCTCCCCCAGCAAAAAGATTATGGCTTACTAAAGGCTCAGATAATTATAAGCATTTTTCATTCATAAAGTAGTTTTTAAATTAAGATATGTATATTTTTTAGACATAATGCTATTCCACACTTAATAGACCACAAAATACTGTGAATGTAATTTTATATGCACTGAAAAACAAACAAAAAAAAATTATGTGGCTCACTTTCTTGCTACATTTGCTTTATTGCCGTGGTCTAGAAATAAACCGGCAATATCTCTAAGGTATGCCTGTATCAGTGACCATGTGCTGTGAAAAATATCTTAGTTTTACTTTCAAAGAAAAATTATGGAGACAGGGGGCCAAAATGACCAACCAGAAGCAGCTACAGTATGTGGAGCTCATGAAGAGGAACAAAAGAAGCAAGTAATATAACCCCTTAACTGAAACATCCAGGTACTCACATTGGGACTGATCTGGGAAACAGCTTGACCCAAACAGAATGGAGAAAAGAAGAGCAGGGTGATGGCCCACCCTAAAGTGACATGGAGTCAAGGGAACCTCCCCCTGCCCAGAGAAGCAGTGAGTGAATGTGTGACCTAAGGAGACCATGTTTCTCCCACGGATCCTTGCAACCCTGAGGTCAGGAGATCCCCTGACACACAGAGCTGTGTGGACTCTTGGCAAAGCAGATGTTCAGGCACACATGGAGATCCAGGAGGTTTATGTACTCAGTCACCCCAGCAAAAGTGACTGCAACTCAGGCAAGGTGGGAGTTTGGACCTCTGTACAAACCCAAGGAAGGGGGCTGCAACCAAGGGGCCAAGCAGTGACAGTCTGATGGCCCCACTTCTACAGCATATCACAGGATAAGACCCAGCCAGCCACTGGCTACAGTGTTGCACCTACCAGGGACTGCGCAGAGTACCCAGAAGAAGGAGTGGGCCACCATCTTTACTGTTTAGGTGATTCAGCCTGTGGGCTGTGGAGAGTCCAAACTAACCAGGGGCAGAAGGAATCCCCCAACACAGCACAGCTACTCTACTAAAATGTGGCCAGACCGCTTCTTTAAATGAGTTCCCAGTTCATTCCTCCTCACTGGGTGGGACCTCCCAGCTAGGGCCTCCAGCCACTCCTGCCTGTGTTCTCCAGCCTGACAGAGATTTGATTTCTCCCTGGAATGGAGTGCCCAGAGGAAGAGACAAACTACCAACTTTGCTGTTAGGGTGACTCAGACGTTCCAGCCTGTGGCTTTTGAAAAGCCCAAGCTAACCAGGGAAGAGGCAGTACCACAGCATGGCACAGCTGCTCTATGGAAACATGGTCAGACTGCTTCCTTTGGTAGCTCTCTAATCCATTCCTCCTCGCTGAGCAGCACCTCCAACACGGGCCTCCAGCAACTCCCACCAATGTGTTCTGGCCAACAAAAATTTGAAAAGTTCCTGGGGAAAAGCTCCTAGAGGGAGGGGTAGGTTGCCTTTTTTGTTGTTTTGGTGACTTAGCTGCTCCAGCCTCCAGGCTTTGGAGAGCCCAAGCTGACCAGGAGCAGAAGCAGTATCCCAGCACAGCACAGCTTCACAAAAGTGTGGCTAGGCTGCTCCTTTAAGCAAGTCCCTCATCCCATTCCTCCTGACTGGGTGAGACCTCCCAACTGGCATCTCCAGCCACCTCCTACGGGTGAGTTTGGGTCAGAAATATGTCTATAACCCAGTTGGATGGAGGTCCCAGAGGAAAAGGAAGGCTGCCATCTTTGCTGTTTCACAGCCTTCACTTGTAACATCTCCAGGTATTAAAAAATCTGAGGCAGCTAGGGACTGGAGCAGATACCCAGCAAACCAGAGCAGCCCTATGGAAAAGGGGCCAGACTGTTAAAAGGAAAAAAAAAAAACCCAAAGGTCAATGACCTCAAAGATTGAAGGTAGACAAGTCCACATAGATGAGGAAGAATCAATGCAAGAATGCTGAAAACTCAAAAAGCCAGCGTGCTCTACTTTCTCCAAATGACTATATCACCTCTCCAACAAGGGTTTGGAACCTGGCTGAGACTGAGATGGCTGAAATGACAAAAGTAGAACTCAGAATGTGGATAAAAACGAACATTACTGAGCTAAAGGAGAATGCCATAACCCAATGAAAAAAGGCTGAAAACAATGATAAAACATAGCAGGAGCTGACAGACAAAATAGCCAGTATAGAAAAGAATGTGACCAAACTGATAAGGCTGAAAAATGCAATACAAGAATGTACTAATGTAATCACAAGTTTTAATAGCAGAATAGACCAAATGTAGGAATGAATCTGAGAGCTTGAAAACTGTCTTTCTGAAATAAGACAGGCAGAGCAGAATAGAGCACAAAGAATAAAAAAGAATGAACAAAACCTCTGAGAAACTGAGATTATGTAAAGAGACCAAATCTATGAATGACTGGTGTAACTGGGATGGGGAAAATAGAACCCATCAGGACAATCAGGAAAGAGAAATAAATAAAGGACATTCAAATAAGAAGAAACTAAGCCAAATTGTTTCTCTTAGCAGATGACATGATGTTATATCTAGAAAATCCCATTGTTTCAGCCCAAGAGCTTCTTAAACTGAGAAGCAAGTTCAGCAGTCTCAGGATAAAAATTAATGTGTGAAAATCACTAGACTTCCTATGCAACAACAGGCAGGCAGAGAGCCAAATCACGAATGAACTCCCATTCACAATTGCCACAAAAAGAATAAAGTATCTAGGAATATAGCTAACTAAGGAGATGAAAGATCTCCACAAGGAAAACCTCAAACCAGTGTTCAAAGAAATCAAAGATGACTCAAACAAATGGAAAAACATTTCATGTTCATGGATAGGAAGAATTAATATCATGAAAACGGCCGTACTTCCCAAAGCAATTTGTATATTCAATACTATTCCCATTAAACTACCAATGACATTCATTACAGAACTAGAGAAAACTCTTTAAAACTTCATATGGAATCAAAAATGAGCCTGAAAACCTAAGGTAATCCTAAGCCAAAAGAGCAAAGCCGGAGTCATTACACTACTTGACTTCAAAATATACTACAGGGATACAGTAACTAAAACAGCATGCTACTGGTAAAAGAACAGACACATAAACAAATAGAAAATGACGGAGAACCAGGAAATAAGACTGCATACATACAATTATCTGATATTTGACAAACCTGACAAAAACAAGCATTAGGCAAAGAATTCCCTATTAAATAAATGGTGCTGGGATAACAGGCTAGCCATATGCAGAGGATGGAAACTGGAACCCTTCCTTATACCATATATAAAAATTACCTCAAGATAGATTAAAGATTTAAATGTAAAGCTTAAAACTAAAAAATTCTGGAAGACAATCTACACAGTACCATTCAGGACTTAGGCACAGGCAGAGTTCATGGCAAAGACACCAAAAGCAATTGCAACTAAAGCAAAAATTAACAAATGGGATATAATTAAACTAAGGAGCATTTGCACAGCAAAACTGTCGACAAAGTAAACAGAAAACCTGCAGAATAGGAGAAAAAATTTGCAAACTAGGTATCTGACAATGGTCTAATACCCAGCATCTATAAGGAATTTAAACAAACTTTTTAAGTTTGTTTAAATTTTATAAGAATAAGAATTTAAATAAGAATTTAAACTCTATAATAATTTAAATAAGAATTTAAACATCTATAAGAAATAAACAAACTCATTAAAAAGTGGGCAAAAATACATCAACAGACACTTCTCAAAAGAAGACACATGCAGACAACAATCAGATGAAAAAAAGCTCAACATCACTGATCATTAGAGAAATGCGAATTAAAACCACAATGAGATACCATCTCACACCTGTCAGAATGGCTACTATTATAAAAAGTCAAGAAATAACAGATGCTGGTAAGGTTATGGAGAAAAAGGAACATTCATACTCTGTTGGTGGAAGTATAAATTAGTTCAATCATTGTAGAAGACAGTGTGATGATTCCTCAAAGACCTAAAGATGGAAATAACATTTGGCCCAACAATCCCATTTATAAATATATATATATATATATATATATATATATATATATATATCTCCAAAGGAATATAAAACTTTCTATTATAAAGGCACAAGCATCTGTGTGTTCACTGCAGCACTATGCACAATAGCAAAGATATGGAATCAACCTAAATGCCCGCCAATGATAAACTGGATATTTTTTTTAAATGTGGTACTTATACACCATGGAATACCATGCAGCCATAAAAAAAAAAAAAAAAAAATGAGATCATGTCTTTTACAGGGACGTGGGTGAAGCTGGAAGCCATTATCCTTAGCAAACACACACAGGAAGAGAAAACCAAATACAGCATGTTTTCACATGTAAGTGTGGCTAAATTATGAGAATACATGAACACACAGAGTGAAATAACATGCACTGAGGCCTATCAGAGGGTAGAGGTAAGCAGGAGGGAGAGGATCAGGAAAAATAATGAATGAATACTAGACTTAATACCTGGGTGATAAAATAATTTGTACAATAAACCCGTGACACATATTTATCTATGTAACAAACCTGCACATCTTGCACATGTACCCATGAACTTAAAAATTAAAAAATAAGATCCGACTTTCAAGATGGCCGCCTAAGAACAGCTCAGGACTTCAGCTCCCAGTGAAAGTGCAGAGGGTGAGTGGACGCCGCATTTCCAGACGAACTCTTATTGCCCACAGACCAGGAGATACCCAGGCAGAGGGGTCGCCAGCGTCGCAGTCCCAGCCGGTGCGGCTGTTTTGGCCCCCGTGGGGCTGATTCCGCCCGCGCGGCTGCTGTGACCACTCCCTGTTGCTGCGGTTCTCCGTACAAAAGCCACTGGTCTGGGAGCCCTCTTAGCTGGTGAGCAGAGCCTTGAGACGGCAGAATAGCCCATTCATCTGAAATAGCGAGCCAGGCCAGGAGATTCCTAGGCAAAAAATCCGCGAGGAGCCGGCGCCGCGGTTCGAGCCGACTCCGTGAGTCACAGCACGGGAGATCCCGGCGCCTTTTCAACAAGCGACCGGAACGCGGGGTCGTTCAACTTAAAAGAAAAGACTCTGAGTCAGGGAGCCAGGTGATCAGGCTCGGTTGGTCCCACCCCTCCACCCCCAACAACAACGAAAACAAAAACAGTAATTGGAAACCCTCTGGGTTGAGCCCTTCAAACCAAGCACAGCTGAACCGGGAAGGTCCAGCTCCGTGGGGGAGGGGCTTCCGCCACTACTGAGACTCTCCACCGCTACGGAGGCAGGCTGCCGTTGCCGAGGCAACCCGCCGTTGCCGAGGCAACCTGCCACAACAGAGAGAGTCCGCCATAACAGAGGCGGGGCCACCATTGCCCAGACAGTTCTAACTACGCCCATATAAAAAGGACTACAGGGAAGAGCTCAGGGCAGCTGGGCGGAGCCCACAGCAGCTCAGCAAAGCCCCTGCGGGCAGGCAGAGGCTAGGCCTGCTGCTAGCTGGGCGGGTCCGACCTGAAAAAAAAAAAAAATCAAAAAAGGCAGTAGTGCAACGGAAACTCATAAAGCTCCAACTCCCTGGGACAGAGACAGACAACAGGTGGATAAACCCACAAAAATGGGTAGAAACCAGCGTAAAAAGGATGAAAACTCCCGAAACCAGAACACCTTTCCTCCTAAAAGTGATCACAACTCCTCACCAGCAAGGGAACCAGACCGGATGGAGAAGGAGGGTGATGAAATGACAGAATCAGACTTCAGAAGATGGGTAGTAAGAAACTACAATGAGCTAAAAGAACATGTTCTAACCCATCGCAAAGAAAATAGGAACCTTGAAAAAAGATTGGACGAACTGCTGACGAGAATGGACAGCATAGAGAGGAGAATAAGTGAATTGATGGAGCTGAAAAACGCAACACGAGAGCTTCGTGAAGCATGCACAAGCTTCAACAGCCGAATTGACCAAGCAGAAGAAAGGATATCAGAGGTCGAAGACCAACTCAATGAAATAAAAAGAGAAGGCAAGAACAGAGAAAAAAGCGCAAAAAGGAATGAACAAAATCTTCAAGAAATGTGGGACTATGTGAAAAGACCTAATCTACGTCTGATAGGTGTACCTGAATGTGATGAAGAGAATGAATCCAAGCTGGAAAATACTCTTCAGGATATTATCCAGGAAAACTTCCCCAACCTAGCAAGGCAGACCAATATTCAAATCCAGGAAATACAGAGAACACCACAGAGATATTCCTCAAGAAGAGCAACCCCAAGGCATATAATCGTCAGATTCACCAGGGTTGAAATGAAAGAGAAAATGCTAAGGGCAGCCAGAGAGAAAGGTCGGGTTACCCACAAAGGGAAGCCCATTAGACTCACAGCAGATCTCTCAGCAGAAACCCTACAAGCCAGAAGAGACTGGGGGACAATATTTAACATCCTTAAAGAAAAGAACTTTCAACCCAGAATCTCCTATCCAGCCAAACTCAGCTTCATAAGTGAAGGAAAAATAAAATCCTTTGTGAACAAGCAAGCACTCAGAGATTTCATCACCACCAAACCTGCTCTACAAGAACTCCTGAAAGAGGCTCTACACATATAAAGGAACAACCAGTACCAGCCACTCCAAAAACACACCAAATGGTAAAAAAGCAGCAACACAATCAAGAATCTGCATCAACTAACCAACAAAACAGCCAGGTAGCATCAAAATGACAGCATCAAATTCACACATAACAATACTATCCCTAAATGTCAATGGACTAAATGCCCCAATCAAAAGACACAGACTGGCAAATTGGATAAAAAGCCAAAACCCATCAGTGTGCTGTATCCAGGAAACCCATCTTACATGCAAGGATACACAAAGGCTCAAAATAAAGGGATGGAGGAAGATCTACCAAGCAAATGGAGAGCAAAAAAAGGCAGGAGTTGCAATTCTCATCTCTGATAAAATAGACTTTAAAGCAACAAAGATCAAAAGAGACAAAGAAGGTCATTACATAATGGTAAAAGGATCACTGCAACAAGAAGAGCTAACGATCCTAAATATATATGCACCCAATACAGGAGCACCCAGATACATAAGGCAAGTTCTTAATGACTTACAAAGAGACTTAGACTCCCACACAATAATAGTGGGAGACTTTAACACCCCATTGTCAATATTAGACAGATCAACCAGACAGAAAATCAACAAGGATATCCAGGACCTGAACACAGACCTGGAACGAGCAAACCTAATAGACATTTACAGAACTCTCCACCCCAAATCCACAGAATATACATTCTTCTCAGCACCACATCACACCTACTCTAAAATTGACCACATAATTGGCAATAAATCACTCCTCAGCAAATGCAAAAGAACAGAAATCATAACAAACAGTCTCTCAGACCACAGTGCAATCGAGTTAGAACTCAGAATGCAGAAACTAACTCAGAACCGCACAGCTTCATGGAAACTGAACAACTTGCTCTTGAATGTTGACTGGATAAACAATGAAATGAAGGCAGAAATAAAGATGTTCTTCGAAACCAATGAGAACGAAGACACAACATACCAGAATCTCTGGGACACATTTAAAGCAGTTTCTAGAGGAAAATATATAGCAATGAGTGCCCACATGAGAAGAAAGGAGAGATCTAAAATTGACACCCTATCATCAAAATTGAAAGAGCTAGAGGAGCAAGATCAAAAAAACTCAAAACCTAGCAGAAGACAGGAAATAACTAAGATCAGAGCAGAACTGAAGGAAATAGAGACACAAAAAACTCTTCAAAAAATCAATAAATCCAGGAGCTGGTTTTTTGAAAAGATCAACAAAATAGACAGACCACTAGCCAGATTAATAAAAAAGAAAAGAGAGAATAACCAAATTGATGCAATAAAAAACGATAAAGGGGATATCACCACAGATTCCACAGAAATCCAAACCATCATCAGAGATTATTACAAACAACTCTATGCACATAAACTAGTAAACCTGGAAGAAATGGATAAATTCCTGGACACCTGCAACCTCCCAAGCCTAAACCTGGAAGAAGCCGAAACCCTGAATAGACCAATAACATGGTCTGAAGTCGAGGCAGCAATAAAGAGCCTACCACCCAAAAAAAGCCCAGGTCCAGATGGGTTCACAGCTGAATTCTACCAGACATACAAGGAGGAGCTGATACCATTCCTTCTGAAACTATTCCAGACAATCCAAAAAGAGGGAATCCTTCCCAAATCATTTTACGAGACAAACATCATCCTGATACCAAAACCCGGCAGAGACTCAACAAGAAAAGAAAATTTCAGGCCAATATCCATGATGAACATAGATGCAAAAATCTTCAATAAAATACTGGCAAACCGATTGCAACAGCATATCAAAAAGCTCATCCACCATGATCAAGTAGGATTCATCCCGGGGATGCAAGGCTGGTTCAACATACGCAAGTCCATAAACGTAATTCACCACATAAACAGAACCAAAGACAAAAACCACATGATTACCTCGATTGATGCAGAGAAGGCTTTTGACAAAATTCAACAACCCTTTATGCTAAAAACCCTCAATAAACTAGGTATTGACGGAACGTATCTCAAAACAATAAAAGCTATTTACGACAAACCAACAGCCAATATCATACTGAATGGGCAAAAACTGGAAGCATTCCCTTTGAAATCTGGCACTAGACAAGGATGCCCTCTCTCACCACTCCTATTCAATATAGTACTGGAAGTTCTAGCCAGAGCAATCAGGCAAGAAAAAGAAATAAAGGGTATCCAAATTGGAAAGGAGGAAATCAAATTGTCTCTATTTGCAGATGACATGATTGTATATCTGGAAGACCCCATCATCTCAGCCCAAAATCTCCTGAAACTGATAAACAACTTCAGCAAAGTCTCAGGATACAAAATCAACGTGCAAAAATCACAAGCATTCCTATACACCAGTAATAGACTTCAAGAGAGCCAAATCAAGAACGAACTGCCATTCACAATTGCTACAAAGAGAATAAAGTACCTAGGAATACAACTAACAAGGAACGTAAAGGACCTCTTCAAGGAGAACTACAAGCCATTGCTCAACGAAATAAGAGAGGATACAAACAGATGGAGAAACATTCCATGTTCATGGTTAGGAAGAATCAACATCGTGAAAATGGCCATACTGCCCAAAGTAATTTACAGATTCAACGCTATTC
Organism: Saimiri boliviensis; assembly: GCF_048565385.1. Classification (NCBI taxonomy): domain Eukaryota; kingdom Metazoa; phylum Chordata; class Mammalia; order Primates; family Cebidae; genus Saimiri; species Saimiri boliviensis. The sequence goes on along the minus strand of NC_133466.1, from coordinate 24,928,359 downwards.
CCATCAAGCTACCAATGACCTTCTTCACAGAACTGGAAAAAAACACCTTAAACTTCATATGGAACCAAAAGAGAGCCCGCATAGCCAAGTCAATCCTAAGCAAAAAGAACAAAGCGGGAGGCATCACACTACCGGACTTCAAACTATACTACAAGGCTACAGTAATCAAAACAGCATGGTACTGGTACCAAAACAGAGATATAGACCAATGGAACAGAACAGAGGCCTCACAGGAAATACAACATACCCACAACCATCTGATCTTCGACAAACCTGACAAAAACAAGCAATGGGGAAAGGACTCCCTGTTTAATAAATGGTGTTGGGAAAACTGGCTAGCCATGTGCAGAAAGCAGAAACAGGACCCCTTCCTGACACCTTACACCAAAATTAACTCCAGATGGATTAAAGACTTAAACATCAGACCTAATACCATAAAAACCTTAGAAGAAAATCTAGGCAAAACCATTCAGGACATAGGTGTAGGCAAGGACTTCATGACCAAAACGCCAAAAGCAATGGCAACAAAAGCCAAAATAGACAAATGGGACCTAATCAAACTCCACAGCTTCTGCACGGCAAAAGAAACAGTCAGTAGAGTGAATCGGCAACCAACAGAATGGGAAAAAATTTTTGCAGTCTACCCATCTGACAAGGGGCTGATATCCAGAATTTACAAAGAACTAAAGCAGATCTACAAGAAAAAAACAAACAAGCCCATTCAAAAATGGGCAAAGGATATGAACAGATACTTTACAAAAGAAGACATACAGGAGGCCAACAAACATATGAAAAAATGCTCATCATCACTGGTCATCAGAGAAATGCAAATCAAAACCACATTGAGATACCATCTCACACCAGTTAGAATGGCGATCATTAAAAAATCGGGAAACAACAGATGCTGGAGAGGATGTGGAGAAATAGGAACACTTTTACACTGTTGGTGGGAATGTAAATTAATTCAACCATTGTGGAAGACAGTGTGGCGATTCCTCAAGGACTTAAAAATAGAAATCCCATTTGACCCAGCAATCCCATTACTGGGTATATATCCAAAGGATTATAAATCATTCTACTACAAGGACACGTGCACACGAATGTTCATTGCAGCACTGTTTACAATAGCAAAGACCTGGAACCAACCCAAATGCCCAACGATGATAGACTGGATAGGGAAAATGTGGTACATATACACCATGGAATATTATGCAGCCATCAAAAACGATGAGTTCACGTCCTTTATAGGGACATGGATGAACCTGGAAACCATCATTCTCAGCAAACTGACACAAGAGCAGAAAATCAAACACCGTATATTCTCGCTCATAGGCGGGTGTTGAACAATGAGAACACATGGACACAGGGAGGGGAGCACTACACACTGGGGTCTGTTGGGGGGAAATGGGGGAGGGGCGGGGGGTGGGGAGGTGGGAAGAGATAGCATGGGGAGAAATGACAGATACAGGTGAGGGGACGGAAGGCAGCAAAGCACACTGCCATGTGTGTACCTATGCAACAATCTTGCATGTTCATCACATATACCCCAAAACCTAAAATGCAATAAAAAAAAAATAATAATAATAAAAAAAAAAAAAAAAAAAATTAAAAAATAAATAAAACTTAAAAAACAAAACTAAAGAAAAATTATGGAAAAGAATTCCCAGTTTGACCTGGAATAGCTTGATTTTTTCTTTATAAAAATCTTGTGCTTATCTGTAGGACAAAATTCTAATGGTAGATGGAAACATTGAACAACAATAAATGGTGCAAGAGAGAGAAAACTGGCATGGGAAAGAACAGAAACTCTGTAACAATTGTAGACTCCACAGAATCTTTTATTGTTCTCTCTTTACAATTAGTCCTTATGTCACTTTTTGGACTGGGAAGAGTCCCAGATACTTCACAGATATACTTTAATTTATAATCTTGGTTTCTATTAAAATTATAAAATGTCAAGACTCTTACAGTAGTCCTAGCCTACATTTTCAGGTATCTAAGAACATATAAAATGAGAGCCAGATTTTCGTTTCTAATTTAAAGTGCCAGCTTCTCTCCGAGGGACCAGAGTCTATTGGTCCTTAACGTTTTCTCTCACTTTCATTTACTTTCTCTTACTTTATTTATTTTACTTTCATTTTACTTTTTTCTCCTACTTCCACTTACTTTTTACACTTCAGTGAATTAAACAAAAGGTAATATTATGAATATCTAATAAGGCTGAAGTTATATGGGTTCCTAAATTTAAAGAATAATTTTCTTAACTATTTTACCAAGAGCTACATGACAAACTTAAGAATGATGTTATTTTGACAATAGCAACAACTCAAAGGACAAAAGAAAATATTATAATGCCTGTAACCTCTGTTACTAGGTGAGTGCAGAAATTTAGAATTTAAAAATGCCAACCTACTTCAACAATATGAAAGTCATTTTATTCATAATTTCACTGATTAGCTCAATTTTAACTATATTATTTGGCTGATTTAACACAATCATAAATGAAAATTTTAACAACAGTGCCATTTGAGACTTACCTTTCATTAGTGATGAAATTACTCCAAATTCTAACAATACAGGTAGGAAATAATATATTTGCATGGGTATTAGCCTGAGTATTTTGGCTGACATTTCACCTTTTGTAATAGTGGCAGCAAAAATTTTCCGGTCTAAAGTTTTTTAAAGGCAGAATGTCTTCCTAAATGAGCAAAAGTTTGGGTATTTGGATACTCCCTGAAAGCAGAATGCAGACAAGTGTTCAAATGCAAACTTTGTCATTTGTATGTCATTGATTTTGAATATACACAACTATTTAACTTTTTCTTAATTAGGGATTTAAGTATAACTACACTCTTTAGGACTTTCTCTGTCTACCTGCTTGGCATAACATCCTGGGACCAACTGTGGGAAAAATCTGTGATGGAGCACTGATAAAGCAATCCCTGGATGTTCAGAAACAATTCGGTTGTTTTTGGCTTATAAAACTTAAGAACTACTTTAATGAGAAGTAGAGGGTAGAAAGTGTGGAGAGCCTGTATATGTAACAAAATTGTGGACTGACAAACCAAAAAATTGATTAGGCTAAGTGGCATTTTGGATAAATATAGAAACAAGAGAGTTAAAGTCATATTTAAATGAGAAGCTGAAGCAGAAAAAAGATAGCAAAACAAACAAAAAGAAGTAAAAGTGTAAATAAAGGAAAGGTGCAAGGACTGAAAATCCCAAATGTCAGGTAGCTAAAACCTGAATCAGAACAGTCAAAAGTACACCAGAGAAAGGTAAGAGAGTGATAATGGTTTGCCTGTGTCCCCACCCAAATCTCATCTTGAATTGTAGCTCCCACAATTCCCGTGTGTTGTGTGTGGGAAGGACTTGGGTAGGTAATTGAATCATGGGAGCACATCTTTCCTGCAGTGTTCTGATAGTGAATAAGTCTCAAGAGATCTAATGGTTTTATAAAGGGGAGTTTCCCTGCACAAGTTCTCTACTCTTGTCTGCCACCATGTGAAATGTGCCTTTCACTTTCCACCATGATTGTGAGTCCCCTTCAGCCATCTGGAACTGAGAGTGTATTAAACATCTTTGTTTTGTAAGTTGCCCAGTCTCAGGTATGCCTTTATTGGTAGCATGAAAATGGACTAATACTGAGACAGTAAAAAGAGGTAAGAAAATCAAATTATGATATCAATTAGTTCATAGAATTAGTGGCTAATTTCATACACATGGAATTTGTAACATCCTCTTCTCTCCTTCCTTTCTTGAAATAACTCTTTGAAAAAGACAAAAGAGGAAAGAGAAAATTAGCATTTTCTGATGCATACTATAAGCCAGGCCAGGTCCCTCGTGATCAACATACTGTCTTCTTCAGCACTTATACTAAAGAATGATCAGGATGCTTTAAATCAATCTGTTAAGGTTGGAGGTACACTGTACTAGCATTCAAAAGAAAGCCAGTTACTCATTAGATGACAGAAGTGGCCTATGATTTACCTGGATGCTTCTAGTATGATAAGTAAGAATGCCCATTTCATTCCTGGAGTAGAATTACAGAGAGGAAAGGTTTAATGTGATGAACCCTAGCTTTAGAAATAAAAGTTGGTAGCAGAAGTCTAATATAGATTTCCAGATAGCAAGAAAACAAGAGTTGGCATCTCTCGATGAGGGACAACTATAAAAAAATATATCATTTCTTAAACTTTCTTTGTTTCAACAGCCTATTTTATTTGTGGTTTCCCAATAAAGTTATTGGCCTTAAAGCAAAAAAAAAAAAAAAAAAAAAAAAAAGAAAAAAAGAAAAAAAAAAAAAGGTCTTATACATTGAGTCATTAAATAGATTGATTGCTGGGGAACCTGCAGCTAATCCAATGCAGGCTGGGAAATGACAACCCCAAAGGATACTTGAGGTTTAGTTTGCTACAACCAAAAGGAAGGGAGAAAGAGGGAGGGAGGGAGGGAGGGAAGGGAGGGAGGGAGGGAGGGAGGGAGGGAATTAAGGAAACAAAGAACAGCTTCAGGACCAAAAGCAAAAAGAAAACTTTGCCCTAAGTCTATACAAAGCAAACTGTGAACTTCTTGGTAACTCATGAAGTAAGCAGATGTGACACCGTATTTGTGTCCAGGAAATTTTGGCTAACAGAAGTGTTCTTAGCTGCCTGAAGTCACACACCTAGCAAATGGTGGAGTTAGAATTCACACATAATTGTGATTCACTCTGGTCTGTAATCATACTCTTTCCTCACAATGACCAACACATGAGAATTTTAAGCCAATAATGAGAAAATGGAACCATAAGAAATAGAGAACAATAGAAATATGTAACAAAAGCAAGTTATTTAACATATATTAGCACAATTTAATTAGAAAACGAAAATATTACAGCATAAATATTATTCTAATGAAGAAATTTGCATAGAACTGAAATTTTGATGAAGCTCCTTACTTTATCTGAGAGAAAATGATATGCATAAAATAAATAGCAATTACTCTTTGTAACAGGTTGGGAAAGCTAAGTTCTGTTGTCTGTGAGATAGATTTGTATTTTAGACCATTTTTGTTATATCCAAGCTTTACTGGACATATTCACTGTAGTTCGGGGAATATGAAAGAACACTAGACTGGGTTTCTGAACCCTAACTTATTATAAGATCTATAACATATTATTTCAAGGAATGTGTGGACTTGAGTTTTCTCATTTATAAAAATGAGGGAGTTAGCTAGATACATGAATATCATATATTGTTTTGTAAGTAAATTCTTAGGTTGATTTTAAATAAGTAATGCTAATGAAAATGCAGCAGAATAAATACAAAAAACTAAAAACCTTTTTCCCTTGAACTCTTAGATTTATGTTTTAGAGCATGCACAGCCTTAAAACATGGTAAAATGGTACTGAATTGAATATATTTCAGTGTTTTTCATACTGCATTCATAAAATCATAATTCTTGAAAGTGATGTTTAAAAAATAATTCTCTGGCTAATAATATCATTGAATAATGAATAATGCATCATCCTTTTTGAGAGTTACAATACATACATCAAGTTAAGAAATCAATGAAGTTCTGTAGAAAATAAATCTTTTAAATTTGTTTGTTTGCATGTATCATAAATGACCTTGAGTCACTTTTTTTCACCTGAAGTGAATGCACCAAGAAGAATCATATTTCTTAACATGAATTACAAGCTTATGAATTCCAAGGACCCTAGTTAAAACATCTCAGCCTTCTTTCAGATTCTGAAATGGTACTTACTACAATAATAGCCACTCAATGAATATTACTTCCATAAAGTTGAATTCCGTAAGCACAGATTTAACTGAAAATAAATCATGGTGTATTTAAAGTACCTTTGAAAAAAAGATAAAGTGATGATACAAAGCCTATATAAAGCTTGCCAAGGAAAACAAATTTGAGATAATGTAGATATACATCAAAAATAGGGAAAAAAAAAAACTAGAAAAATTTAATCTTCCCTTTACTCATTGACTTCAAACTACCTAAAATTTCCTTATATTGATGCATTTTTCTCTCCACTTGTCAGCTTGTCCATTAGTCAATGACAGAAGAGGAAAAAAGGAAGAAGATGAAGAAAGAGGAAATGCTAGAATCTTAGTAGCTGTTCCATCTCTACCCAGCTCATCTCCCAGTCCTGGTCATTCACACAGGGACTGTCCTCACTAGCCCTACTTGGGCTTCCATAAAAAGAGCTTCTCTTCATTGAGAGCTAGTGCCTTTGGTATAGTTTCTCTAGTAAGATAAAGAGTGTGCCTGCAACTGATTTCCACTGAAATGTGGATTGATGTTCTTTATTTCCCTTTTGCACTAAGATGCTCTTCATCATCTATATGTACCTCTAAGTAAAAACAAAAGAGTAATGTCACATAGGAAAGAATATTCACTCATCTCTACAAATGGCAAATAAATACCAAAACAGATAGACAGATATGATTGTGTTTGTTTCAGGAATGGAGAATAAAGAAAAATAGTTAACACTGTATTTTTTCTATGAAGAACAAACACTTTACTTCTAAGCCAGAGATAATGGTTTTAATAAAAGAAGTGGGAAGGTAGGAAGGTAGAAAGGTAGGAAGGAAGGAAGGAAGGAAGGAAGTGAGGAAGGAAGGAAGGGAGGGAGGGAGGGAGGGAGGGAGAAAGGGAGAGGAGGAGGGAGGGAGGGGGAGAAAAAGAAAGGAAGAAAGAAAAGCAAAGAAAATAAATTAAGGACAGGAAGCACATTAAAAAGTGAGATTTTTATCACTAATTCCTCAGTGCTCAAATTTCTAAACTGGCCATAGGACCCACAATAATTCATTTAGTAAGATTCTCCATTCCTCTTGCCAAAGGATAGGAGGGTTGAAGACGATACTTCTGTTATTCCATCACAGTAAAAGATGAATTACTGCCATCCCAAATTGAAAATGCATGACTGATTTTTCATAGAAAGTTTTTAGTATGCAGTGTTAGGTTTGTAGCTTTATTGACAGAGTACCCTACTTTGTATACAATGTGATTAGTGAGCTGACCTTGGGATGGAAACTCCAGCTACAACATGATGCTTGCCCTTTTGGAATACAAGCTGATCATGAAATGAAGATTGTCTGCATTTATTTTCAGGGAAAAAAGGGGACTATACTGAGGTTTCTGTAACCCAGAATAGTTTAAACATAGAAAATGTTTCAGAGGAAGGCAATCAAAATGATGAATGAGCTATAGTATTTTACTTATGTAAAAACATAAATGAGGCATAATTATGCAAAAGAAACTTACTGAGACAAAAAACAACTTTGGAAATTGTGTGATGGTCCACAGAATGTAAAAAGCATAAACATCAAGGCTAGAGAAATCATTTAGTAGGATTCAAGGATTACTAGCATAGATTAGAGTAATTGAAAACTAAAACAAAGGCTGCCTTCCCTATTTAAAAAGTAGCTGAAAAACTACACTAACTTGAAAAATGTCTAGGATCCAAAGCAGGAGAAGTCTTAGAAACAGAGTCTAACATTATATAATACTCATGTTAAGGGAGATAAAACTGCCTACCCAGGGGCCAATAACAATTCATCTACATTTCCTAGATATTTTCTGACTCATCAGCATCATATTCTTTTATGAGTAATAAGCTCAACTGATTTGTTATCAATTCTCTCCACCATTGGAAAAGTCTCTTGGATACATTAATGTTTGGGTAACAAGCAGCTTGTCCTCTTCTCTGGGCATCTAAAAAATCACCAGATGCACTGTGAGCAATTTAAAAGACATAACTAGCTTACTTCCAATGACAAATGAACAGCAGCTCTACATATCCTTAAGAGTTTCCAGTGTTGTTCATTAGAAATATAATGTGAGCTAAATATGTAATTTTAAATTTCTTAGTAGCTACACTTTAGAAAGTAAAACAAACAGGTAAGATTTATTTTAATTATACATTTTATTTAACCCAATATATAAAAAAGATTATAATTACAATTTGTGGCATTAGCCATACTTTAAGTCCTCAGTAGGTACATGTGGCCAATGTACTTTATTGTACAACAAAGGAACTAAGAGAACAGTAGAGGCATAATTCTGGGGAAAAAATGCATAGATCAGTGAAGAGGCATTCATTTTGACTGAGGGTAGTACACCTAATGATTGGATTGTGCTCTCTGTAAGTGACTTCACTGAGAAGGGAAAGGAGGTCTCTGGGCACTGTGTGTGCGGTGAGGTGAGAATATCATCAAAATAAGAATGAACCTCTTTCTGTGATGAGAAAATGATTTGGTAATAAAAAGATTTTCTTTACATCCCCTCTAATAATTAATAAAAATATATAAAACCATGATTTTAATGATCCTCATAGTTGGTAATTTCAATGGTATTAAAATGTAACAAGAAAAAAAAAGTTGTAATGAAAGTTATACACAAAATAGTCAAGAAAAACACTTAAATTTAGCACTTAAAAACATTTTGAGGAGAGTTAAAAATGCCCAGATTCAGAATACCACTTACAGGTCATCATCCAAAAATATGCCAACAATATACTCTTTTGTTCACTAAAAATGTCCTTAGTATTTACTATATGCACGGAGCTTTTCTATCCCCTGGGGTACAATAGAAACAAAAATAGGTAAAATCTATGCTCAATAGGAGCAAATATTCTAAAGCGCATACATAAATTTGTCTACCAAAACATTGTTAAATGGCATCTAAAGAACTTTCTTCATTCATTACCAAATAATATGATCTACAGTTTTGCCTTATAAGGAAACATATTCAATCTGATTGCAAAACTCAAGAAGTCTTGAATCTGTTTTATGTATCTCTGAATCTGCCTTAGTACATGTCAGACTGCCTTATACATTATTTAATGATTACACTGAGTTGAATCAAACTGAATTAAATCAAATTGAATTTAATTGACTAAAATGGAACTTATTGCATTGTTAAAAGTACCAACTCCTAAAGTAGAAATATCACCATTAAAAATAAATACTAAAACCAGATAAAGACTATTGTATGCCAGGTGTGATAGCTCACGCCTGTTCCCAGCACTTTTGGAGGCTGAGGCAGGTGGATTGCCTGAAGTCAGGAGTTAGAGACCAGCCTGGGAAACATGGTGAAACCCTGTCTTTACTAAAATTTTAAAAATTACCCAGGCTTGGTGGCATGCACCTTTAGTTCCAGCTACTCAGGAGGCTGAAGCAGGAGAATTGCTTGACCCTGGGAGGCAGAGGTTGCAGAGAGCCAAGATCATGCCACTGCACTCCAGCCTGGGTGACAGAGTGAGACTCCATCTCCAAAAAAATAAATAAATAAATAAAAATAAAAGACTATCGTAAGGAAGGAAAAGTACAAACCAGTATTTTTCATTAACAGAGATGCAAAAATCGTAAGAGACTATTGGCAAATTAAATCCAACAATATATAAAAAGAATTACACAGCATGACTGAGGTTTACTGCAGGTATATAAAATTGGCACAACATGTCATAACCAATTAATGTAAACAATCATATAAACAGGCTACAGAAGAAATAAATATAATTGTATCAGGTGATTCAGAAAAAAATATTGATACATCCTGGTGTCCACAACTAACTCATGGTAAAAACTCTCAGCAAACTAGGCAGATAGGGGAGCATTTTCAGCTTGATTAAGAACATCTGTAAGGAACCTACAGCTAACATCATACTCAATGATGAGAAACTACATGCATTTCCACTGGGACCAATTTCTCTTTAACATTGTGCTAGAAGTCCTAGCTAACACAATAAGACAAAAAATAAAAATAAAATATACACAGACTGTGAAACAAAAAATAAAATTGTCTTTGTTTAGAGATTACATGATGATCTATGTATTAAACTCCAAACAATTAACAAAAATCCCAAGGAGCAAGCACATGATTATAGTAAGAATGCAGGATACAAGGTTAATATACAAAGTTATTTGCTTTTCTACGTATCAACAATGAGCAATAGGAATTTAAAATAAAAAACACAATAACACTTACATTGGCACCGAAGATAATAAATTACTCAGGCATATATGTAATAAAATATATACAGGATCTATACAAGAAAAACTACAAACCTTTCATCAAAAACAAAGGAATATCTGAAAAAAAATGAGATCTTCCATGTTCATGGATACTTATTCTCTAGATTAAGACAATCCCAAATTTTCAAGTTATCTTGTAAATATTAACAAACTAATTCCAAAGTTTATATGAAAAGACCCAGAATAGCCAACACTATATTGAAGAACAAATTAGCAAAGTGACTCTATCTGACATCAAGACTAAGTCTAAAGCTACTGTAATCCAGACAGTATAATACTGGCAGTAGACACATAGATTAGAATAAAGAACCCAAAAATAGACTATCACAAACATAGCCAATTGATCTTTGACAAATGAATGGAATCAGTTACGTGGGGAAAAAAATGACAATCTTTTCAACAAATGGTACTGGAAAAATTGGACATCCATATAAAAAAGTTCTTGATAAAGAACTTAACTGTTTTCACAAAAATTAACTTAAAATAGATCACAGCCTAAATGTAAAATGCAAAACTATTAAATTCTTGAAGATAACATAAGAGAGAATCAAGGCAATTTTTGTTTGATGATGAGTTTCTATATACAATATCAAAAGCATAAATTACAGAAGAAAATAAAACTTCACTTTGTTACAATTGAAAACTGCTCTGTGAAAGACATTGTTAATAGAATAAAATTACAAGCTACATATGAGAAAATTATTGCAAAACACATATCTTATAAAGGACTTGTTTTCAAAATACAGAAAGAACTCTTAAAACTAGACAATAAAAACTCAAACAATTCTATTAAAAATGGCCAAATGACCGGAATAGAGTGACAAATGGGATGTAATTAAAGAGCTTCTGCAAAGCAAAAGAAACTATCATCAAAGTAAAGAGGCAACCTACAGAATGGGAGAAAATTTTTTAAGGAACTTAAACAAATTTACAAGAAAAAAAAAACAACTCATCAAAAAGTGGACAAAGGATATGAACAGACATTTTTCAAAAGAAAACATTTATGCAGCCAACAAATGCATGGAAGAAAAAAAAAAGCTCAACATCACTAGTCATTAGAGAAATGCAAATCAAAACCACAATAAGATAACATCTCATGTCTGTCAGAATGGCAATTATTAAAAAGTCAAGAAACAATAGATGCTGAAGAGGCTGTTGGTGGGAATGTAAATTAGTTCAACCATTGTGGAAGACAGTATGGTGGTTCCTCAAGGATGTAGAACCAGAAATACCATTTGACACAGTTATCCCATTACTGGGAATATACCCAGGAATATAAATCATTCTACTATAAAGACATATGCACATGTATGTTTAATGCAGCACTATTTACAATAGCAAAGACATAGAAAAAAAACCAAATGCCCATCAATGATAGGCCAGATAAAGAAAATGTGGTATATATACACCATGGACTACTATGCAGCCAAAAAAGGGATGAGATCATGTCCTTTGAAGGGACATAGATAAAGTTGGAAGCCACTGTCCTCAGAAAACCAAACACTGTATGTTCTCACTCATAGGTGGAAACTGAACAATGAGAACACATAGATACAGGGAGGAAAACGACACACAGCAGGGACTGTTACGGGGTGGGTGGTGAGGGGAGGAAACTTAGAGTATGGGTCAATAGGTGCAGCAAACCACCATGGCACACATATATCTAGGTAACAAACCTACACATTCTGCACATGTATCCCAGAACCTAAAGTAAAATAAAATAAAAACAAAAACAAACAATAAGAACCCAAAAAATCAAGTTAAAAATGGTTAAATGACCTGAACATACACATCAAAAGACATACAGATGAAAAATATGTATATTAAAAGGTGTGCAATATCATTTTTAATTAAATAATTGCAAATTTAACAATGAGATACCACTATACACCTATTAGAGTGACTAAAATCCAAAAATCTGACAATAACAAATGCTAGCAATAAGCACAGCAAAAGAAACTCTCAATTCCTGGTGGGAATGCAAGATGGTACAGCCACTTTGGAAGACAGTTTGACACATTCTTAAAAAGCTACACATAGTCTTACCATATCATCAGACTCCTAGTTACTTACCCAATTGATCTGAAAACTTATGAACACAAAAATACCTGTGCTCAAATGTTTATAACAGCTTTACTTACAACTACTCAAAGTCTCCACTTTTGAGTATAGTGGAGAACATCCAACCAAGATGTCTTTCAGTAAGTGAAAGGACAAGCAAACTAGTACATCCAAACAATGGAACAGTATTCAGTGATAAAAGGAAATGATCTATCAAGCCACAAAAAGGCAGGTTATATTTAAATGCAAGGTACATTTAAATGCATCTGAATGTGTATCACAAGTTACAGAAGCTAGCCTGAGAATGCTACGTGGTGTGTGATTTCAATTATATCACATTCTTGGAAGGGCAAACTATAGAGACAAAAATATCAGTGGTTTCCAGAGCTTAGGACATTAAGGCAAGAGTGGGAGGAATGAATAGCTGAAGCACAGTGCTCAAAACATACACACACACACATACACACAGACACACATACACACACACAGCCACCCACACACACAAACTCACAACTGTTAGAGTATGTCAAAATGCCATTGGAGCCAACTAACAATGCTCTCAATGGCCAAAGTTGGGACAATTGGAGCAATAAAATAAATAGAATTGGATAAAATAAATATCCATGAGTCCTTACGGACATAAATAATTAAATAAACTAATAAATGAGAGAGAAAAAACAAATCTATCCAGAAGAATTCTAAGTAACTTATTTAGACCTTTCCCCCTAAAATAGGGGAAGCATAACTCCCAGATCCTTAAGTCTGAGAAGGACATAGTCACTTTCTTCCAAAAAATATAGTATAGAAGAAAGGGTAAGAAAAACAGTGAAGAAACATGACAAACACTACATCGGCCATTAAAATCAACCTCAATAGTCATCGATACTGTAAATTGTACATACCCCAGATGTAATGTGATAAAAATTATACTTTGCCTTTGTGAGTTTTCGCCACAAAAATCATAACTCTAGTCTAATAGTGAGGAAAACATGAAATTCGAATAGAGATGCATCCCAACAATATATCTGACCAGCACCTCCCAAAACTATCAATTTCATGAAAAACAAGGAAAATGTCATAAATTATCACAGCTAAAAGGGAACTAAGGGCTCATGACTCTAGAGTAGAAAAGAAACAATAGGTAAAAACTTAAAAAATTAGAATTACGGACTTTAGTTAATAATTAATATGTCAATATTGGTTCATTAATTTTAACAAATAAACTGTACTAATGTAAGTTGTTAGCAGTAAGGGAAACTGCGTGTGAGATTGAAAGGTAGAAGGAAGATATATGCAAATTCTTCCTACTACCTGCTTCATATTTCTGTAAATTCAAAACCTTTTTTAAAAATAAAATCAATTGGCCCAGCACAGTGGCTCATGACTGTAATCCCAGCACTTTGGGAGGCAGAGGCGGGTGGATCACCAGAGATCCGGAGTTCGAGACCAACCTGACCAACATGGCGAAACCCCATCCCTACTAAAAATACAAAAATTTTCCAGGTGTGGTAGCAGGCACCTGTAATCCCAGCTACTTGGGAGACTGAGGCAGGAAAACCGCTTGAACCTGAGAGGCACAAGTTTCAGTGAACCGAGATCATGCCATTGCACTCCAGCCTGGGCCACAAGACCACAACTCTATCTCAAAAAATAATTAAATGAAGTCAATTAATAAAATCAATATTCTGACTAACCCATGATGTAGTTTAATATAAGTAAGATCAATTTTTGAAACCCATACAACTGAAAGACAGTCTGGGGATCTTAATGATGCACACAGAAATGCAGTGCCAAGAAGATCCAGCCTCAAGAAACTTGCCCTCCTTACTCATTCATTATAAGATCTACAATACTACAGTTCCTTACGAAACCAGTGCTTGACAAAATATGAAGTACTTACATCTCCATCTTAGTCCTGCAACCTAGTCCAGTAATTCCCCTAATTCTTTCTTTCCATTCATTCACAGCTAATCTTGAAAGATTTATCTGTATTCACAATCTCATTTTTCATTTTTTTTTAATCTATAACAATCTGGGTTCTGTCCCAACTCACTTCCAAGGTCAATAATGGCCTACCTGTTGCCAAAATCAATGGTCACTCACCGATTATCTTATTTTACTTTTCAGAAGTATTTGATACATTATTTATTCCTTCCTTTTAACACCTGCTTCCTTTGTATTCATCACATTTTGTTCTCTTGGTTTTCTTCCTAACTCTTGATTGTTCTTGGGGTGTGTGTGTGTGTGTGTGTGTGTGTATAATGGGGGTGGGGGAGAGAGAAACAGAGATTCCTGTTCTGTCCTTAAATGTTATTGTCCATAAAGAGCAGTTTGGCAAGTTCTTTTCCCTCTGTTACTCTCTCCATGTGACCACCTTAACTCTGATCACTTTAGTAACTACTATATGTTAATGTATTACAAATTTTTATCTCCCGTCCAGAGCTCTGCCATGAGAGTAAGAAGATGTCTTCCTGCTTACAACGGGATTTTCACTTGACAGCCCCACTCACATAACAAAATCAACATGTTCCAGCATAACCTAACATCCCCTTCAATCAAAACTCCTTATACACTTATATTCTATATGTTAGTATATGGTATGCCTGTAATTTACTCAAGGCAATAGCATAGTTGTTATAACTAGTTTAATCCTTACTTCAAATATTAAATCATCCCTTAATTATTTTCAATTGTTACTTTTTAAAGACCCATCCCTTTCTAACTGTCCTAGAACTCCCACTCTTCTTTAAGCCATCATTATGCCTTGCCTAGTTTCCCACAACAGCCTCACACTGGTCTCCAAACCTTGCTTCCTCCTTCCAATCTATTCTCCAGCCTCTCTTATCATTCCCTAGTTCAAAGCACTTTATTCACTCCTCTTCGTTATTTGTTTGAGGTTCAAATGATTTCATTTTACCTATAGGGTTTTTCATAATTAGGATCCTGGATAACCCTCCAGTCTGCTTTTCTCCTTCCTTCCCTCTTTCTACTTCACGTTATGCTAAACTGCTTTTAGTTCCTCCAATGTCTATACTGCTGCTTCGGCATAGGTCATTCCTCTACCCAACTCTCATTGTTAATCTAACTTCAGAGTTTTGCCTAAATAGCCCTTCTTTCAGGATAACTTCTCTAAATTCACAGATCCCAAGTAGTTGCTTCTCTATAGTTGCCACACCCTCTCTCTCTCTCTCTCTCTCTCTCTCTCTCTCTCTCTCTCTCTCTCACACACACACACACACACACACACACACACACTGCTAAATCTCCTGAGTGTTTATCCATACTGCTAATTAAACTCCAAGCACTATGAAGTTAGTGATAATATTTAAATTATTATTATCTCCCCAAGAATATCTGGTACAACTGACACAAAAACATTTGATAGATGGATTGATTGATCCACTGAAGGAAAGACAGATGGATGGTTAAAACATGAAAGTTGAAAAATCTAAAGTCAGACCTTTTAAAAAAAAAAAAAATATATATATATATACCTCTCTGGACTGAGTTACTGTTTGCCTGGTGCTTTTGATTCTGATGTATTATCTCAGAAATAGCCTTGGTTTCTGTGAGTATAAAAAAATGTATAAAGAAGACTCACTGTATCCCAAGTTTAAAGCAAGGATTTCCAAGAAAGCATTATTGCTCTAGGTTTGCAATCTGCATGTTAATCACCTAATACCATGTTTGAACTACACATGAATGGACAGGACCAAAATTCCAAGACATCAAAGGACTCAAGTTTAATAATAACAGCTTGAAAGTAATCAGAGAATGGTTCAGAAATGAATTGTCAGCAACTGAAGAATAACAGTGGGAATTAACCAGGACATACTATGGGGCTATGACGGCAAATTCATTATGAGATGTATAAATAGCTACACAAGCCAGAATCAAATATCCGCTTCAGGCAGCCTTTAGACATGACAGTTGGATAGTCCAGGAAGATTTTAAAGTTTCAAAGGAATAGATCTCAAGCAGATTAGGAAAACCTGGATATTAATAGCAGCTAAACATATATGATAATAGCAGCAAAATAATAGGGGGTGAGATCAAAGATATTTTGCTATGCTTATGTACAGTAGAAGATTGAAAAACAAAACTATGGAGTGAAAAACTTGGAAGTCAAAGATGCATACTGTATTTCTCCAAATCAGCTTTTTTCATTCAAAAGCAGCATAGCCAAAGAGCTTCAAAATGACTTTTTAAACTTTTTCCTCGTTACACTTTAAATAAAATCTCCACAGATAAACTACTATTAGATATTTCCCTTTTGAAATGTATCATTATAATGTCTTATGTAACAAATATATAAATAGGGACTAAAACGGCATTAATAATAAACTCAATGTTCATCCGATTTAAAATAATAGGCCGGGCACGGTGGCTCATGTCTGTAATCCCAGCACTTTGGGAGACCGAGGCAGGACGATCACTGAGGTCACAAGTTTGAGAACAGCCTGGCCAACATGGTAAAACCTCATCTCTACTAAAAATACAAAAATTAGCTGAGCGTGGTGGCACACGCCTGTAATCCCAGCTACTCGGAAGGCTGAGGCAGGAGAATTGCTTGAACCGGTAGGGCAGATGTTGCAGTGAGCAGCGATGGTGTCACTGCACTCCAGCCTGAGAGACAAAACAAGACTCTGTCTCAAAAAAATAAAAAATAATAAAAAAAAAAAATAGTGGAGTGACAGCTGAAATCTTTCTTTTGGCTTCTACTCTGAAGTCCACTATATCTTATTACTCATTATTGCTTGTACTGTTTTGTTTTGTAAATGAAGACATCATCAAAGAGAAAATGGTTGTTAATTTTTATCAATTTTGAAATTCTACCTTTATATCTTCCTTTACTGATGTCACCTCTACTTAGACCACTCAGAAAATGGTTATGCAAGAAAATGACTTTTCTTTATTTTTGTCCCAAATATTTTAGCTTATCTAATTCTAGAGATCCAAATTGCCAGGTTATTGCAAATCTTCCACTTCATGTTTTCAGTATAAATTTGACCTACCACATGTTTAAAATTCCTGTAAGTACAGGAATGTGGTTCAGCTTTTCTCTGGTGTCACTTATATGTCACACAATAACAAGAAGGAAAAAAGAGAAAAAAAAAAAAAACCTAAATGCTCGAAAAGTACCTGAGTGGTAAACGAGTGAACCAAGAGTAAGAGAAATAAGCCTCTTAATCATTTGCTCACCTTGTGTCAGGTATGATGCTTAGGTGAAAAGAATGGGTTAGAACACACTTGACCACCTATCTCTTACCCATAAATCAAGCTACTAAATTGCTAATTTCTGAAAGGTCTGAGATACCTCCCCGTATCTTTTTTTCTACCTTTTTTGTTGATTTATTTCTAGAGGTTCCACATTTTCTCATTATCTTTGTTTTCCTGCAGCTATTTGTGCATATAATTGCTTTTAATCCATAAAGTTCTTGTTATAAATAGTACTCTCTGTGATGAAGAATGCTGTACTTGACAGATTAATGATATTAAATTATTTAATAACTTCCTATATTTAAATAAATAAGAGATGCAATTCATTTGTTTATTTTTAGTCCCTAGACACTGTATAGGCAGTTAATAAAGAGGAAGGAGCTAAGGCAAACTCATTTCTGCCTCAGGAACTAGAGTTGAGCTCTTCTACCAGTGTCAAATATTTATTTGAATTTCCACACAGAGTCAAGTGCCAATTACATTAAAATAATCTAGACACTCTCAAAATCTAAAGGCCCATTAATTGGATAAGTTGGAATCCAAAATTTATGGAAATAGTGATTTCATAGGTGTCTGTAGTAACTTGTTCCCTTGGCTAACGCACCCCATTGGACTAAACAACACAGATACAAAATTTTATGGGAAAATTATATTAGGTAGCCATAGGTGGAAATGACATCTGGCTTTTTGGCTAGTTTCTCTTAAATAAAGAACATTAGGTGTCATGAAGTAAAATCTATCATTAGATTTATGTTCCCAAAAATTAACACTCCAAATTTTAGAAAAAGATATGTTTATTTCAATTTATAAACTTTGTTGGAATTTTTTTTTTAATCCTGGCTATATTTCTACAGTTCTTTGACTTAATTCTCTGATGGTGAATTTTTTGTGTTTGCATTTACTCATTTGTTTGATTTTGGCTTTAGTCAGTAAAAAGATACTCAATTTCATTTTCGTTTTTCCATTTGCTTTGTAAAATTAACTTAAAGCATGTGTTCATTCAAGTCTACTTTGAGACTTGAATGAAACTCAAAGTAGATATATATAACATCCTTAGTGAGAAACGTAACTTGTTTTTTATGAAACTATGTATCTTTTTTAATTGTTGGTCAAGCTTTAAAAACCACATATTCTTGATTTGTAGCTATACTAATTTTCTAAAACAGATTTATCCAGTTACTCTCTGTTTATACTAGTTATGACATTCCCTTGTTGTTTCACAACATATTTTTTTTTAATCCTAGCATGTAAGAGCTTCCCTCCCTTAGGTATGTTTATTCAGACTTGAATGCTGTGACAACAGGTATCAGGGTTTTGCTACAGATGAAGAAAAAACTTGAGTCATTCTCTTGTTTTCTTGAAGGTTCCAGATGGTGGTGGCTGGCTGCTCCTCACTTAAGCATGAATGTTCAAAATTGTAACTTTTCTTTAAGGTAGAGCAAAAATTTTAAACTTGTTATTTCAAAAGGTGTTTTTTTCTCAGCAACCTTAAGAAAATGAATGCCGCCTTGGGAAATCTTTATTATTGATTTGTAGCATTCATTTTTATTTTTTTATTTTTTTTTATTGCATTTTAGGTTAACATTCATTTTTAATAGATTTTATATCTTAGCCCATGTTTCGGATTTTACACAATCTTCCTCTCAGGCGTAAAGGTAAAATTCTCAAGGCTGCTTATCTCTGGGCAGTGATTTTCTTTCTTTCTATTTTCTTTCAGCAATGATTTAATCATTATATGTAGGTCATTTAAAATAATCAAAGAGAGGACAATTTACTTTTTCAGACCCTCTATTCCCATAAAGACTTCCATATCTTTTATTAAATGTAACAGGAGAAAAATTAAGCACTGTTAAGCAGGGATAGATGTTGGTCAAAACATACAAAATTTCAGTTACAATTTTGGACATTTAAGGCGGAATAAGTTCAAGAGATCTATAGTAAAACATGGTGCCTATAGTAAATAACAATGTATTTTAAAGAATATAATGAAAGCTCTTAAAGCGTAACTCTGTTTCACATATCTACAATCATTGAAATATTTGCATAAGGTGTCTTAATTTTCCCTCCCCTTTTGGCTTTCTCATCCAGGCATGCTAGATTTCCATCTATATCAACTCCTTTATCCTATTACGAATGCAACGATACCCTCTTTCTCTAACACTCTATTCTCAGCCTTTTCTCTTTCCAACATGCTCCTTCTCCCCAAATTCTCTGTCTTGGTTGGCATTCTTTCTCTGAGCCCATTCTTTTCTCTTTCGCTCTCTTCAAATTCCCACATACCTCCTCCATTCTCATTTCTGCTGATTATTAATGGGCTTTTCAGCTCCTATCCAACAATTTTTGTTTCTTTACGCCAATCTAGATATGAAATTTGGCCTCTTTTTTTCTTGAATTTCACTTAATTAAAAGACAAAAAAAGCCCACAAATAGGATACAGTAGACATTATTGGATGTTTTGGTGTCAGAGTTTTATATCAAAGTAATGCAAACATCTTAAAATTAAATATTACATATCCCCATTCTTAAAATTTTTTCAGCTATTTATCCAGTTTCATCTACCACTATAACCTGAGCTCACTCCCCCATACACATAATTTCAAGCTAATTTTTCATATAGAGGGATTCAGGAATATTTTTTAATCCTTGTCACTTGCTAACCCATGCCCTGTTTTCAAGCATGTCTTGAAAATCTCACTTTCAAGCCCAAGCACTTATATTATTTGCTTTACTTATTAAAAAAAAGTATAGTATTATCTTTTAAGGTCATAATCTTTTACTACTATAGGTAACATTTTAACATACATAGTTACGCAATGAAAATTGCATAGTAAAGGAATTGCATTCAGCTGGAAAAAAATGACAAATTAGGGTGTTTTTTCTTACTTGAAGGGAGTTCAGAGCTAGGCTGCTGTGGCAGGTCTGAATATGTTCAGGAATCTGGGCTCCATCTTCTTTCCACTCAGATGTCATTAACATATATACTTGTCACCTCATAGTCACAAGATGCATGTCCATCCTGAATATTACATCAGTGTCCCAGGCAGGAAGATGGGAAGATAAAAGACAGATAGTATGTGCCAACTTAACCTAGCTGTCTTGAGCTTTGATGGAAACACCACCAGAAGTTCCACTTATCTCTCATTCTGTAACTCTGTTTTACGCAGCCATTCCTAGCTTCAAGGGAAGTACACTGTTACCTTCATCTAAATTGAAGTCTTGAGGTTAGGAAGAAAAGATTCTGACTACAGTGTCATACTGTATTTTAAATTGTTAAACAACTTGTTACTTGCAATGGTCAGTATGGATAAATGATTCTGATGGTCTGCAGGTGCAGGTCTTGGATTAGGTTTATCAATCTTATTGCTATTAATATTTGGGTCAGAAAATTCTTTGTTGTGGAGGCTGTTTTCTGCCTTGAAAAATGTTTAATAGCTTCTATACACTAGAAGCCAGTAGCTCTCCCCACCTCTACTTGAGATAATGAAAAACGCCTCCAGACATTGCCCATGTTCTCTAGGAGGAAAAAATGTTGTTGGCTGAGAAACACTCACTTGGATTGATGAGATTATTTTTTGTAATAGCATTAGAATTACCTGGATGTCTTTTAAAAAAGACTCTACTCCCAAATTTCAGATTCAGTGGATATCCTTTGAAGTTTTGTAATTTGTTTTCAGAAAGTTCCTTGGATAATTATGATGCGTAACCAAGTTTGGGAATCATAATATCATACAAAGTCTAAATTATCCAACAGTTGAGATGGAGCCTAACACTTAGACAAATGATAACAGTGAAAAAGCTAGATGTACTTGGAACCTGTCATGGAGAGATAACCTGTGTTGAGGTTCAGTAGATTGTATAAATCACAGTGTTCAAAAGAAAAAGATGCTCTCAGGATAGTAGTTGTAGCTGAGTAGGACTCTAAAACAGGGAGTGATTAAAATATCTATTCAATCTTTCTGAACACAATCAGACAAGCAACAACATTATACATTTACAATTTAAAAGAAAGGGCCACATAAAGTGGCTCACACCTGCAATCCCAACACTTTGGGAGGCCAAGGCGGGTGGATCGCTTGAGCTCACAAATTCAAGACCAGCCCAACATGGTGAAACCCCGTCTCTACAAAAAATACAAAACTTAGCCAGGCAGGGTCTCATGTGCCTGTCCCAGCTACTCGGGAGGGATGCTGACATGGGAGAATTGCTTGAGCCCAAGAGGCAGAGGTTGCAGTGAGCCGAGATTGCATCACTGCACTCAAGCCAGAGTGATAGAGCCAGACTTTGTCTCAAAATAATAAAATAAGTATTATCATCATTCATTTACAATGATCATATAAATCATCATTATGGTGGTAATATTAATGACTTCATTATAATGAAGTAAGATTATCAAATTTTACACTTAAATAGAATCAATAGGGAAACAGAAAGTTTATTAAATGCCTGAGAAAAGAGTATACAGAAAAACAAATATACTTATTATATAATATATATATCTACATACTCACATACAACATTATATTCACAAGCAAAAACTAGTTAGAAGATATGATGGAAGATTCTATTTATGATGGCAATAAATATCTAAAAATAAAATTAAGAATGTGAAAATGTATATTTAGGAGACTAAAGTGTACTGGAACAAATAAAAGTATAAGTCTGGTTCTTGGATAAAAAAGACTCTACGTCATAAAGATGAATATTCTCCCTAAGCTAATCTATAAATTTATTAATACCCCACCAAACTCAGTAGCCATAATTTTTTAATTAAAATGGTGATTCTAAAGATTATGAACAATAATAAAGTAAGAACAATATAGCAGATAGCACTACCAGATATTATAACAGATTTTAAAGGTTAAATAATTTAAAGTGTGCTGTTAGTACATGAGTAGAGAGAATCATGAAAGAAACAGACTAAGATGAGAAATATGCAAAGTACAAATGGGAATTTAAAAGATGATTAAAGTGCCATTTTGAATCAGTAGAAAACAAAAAAAATAATTATTCATTCTATGAGAAGATTAAAGACTTAAATATCAAAAATAAAATGAAAAAGTAATTTTAAACAATCAGTGAATTTTCTGTTTAAGACATTTACCTAGAAAAGACCTTTTTAGCATACCATCAAGTTTTTAAGCTACAAATAAAAGACAAATCCATTTGACTCTTCGAAAACTAAAATAAAAAATATGCATTAAAATACCACCATGAATAGAGTCAAAGGCAAATGTCCAATTGAGGGGAAGATGTAGCTTATAGACAAAGGACAAATTTCTACAGTATGTAAACAACTTTACAAATCAACAAGATACATCGGCCAATCTTATTGAAAGATGAACAAAAGACATGAATTAAAAGTTCATATACATGGACATAAAAGTAGTATTTTGATTTTTTTTTTTTTTTTTTTTTTTTTTTTTTTTTTTTTTTTAGACAGAGTCTCAGTCTGTTACCACCCAGACTGGAGTGCAGTGGTGCTATTTTGGCTCACTGCAACCTCCATCTTCCGGGTTCAAGCTATTCTCCTGCCTCAGCCTCCTGAGTAGCTGGGATTACACCCATCTGTCACCACATCTGGCTATTTTTTATATTTTGGGTAGAGATGGGGTTTCACCATGTTGGCCAGGCTGGTCTTGAACTCCTGACTTCAGGCAATCTGCCCACCCCAGCTTCTCAAAGTGCTAGCATTACAGGCTTGACTACCACACTCAGCCAAAAGTGGTATTTTTTAAATGCAAAAGCATGTTCTCACTCATAGGTGGGTGTTGCACAATGAGAACACGTGGACTCAGGGAAAGGAGCATCACACACTGGGGGCAGTCAGGGAGAGGGTAGGGGAGAGGCAGTGGCGGGTGGGGAGGGTGGGGAGAGTAGGGAGGGATAACATGGGGAGAAAAGACAGATATAGTATGCACCTACAGTAAATAAAAATAAAAATAAAAGAAAAAGAAAAAAAGATGCAAAACTTTACTAAGACATATGTAAATTATAAAATTGAGATACAATTTGCTGTCTATGTAACAAAGATCCAAAAGCCTGATACCAATGGAAAAATCTGGACTTTAATTGATCATGAGATAGTGACTTGCTCAAACTTCTTTGTGAGCAATTTTGAAAACTCTGCTAAAATTATCATTGTACCTATTCTTTGACCCAATAATTACACTTTAGAAATTTATGGTGTATGTACACATGTATTAGCTTTCTATTGCTAACATACTTGTATTGGTTTTCTATCACTGCTGTAACAAATTGCCACAAATTTAAACTTAAACATACACATTTATTATCTCACAGTTCTGTGAGCCAGAAGACAGATGGGTTTGGCTATTTCTTTAAGTTTAGAATCTCTCAAGGTTTTAACAGGGCCGAACTTTAATCTGAAGCTTCTGCTTATTCAAATGGTTGGCAGAATTCAGTCCCTTGCATTTCTACAGAAAAGAACCCCATTTATTTATATATCCATTCATTCATTCGATTATTTATTCATTGATTTATTTGTTGTTGACTGTCAGCTAAGAAGGGCCACTAGCTCATAAAGGCTACCTACCTGTAGTCTGAATTCTGACTCACTTCCATCATCTAAAAAGCCACAAAGATGGGTCAATTTCCTCTCATGCTTCAAATCTCTTCTGCCTCTGTTTCCATATTCCGTCACTCTGACTGACCTCTTCTAGTCAACTCAAGTTGCAAAAGTTGCTCTTCCACATTTAAGAACCTGTGTGATTACATTAGGCCCACCTAGGTAATATTCCTATTTTAAAATCCATGACCATAATTTCATCTGCACAATTCCTTGCACTGTGTAGTTTAACAGGCACACAACGTAACACTGCGGGTTGAAAATCATAGGGTTAAAATTCTCCCTACCACAATGATATATTTTCAAAACTATTTATAGCACCATTGTTCACAATAGCAAAAATAAATGAAAACAATCTAAAAATACTCCAAAAAGGACAGATTAAGGACATTATGGGACCTCATACAACGGAACATTATTCAATTGTGAGTAAAAGCTGAAGAAGAGCCCTATTTTCAAATATGAAAAGCTCTTAAGGACTTTTTAAGTGAAAAAAAAGCAATGAGCAGAACTATGCATACTATGCTACAGAATATTTTTTACTAGATAAACAAAAGGAAAAGAAAAGTAAATACAAGATTTTTGTTTAAAACTGAGACTGATTCAACCAGAATAAGCAACATTTAACAGACTCTTAATTTTCATAACACGTAATCTTAATTCAAACAAGATTTTTGAAAAGAGAGTTAAATAAATTTCTTTGTGCATTTTGGTCTCTGTGGTTTTATTGTTGCTATTGTTGTTCATTGTTAGAGACAAGTGTTAGAAGAAGGAAAGCTGGGCTAAAATTAAAATTAGCTGTGGAATTGCTGCAACAAAAAGCTATATATCCTTTGCAGGCTTTAAACAAGTATTTCATTTTCTCCTTCAGTTCCTTATGCATACTATGTATGAACTGTTGCTGCCACATCTCTAAAGATATCTTAAAAACTAATAAAAACTGCAAAAATATTGCTTTAAATTAAATCATCACATTATTATTGGCCTTAAACCAATATTTTTAATAAAAGTATACTGTAAAGTTGAATTACAAATTTGAAGCCTTTTATTGACTAAAATGTAAAATGAAAAATTCTCATCTCAGAAAGTGGCATTTTATAGACACCTTCAAAAGATATGGGGAAAATCTTGCAATCTATCTCAAAAAAATTAAAAAGCTATTTACTTTTACTTTATTTTTGAACAAATTTAAGGTCATGTGTACTTGTTTTTCTTCTCATTGCCTTTTGGCCTATCTCATTGATATTCCAGGCTCAGCATATCCAAAGTCAGAAGAACATGTTCCTTTCTACCCATCACCAAATCCAAACATATCCCTTTTCTTCATGTCTCTGTCTCTGCTAATGTTATACATCTATCTCAGTTTACTCCTAATGCCATGACGAAGTACCAGAGACTGGGTGGTTTAAACAACAAAAATCCATTTTCTTACAGTTCTAGAGGCTAGAAGTCCAAGATAAAGGCACTGACAAAGTTAGTGTCTTCTGAGGCCTCTCTTCTAGGCTTGCAGGTGATCACCCTCTTGCCATGTTCTCAGGTCTCAAGTGGTCCTCTCTTGGTACACGTGCACATGCACCCCTGTCTTCTCTCCACTCCCACTCTCTGTATGTGTCTTGATCTTCTCTTCTTATAAAAATAACAGATTGAATTAGGACCCTCCCTGAAAGCCTATTTAACCTAATTACCTCTTTAAAGGTCCTGTCTCTCATATTCATAAATACTGGGGGTCAGGATCTCAGCATGGAAGTTCCAGGAAACACAATCCACCCATAATAACATCCAAGTATTCTAATCACTCAAGAAGGGCTGAGACCATCTGACTCCTTCCTCTTTCTCCCTCTTTCCATTTAAACAGTTTTTGTACAAATTCTACTATGTCACTTTTTTGTACTCTCCATTTCTACTCTAATTGAGATTTCTTATTTAGACTAATTCCTACAGCATGTTAA
This sequence comes from Saimiri boliviensis, assembly GCF_048565385.1. Classification (NCBI taxonomy): domain Eukaryota; kingdom Metazoa; phylum Chordata; class Mammalia; order Primates; family Cebidae; genus Saimiri; species Saimiri boliviensis. The sequence continues at coordinate 24,902,509 of NC_133466.1, read as the reverse complement.
CAAACTCTTCAATGCTACCTTACACTTTGCCACCAGATCTGCCTAAAATTCAGCAGTGATAATTCTTTATAAACTCAAAGACCTCCAGTGACTCTTAAGTTATTTTCTAGCAATTGCCTAACAATTACTTAAACTACTTTTTAGAAACATCTTTAGATTGCTTTTTAAGGCCTATTCTCTTCTCTTTCCTAAGCCTTTAATGTTATGTCCCATGACTTCCCTGTGGAGACTTTAGTCTTTAGAACGGTGTGTTCACACTGTGCGGAAATAATTATTGGTGAATCATGACACTAATTTCGGCCAGGATTTATTAACAAGAATAGAATAGAATAGAACAGAATAGAATAGAATAGAATAGATAAGAGTAACATTAAGGAGTATCTAGACATTCATCTACATTATGACGTTTTAGTTCAGGCTCCTTTATTTTTCTTCTCCATCAAGTTATTCCTTGAGGCTTCTCTGAACTTTTTATTTTATGCTTTTCTTTGAATATTTTCCAGACATTATTACCTTATAGGTAATTAGATTGTACAACACATGAATATAAATTACATTTATTTTCCCAAGCAATAACTGAATTCTGCGCACAGAAATCCTTATTTTCTGAAATTTTTCCTCTGACTCTCAACTCACAGGTGGGTTCAAAACCTAGGAATGTGCCACATGGCAACTGTACACAGCAGCATGACAGCAGTTAAAGCATTAAAAACATCACATTCTCCAACATTTATCAGGGTTTGCAACTGCCTAAGCACCCATTTTCAATGTAACACTGGGCAATTTAAATTTAACATTGGGTGGACCTGAACTATTAGTCATGTACAAGTGCTGCCGTAAGCACTTTAAAAAATGTGTGTTGGTTAAGCGTCCACAGTGCTCGGGCACTGTAAACCAACCAACAAAGCAAAAACCTGGGAGCAAAAGTTCTCCTGACTACTGGGAACAGAAGTGAAGTGTGGCTGTTATAGCAATAGACTTAGTGGGATGGGAGGACCCCTTTTTGGTAAAATAAGGTGAGAATATAACACAAATATCTGGTCTAGTTGGAGGAGGTACATAAATAACAGCAAATCATTTCTGATGTGTTTTAGTTTTTAAAGGAAATTTAATAATAAATCAATGCTATATGTTTTAGTCCATTCAGGCTGCTATAACAAAAATACCATTGACTGTATGGCTTAAACAATAAGCTTTATTTCTCATGATTCTGAAGACTGGGAGTCCAAGATCAAGGTACTGGCCGATTCAGTACTTGGTGAGAACCCTGTTCTTAGTTCATAGACGACTGCCTTCTTACTGTGTCCTCACACAGAAGAAAGAGGGAGGGAGCCCAAGGGCAGTGACTCATGCCTATAATTCCAGCACTTTGGGAGGCCGAGGCAGATGGATCACTTGAGGTCAGGAGTTTGAGACCAGCCTGGCCAACAAGGCAAAACAAAAATTAGCTGGGTGTTGTGGTGAGTGCCTGTAATCACAGCTACTGAGGAAGCTGACACAGGAGAATCACTTGAACTCAGGAGGTGGAGGCTGCAGTGAGCTGAGATTATGCCACTGTACTCCAGCCTGGGGAACAGAGTGTCACACACACGCAAAAAGAGTGAGAGAGATTTTTGTAAGGGCACTAATCCTGTTTGTGAAGGTAGCACACTTATGACCTAATCACCTCCCAAACTCCCGATTACATCACCTGGGGTGTTAGAATTTCAATACACAAATTTTGAGGGAACAAAAACTTTCAGTCATTAACTTGTAATATTATTATATATAAATTTTAAACTATTTTATCTATCCATTGATATTGCAAAGTCCATTGGATTGGCACCTGTATGTGTCCCAGAAACAAAATGAACTGATTTGGGTACCTTCGTCTTGCAACTGCTTGCTCTATGCATATTTTGACTAAGACTAAGGAAATCACTGAGGCAGAGAGGGGTTTGTCTTCCACTAGTTGAAACATGGGCACAATTGTCTAGACTATTTTTCTTTTTTAAAAAAATACACAGAAACATTGGATGAGGAATTAAAGGTGGTTCAAGTTAACCACTGCATGTCATCAGAACTTTGGGGGCATTGAGAATTTTGACCACGCAGAATCTGTGCTCGAAAGAAAATGTACAGACCGCAAAAAAATAAAGAGTACATACTTCAAACTACAGGAAAATGTGTATTTTAAATTTTGTTCATTATTATCAATAAAATTATAAGACTAATGCTTAGACAGCTATTGTTTCTCTTTAAATATACCTCTAAAATCTAGCTTTCCATTTCCACTGTGGATCAGTGATTTTCAAATTCATATGAATCATTTAGAAGGCTTTGCAAAAATGCATACTTCAAAGGTGCATTCACAAGGATTCTAGTTCAAAAAGTCTAGGATGAGACCCTGAGATTTACATTGTTAAACCTGCTCCTTTGTTCTGCCCAGATGCTTCCATCACCAATTGAGGATTTTCTGTCAGATGATCTACAGAGCATATTTTAAGAAATAACACTGTAGACCCTGCTTAATTTCATTCCTGATATCTGTATTTTAGACACACAAACCAATTTCTCTCCAAGATCTGTGTATATCTCATCCAGACAAAGAGAGCACCAAATTTTTCATTATAGCTAAGAATAACTATTTCACTGGCCAATTATTATCTAGGCTGATTATTCATTAGTTAAAACTACCCATTTCTCTTATTATCCAGTCTGATTTTTCCCCAATACTAAAGAGCTATGTCAAATATTGGATATTATCTTTACGAGGTCACAGTTAATACACATGTAGCAATTTGAAACAGCCAGACTACCTCCATCAAAACCAGTGGGGATGGTTTTTCAAACTGAAGATTTTTGGTATCTCCCTCAGATCTATTTAATATTAAACTCTGGGTCACAGCTTACATTTCTGAAGTCTTAACAAATTCCTAGACTTTCTCTTGCACCACTGCCAATTGCCCTCTGTCAAGGATTCATAAGACAAATATATTTGCAATTTCTACTTCACTTCATTTTACAAGTTTGCAGTGAATATACAGCACTCAGGTAAAGGGAAAAGGAGTAAAGCTAATCGGAGAATGGGGAGAAGCAGCAAAATCTGATGAGATTATGAAAGAGGAGCCTGAGCAGGAGAACACTGCTGGCAAAAATTGTCTTCTAAATTCACAATTTGGCCATCAGATCCAACCACGTTTTTAGTACTACATTCTTGGGATGAAAAGGAGCTATCCGCTTCTGGGAAGACTTTTGTTCCTTGTTATGTTTCAGTACAGGTGAGAAAATCTTCACTGAGTAGCTGGGGTTGCGGTCACTTGATGTAGGGAAGACAGAGATTGCTAATCTCTTTAACACATTAACTGTTAATACTATTATTACTCATGACGTTATTGTTCTTTGGAACTGAAGCAATATCTTTATGTTACTTTTATTTTTATTATTTGCTTTTAACTTTATATTAGTTTCAGGGGTACATGTGCTGGTTTGTTATATAGGCAAATTGTATGTCACAGAGGTTTGGGGCACAGACTATTTCATTACCCAGCTAACAGGCATAGTTCCTGATAGGTAGTTTTTTGGTCCTCACCCCTTCCTACACTCCACCCTGAAGTGGGACCTATTGTTAACTGTTCCCTTCTTTGTGTCCAAAGGTACTCAGTGTTTAGCCCTCAGTTATAAGTAAGAACATAAACTTATTATATCATTAAAATAAGCTGATTATATCATTATATCATTACTCATGGTGCTATATCATCCATCATTCTGCCCATAAATATCAGCATTCATTGTCTCTCTCAAAAGTTGTACTATGCTTTGTTGATGATGATCATAAATGCAAGTCTTACCCAGCAGATGCAAGAAACTAAATGGTCATTTGCTTTCTGGTCATGTTATATTTATCATTTATAATATTGTAATCACAGCTCAGCATATTTTCACACTCCCACTTCTACATATTTCCACCAGCAGAAAGCATAGACAAGTCTCTATGTGGAGTGATAAGAATGATCTCATTTGCATAAAGAATAACTCTCCATTGTCAACCATGTGTTAAGACCAATCCAGGGAGAGTACGGCATCAGTGAACCGTTAGTGTTAAGGAAAAAAAAATAGTCTTACAGTCCTCAGAGGACACAGAAGGACAGAAGGGCTGAAGCCATTTCTGAAGGACTAACTAACACATAGTGTGGAGCCTCAGAAGGATTGGGGTAACGGCTCTGAGTGTCAGTGGTCGAGCTGCACAGGGTAAATGATGCCTGCCGTTACCCCTGTTATGGATGTGAAAGACTAGAGACTGCACTGTTGTCAGAACTGACATGTTCACGAGCCATCATATTAGCCTACCCTGTAGCTTAAGCCCAAGGGGTGCTAATGAACATGGGGAGCCCATAGCCCTAAAGTCTTCCTGCAGTCCGCAATGTGCATGAGAATCACCCAAATTCAGTGTGCCAGCATTAACGCAGCTGTCCAGTCTCATGCAACCACACAAACAAATAGACCAACAGCAACAAAAAAGAACCCATCACTCTGGCCAGAGAGTGATCTGCTTGCCAGTCAAGGCTCCTGGAACTAGGACCTGGAATGGGGATCAGGGACAACCCCGTAAGAATAGATCTCAGAGCTCCTTGTGACATCTGGTCAACCTAGCGCACTCAGTGGAATATTGAAAATTGTCTCCCAGAGAATTTGGGCTCAGTTCAGGCTCAGATGCTTCACATAAAATGCCCTGAAATCTCAGATATGGGAGGAGGACTTAAACATGTGAAAATGGCACTCAAAAGCAAAAAACTTGGTTAATCTCAGACCAGGGAAGGGGCCTGCCTTACATGGACTTGAGAAAAATAATCTTGATAATAAAGCTCTAATGTAGAAGGGCTGATGAATGGGCATAAACTTTGGTCATGTTAATCTCTTTCAACTGTGTTTAAATTTGCTTTTTTTCTTAAATTCGTGACAATAATGGTATGTATTTGAGGTCAGGGTAATTAAGTCTAATAAGTTCTGCAGAACAGACTGATCTCTGTCTTCTCTACATCAGCATTGCTTTCTTTTTCTCATGGAGGAAGAAATGAGATTATCCAAGAATTATGCTTTTGACAGTGAAGAACAGGAAGAGATGTTGCCTCAACCCTGTAACAAAGCTTCATGTGCACTTTTTGAACAATATTTAAGATGAGTACCCTTCCCTACTCCTGCTTTAAATCATCATTAACAAACCACTGTTCTTCATGTGGAATCATAAATTTTGTAATTAATTTGTAATCAAATTGTAATAAATTTGTATTCAAATTACCCTTAGTTCTCTCTTTCTCCACTATGATGGCATGGAACTTTAGAAGTTACAGAGAGGGCCATAAGACATAAGAAAGTTGTCAACTATTTTAAATCATTAGCTAGACAGGTGCCTCCCAAATATATTTACCTAAAGGACTGCAAACCCTGATAGTGGACTTGATTATCAGTTCCCTTCCAGTGAATCAATCAATCCCTCTCTCTCTCTCTCTCTCTCTCTCTCTCTCTCTCTCTTTCTGTTTCCACTTCTCATGCTCTACCTTTCCTCTATTCCAACTAGCCTCTCATAACTATTGGTGAGGCTGGAATAAGAGACTACATCTATGATCTCATCTGGTGATTTTATGTCCTAATTGTTTTAAGAAACAATTATTGTTGAAGTTTGGAATCTTACCACAGTGCAGGAGAATAGACATAGCTAGGGTTTACTGATAAAGAAGTTTAAGGTTTGTCTGCCTTATAAACTAATTGAATAACAAATGTATTGCTTAAATATCCAAAGGTTGTACCTGGCTTGTTAAATGTATTGCTTAAATATTCAAAGGTTGTACCTGGCTTATTAAAATGGTGTGGGCGGAGAGACTAATTGTGACATCTTTCCTAGTTATGCTTTTGCTTGAAAAAGTATTCAGGTTGCTTTGAGTTGTCCATATGCTGGTGAAGATGCCTGAATGTAAGAAGCTAAAGCCTTCCTAACAACAAAAGTTGAGGGTGATTTAAAGCTGTAATCATTTAGCGTTGGAAGTAAACTTTGTGGAGAGGAAATTAATCTTAACTTAAAATGCTGAAAAAGCATAAAGAAATGCATCAATCCATACAAAGCGTATTTCTTGAAATCTTCCTTATCATATTTTCCTCTTTGATTTATAACTATATATAAATAATTTGAAATTAAGAAATTATTCACTGTATTTTTAATACATATTTTTATGTATTTTTGTTGAAAATCCCTAACTGTCTGTTTTGCTTTCTTACAAGAACTTGTGCTTGAGGAATACAGACCTGATAAGGCTGATTGCATGAAAGCCATTAAATTTGGCAAAGTGCCTTGGAGAAATCAACAAATTCCTGAAGGCCTGGCCATTAGGTTCTAATGTCTCTTAGCATATAAGAAGGAAGCAAAGTGTCACTTCTGAGTGACATGTTGTCCAAAGAAGACACAACCTCCAGCTCCATTCTACAACCTAAAAATGGCTCTTGCAAGCTCTCTTGTCTCCTGCCCGCCTCAACCCTTATCTTTCTGTCCCCATTAAACTCTAATGCTTTATCTGGTATGAGTGAAAAACAAATGATACTTAGCAGAAACCTAGATAACTGATAAGTCAAGGTCAGTGGTCCCAAAGAGAGCTCCTTTAAGTTTCTCCTTAAAAGAAAAAGACAGCTGAAAAAAGCAGATTTCACAAAATGGGAAATGGAAAACATATTGCATGCATTTAAAATGGGTGATTTGAATATAAAGGAAATCCCTTTTGCCCTTAGTTCTCTCTTTCTCCACTATAAGGGCATGAAACTTTAGAAGATACCAAGAGGGCCATAAGACATGAGAAAGTTTTCAACGATTCCAAATCATTATCCATATGTGGATTTTAAGAACCATTACTCCTATGAGATTGCTTTTAATTTCTAGGGCTCCATAGGGCATTCTTTGTCTTATATCCTGTATTTCTCCTTTGTTTGGATGTTATAAAGCAGACTTAAACTCTATAGTTCATTCTGATGAATAGTTTTATTTACTCAGGAATATGATCTTCATCTCAGAAGGACTAGATGTAGCATTTGATACAAAGGTCAGGACTGCTTTATTGCTTACAAATTACAAATTTTAATAGCCCTCTGTCTTCCAGTATACCCCCACCATCCATATATGACTAGCATGAAAGGAAGACCTGTTCTTCTGGCAGGTTGAATATAAAACACTGGAGTTTTTGTTTAAATGAAAATCATTTCATTTTTCATTTCTGAAACCAAACAAGTGACCTCTCAGTGGTTCAGTTAATGCATATGAAAACTTGATGGAAGCTGTAACTTACTACTGCTGTTTCATTGATCTTTGGGAATTATGATTTTTAAAATTATATTTTCAATTTACCACATTCTATACTAAAACATTTTAAACTAAAATTTTCTGTTCATCGAAGATTACGGCCAGTCATCAAATAATTAAGAGAATCTGTAATGTAAATCAACAAGTCATGAAGATCATAAAAAAGAAAATCTATGATCCCTGCTCTGTCCTGTGTAGTTGGGCTCAATGAGAGGTATGCTTTCAAAAAAAAAAAAAAAAAAAGATGATTAATAAATAATTATGAAGAAATCATTTAGACTGCCCCCTAGTGTTGTAAATTCAAAGGCCTGTAGAACCCAGACGATGTGAAGCAACGGACAGATCAGAGAACACACAATCCATGTCACTGAGTATCCACTGCTGGCTCCAGCCAACATTTTCCAAGTAGGACTGTGGTCTTTGATTTGCCAATTCTTCTGGATTCTCCAAAATGTCAGTTCAGATTTTGTATGTGAAATATATCAATTTATCAATGTTGGCCCCTAACTCAATTTTACATATAATATTCTGTGAACCAAACTAAAAGATCTGCAGGCCAGATGTGGCCTATATGCTATCAGTTCACAAACCAAAAGCATCCTGTGTCAAAATGACTTGAGGTATAATCTAGAACAGACTCCTCACTTTGTAATGTCTGAAATCCAGAGAGGCAGAGACATGTTTGCAGTCCCAAGCTGGTAACTGCCAAATCCAGACTTGAATGAGGGTCGTTTTCCTACAGACTTCCCACTGAAGCTTGTGGCTTCTGACATAATGTCTAAAGATTTTTCAGTAGCTACTACTTGGACTGGGTAATATATTCAGGATGATTTTTAAAGTTGGTCATTTTCCTTCATGGGTGAAAAATTAAACAATATGAAAATGATTTTCAGGTGGTTTTTAACTGAGAAAATGTGTATAATATTAATGTGAATAAATATCCAAAGTCAAGCTGTTTCCAAAAGTATCTGTGACAAGTATTCAAAATAGTAAGAATTCTCAAATTAATGTTAATGTCTATCTCTCTGTTGGTTTATGACTTGTCAAATGTGAATTCTCTCCCCCAAATACACACGTGAATTGGCTGCTGATGACTATTTGACAGGACACATTTTACCTGCAGCAGTATTCAACATTTTACTACCTGCAACATTATTTGAAAGATAATCAATACTTTTTTCTAAAGCTCCAGGCACTAGATGCTAATCATATGCAACACTGCTGGATAAAAAATATAAAGTCAGATTTACATGTTTCTGGCACTCTTTAAAATGATAATGGGGTTATGATTATCAGGTAAGATTTGCTATTGAACCATGAGGTTTTGGATTAGCTGTTAGGACATGGGAGTTTCAGCAAACATAGATTGTGCTTCTGATCATATTTTCACCCTTAATGAGATGGTCGATGTCAGGTTAGCTAAAATAATGACTGAGAACTCTTGTTTTGGCTCAGAAAGACGGTAAAAGGAAAAGGAAAGAGAACCTAACAGTAGAAATCATCTAAGCGACTAAGATCTTGCTTTTGGCTGAATTTAATAGATGAGAACTTGAATAGGAAACTCATATATCCTTTCAGAGATTCAAAATTATCCTAATATAAGGAGACTTTTAGACCAAGAGAAGAAAGCTTATATGTTATTAAACTGAAATTTGCTTGGGATAATTATTCACCATCAGTCACACAATTCAGACCTAAAATTCACAGGTGCAGGAAACCAGGATTACATTATCTTTTTCAAAATGCTTATTCAGTAACTTAAATATTATAGAATAGTTGATTGTAAATGTTTCTAAGAACTTAAAAATTATATCCTTTCTCTTGATTATGTGTTTTTATTGACTCTTGGGACTAGTCAAGCTATTATGATCACATTTCACAGAGATGACAAAGACAGGAAGCTCATATGCTAACATGAAAGATCAACTTTAATTATGTTCTTCTTTGGTTTGTGTATTTTTTAAACGTAGACATTCATGTTGCATCTATCATATGTCATCCAGACTCAATCAACAATTCACTTCTTTAAACTATCCACAATAAACTAAAGCATTTATTAGCTTGCTGGTTGATTTACATTTTAAGCCTAATTCTCCATCCAACACTTTAATGTAAAACTGAGCACTGGAATAAACAGCATTAGCTTCTCCTTGCTAAAATAACAAGTTTGCCTTTAAAATAGTTTACTGTTGTAACCTATGAATTAATGTGCCTTGTAAATATGCCTTGTTAACTGATTAATGAAATGTTTATAATTGCAAATTGTAAATTAGATTGAGGCAGATGGGTAGATAAATGCATCTATCTGAAATGTACTTCCTATTGCATTCATCTAGGCCTTATGTGGGGTTTGGTTAATAATAAATTTTCAGGTAATTCAGGGTGATTTTCTGCCCTGAGCACAGATGACACTCTGCCAGCTTTAGTGACTGAAATGAGCATTGTTCTCCACCTCTACCCTCACCACATTAACTCAAAATTGATGTTTTTGCTCATTTTTCCAGAATGGTGCAATCAGCAGGTGATCATCTCAGGAATAAAACCAATGTCTTTATTCCAGTTGTTTTTATATTTTCCCAGACTCCTAACATGATGGCTTGTGGAAACATATGGCCTACACACTCACTATGAATGTTAGTTAGATTTCAAAAATATTTCTCCCTTTTGCACCTATTTTCTTAATAATCCCTTTGAAACTCAGTCCTCATTTGTTTACTTAGAATACATGCAACAAGGGCTGGCTAACCATAGCCGTGACAGGATATTCTGCAGGAAAGCCCATTCTACACGGGAGACAGATAAACATGACATTTCACTGAATGCAATAGAAAGAGTACTGACCTGGTGGTTTGAACAAAAGAAGCAACGATTACTCAAGCGGGAAGAAGGAAAGGCCATCTGAAATGGTTTGAAAGATTAAGTGGAATTTGTCAATGTTTCAGATTGACATAGCATTTCAGACAAAAGGGAAAGTTTGAAGAAATAACGTAGAGATTCATTTCCCTTTCTTAAAATTTAACATATCTTAAACTATATCGTGACACCTACTCAGAAGATTGAGTAAATTTAAATATCATTACTAATGTAGATACTGAAAAAAAAATTTTAATTGGTATCAGAAAAATAAAAGTTAAATGATGCAGAGAGAAAAGATCCTCTTGGGAGAAATCAAGAAGATCAAAAAAAAATCCTTGGGGTTGAAGACTTCAGATAAATTTAAAATTTCTTTTTTAAACTTTTTTTTCTACTTTTTTTTTTTTTTTTCAGATTCAGTGGGTACCTGGGCAGGTATGCTACATGGAATATGGCATGATGCTGAGGTTTCAGGTATGAATGCAGTCCTGAGTTGAGCATCCAATAGGTAGTTTTTCAATTCTTGCCCTTTCTTTTCCCTTTTCTAGTAGTTCCAAGTGTCTACTGTCACCTCTTTATGTTCATGAGTACCCAATGTTTACCTCCTACTTGTAAGTAAGAACATCTGGTACTTCTGTTCCTCTGTTGATTTGCTCAGAATAATGGCCCCTAACTGAATCCATGTTTCTGCAAAGGACATGATTTTGATCTTTTTATGGTTATGTAGCATTCCATGGTGTCTATGTCCACGTTTTCTTTATCCAGTCCACTGTTGATGGGCACCTACATTGTGCCTTTTCTATTGTGAATAGTCCTGCAATGAACATATAAGAATATGTGTCTTTTTTGATAGAATGATTTATTTTTCTTTAAGTATATACTCAGTGATGGGATTGTTGGGTAAAATGGTGGTTCTGTTTTAAATTCTTTGAGAAATCTCCAAACAGCTTTCCAAAGTGGCTGAAATAATTTACAGTCCCACCAACAGTGTATTAGCATTCCCTTTTCTCCACAGCCCCACCAGCAAGTGCCATTTTTTTATTTTTATTTTTTTTATTTTTTGAGACATAGTCTCCATCTGTTTCCCAGACTGGAGTGCAGTGGCATGATCTTGGTTCACTGCAACCTCCACCTCCTGGGTGCAAGTGATTCTCCTGCCTCAGCCACCCAAGTAGCTGGGATTACAGGCAGGCACAACACACCTGGCTAATTTTTATATTTTTAGTAAAGATGGGGTTTTACCATGATGGCCAGGCTGGTCTCAAACTCCTGACCTCAAGTGATTCTCCTTCCTCAGCCTCGTAAAGTGCTGAGATTATAGGTGTGAGCCACTGTACCCAGTCATTTTTTTTTAATTTTTTTTTTCACTTTTTCATAATAGCCATTCTGACTGATGTGAAATAGTATCTCATTGTGGTTTTTATTTGCATTTCTTTGATAATTAGTGATGTTGAGCATTTTTTCATATATTTGCTGGCTGCTTGTTGTCAACTTTTGAGAAGCATCTGTTTCTGGTTTTTGCCCATTTTTTATGAAGTTATTTGGTTTTTGCTTATTGAATTGTTTATGTTCCTTACAGAGTCTAGATATTAGACTTTGGTCAGAACCATAGCTCATGAATATGTTCTCCCATTCTATAGGCTGTCTGTTTATTGTATTGATAGTATCTTTTGCTGTACAGAAGCTCTTTAGTTTAATTAAGTCCTTCTTGTAAATTTTGCTTTTGTTGCAATTGTTTTGGGAGACCTAGTCATAAACTATTTCCCAGTGCCAAGCCCAGAATGGTGTTTCCTAGGTAATTGTTTAGAATTCCTATAGTTTGAGGTCTTACATTTAAATCTTTAATCCATCCTAAGTTAATTTTGTATATGGTAAAAGGGAGGGGTCCAGTTTCATTCTTTTGCATGGCTAGCTTGTTCTCCCAGCGCCATTTATTGAATGGGGAATCCTTTCTCTATAGCTTGTTTTCATCAGCTTTGTTGAAGATTAGATGACTGTGGGTGTGCAGCTTTATTTCTGCCTTTCCTGTTTTGTTACATTGTTCTATGTGCCTTTTTTTATATCAGTACCACGCTGTTTTGGCTACTGTAGCCTCATAAAAATAGTGTGAAATCAGATAATGTGATGCTTCCAGCTTTGTTCTTTTTGCTTCAGACTGCTTTATCTAATTGCGCTCTTCTTTGGTTCCATATAAAATTTAAAAGTTTTTTTTCTGATTCTGTAAAATACAACATTGGAAGTTTGATAGGAATAGTTTTGAATCTGTAGATTACTTAGGGCTATGTGGCCATTTTAATGATGTGGATTTTTCCAATCCATGAGCATAGAATGTTTTCCATTTGTTTGTGTCCTCTATGATGTCTTTCAGCAGTGTTTTGTATAATATTCTCCTTATAGATATTTTGGTTAAATGCATTCCTAGGTAACTTAGTTTTCTGTGGCTATTATAAATAGGATTGCAATTTTGATTTGACTCTTAGCTTGAACACTATTGGTGTATAGAAATGCTACTGATTTTTGTACATTGCTGTTGTATCCTGAGACTTTTATCTTGTTTGTCTGAATCATCTATGGTTTGTTTTAGCAGGGTTTTGTAGTTTCCATTGTAGAGATCCTTCACCTCCTAGGTGAGATGTATTCCTGGATATTTTACTTATGTTTCTGGTAGCTATTGCAAATGGAGTTGTGTTCTTGATTTGGCTCTTATCTTGAACATTATTGATGTATAGAAATGCTACTGATTTTTGTACATTGATTTTGTGTCCTGAAACTTTACTGCAATTGTTTATCAGTTCCTGCAGCCTTTTTGATGGAGTCTTTATGGTTTTATAGCTATAGAATTTTATATATATATATATATATATATATATATATATATATATATATATATTCCAACATCCCTTCATGAATAAAACCCTCAACAAACCAATCATCAAAGGAGCATACCTCAAAATAGTAAGACCCATCTATGAAAATAGCTCTAAATCCCTATTCAGATGGGAGCTATGGTTTTCATTATTATTCCAATAATGTGTATATGTTTCCTTTAGTCCCTTGGAAAATGGCTATAGGTGATGATCCGGTAAGGAAAGAACATATTTAGGACATATACTTGCATTCCAGTTCAACAAAACCTTAAGAAGTGTCGCACTACACACTGGGGTCCGTTGGGGGGAAATGGGGGAGGGGCGGGGGGTGGGGAGGTGGGAAAAGATAGCATGGGGAGAAATGACAGATACAGGTGAGGGGACGGAAGGCAGCAAACCACACTGCCATGTGTGTACCTATGCAACAATCTTGCATGTTCATCACATGTACCCCAAAACCTAAAATGCAATTAAAAAAAAAAGATGTTCAAAAAAAAAAAAAAAGAAGTGTCTAGAATTATCGATATAGCAGACAAATATAAGTAGTGAATTCCAAAACTAATATGCCAAGAACTATAATAAAATGAAGATATGCATTTAGTCCAATCTTCCTAGAGGAGATGATGCTGAAGAAATTTTAAAATATAAGTAGGATTTACTCAGAGAGCTAGAAGGACATTTCAGGCAGAGGGAGCTGCATGGGAAAGGGCCAGGAGACTGGAAAGAGCATTTAACTAAATTACTGAATCCAAGAAAATACTCTGCACTAGAATATTCATACTATTTATAAGACGGAGAAAAGCCTAGAAGAAGGAACATCATGAATTATTGTTCAGGGCATCTTCACTTCTCTGCTTCTTCCCTCTGAACATGGTATTTTTCGCTGTCCCACTGATTTTAGGATTAGCCATATGATTAACTGTGGCCTACAGAATATTAGCAGAAGAGTGAAGATGTGAATTGTGCTCACCCAGTTGCTACTTGTTGTCTTTCTCCTCTGCCAGTGTACTAAGATCATGCTGTTAGCCCACTGCCTCAATGAGAATGGAAAACATGGGGAAGAATCCATCCAACCCACAGACCTGAGCCCTGGAAGCAAGCCCAGCTAAGTCTAGCCTAGATCCACTCACCGTAAGCTGGCTGGTAGACATGTGAGTGATTTAAATGATTCATATCTTAAACCTCCCAATGTTAGAGCAGATTCTATGCAGCAACAGCTGCCCATGCATTGCTGAACATAGCTGTCTGTTGAAGGAATACAAATATTCTTTAATTTATTTTTTGCTTCACATTCTTTGCAAATTTGTTGCTTACTTTTGTATTAAATTCTACAAATATGTAAAATATTATTTATGAAGTGAGAATGTCTCAAAAATTATGTTATTTTTCCTCTAATGTTCAGTCTTTTTATCTTTGTTTAAATGAATTTTGTTGTGTATATTTAATGTATCAAACATGTCATGACATACATAAAGATAGTAAAATAGTTATTAGAGTGAAGCAAATTAACATTATCTCACATAAGTATTCATTTCCCCCCCACCTACCCATGACAAGAGCAAACATAATATAATCATTTTTTAAAATCTCAAATACAATACTCTGTTATTAACTATAGTCCTCACGTTGTACATTAGATCTTTAGTTTCATTAACTTTACCTTGAGGGTTGTTTTACACTACTGTATTGTCATTATCAATTGTCTTTGATGGCCCTCAGTTAGTGAACTAAAATCTTTATTCCTAAGGCTTCTTTTCAACCATGGTCTTGGTTATTGTCTCAGGAAAACAGAAGGCCCAGGTGGGAAGCAGAAAAAACAAGTTTTAGGTACAGGGAGATTTGATTTAATATATTTAGATAATTATATAAAAGCCCTTACTACCATGGCTGATATATAGTAATAGATGATTAAGAAGTATTTCATTCATTCTCACAGTACCCCCCGCCACCCCACCCCACCCCACCCCACCCCACCCCAGTATTCCCATTCGCCAGTTTTGGAAAAGCTCCCTTTAAGGTTTTCAAGTTCATGATCATTTGCATTTTGATGGGCCAAGGTATATCAGGCTGTTTCTTTATTAGTGCAATTAAGAGAAAAAAAAATCAGGACAATTCTGGCTTTTTGGATTTTGATGAAATTTTCAGTCTGTTTTGACATTTGAGTGGCTGATTTTCTGTGATCTGTCATTTACAAGTGCTGCAATGAATAAGTGAGAGCCATTAAACAGCTGCACAATTTGGGGGACTTTTCACAGCCCAGTCGTAGGACTCAGCAGGAGATCAGTAAGTATTAGACACAAAGAAACAGGCATTTTAATTTGAGTAATATTAACATTCACAAACTGTCATATTATGGAAATCATTGGTAGAGTGTGCGCTCTGCTATTGAAGCAAAGGCAGAAAAGATAACAACAGGAGCTTAGAATTTGCAGAATGCCCTCAATGGCTGGAAGAGAATACACTCAGGTGAGCCTGAAAAGTGGCATTCAGGAGGAATAAATTTGAGACTGAAGGAGACACTTAGAGGAATCCCCTGAAAACTTCCAGGTTCTCCAAAGCACCTTTGTCCTGTTAAAAGACCTCTCTATGCAGAGGCTGCTATAGTCTGGTCCTAGGCAGTTAGCTAGCAATGTTTCTTTACTGAGAAAAGAACATTATGGAGACACAAGGAAGTATAAGAAATCCATGACACAGCTCCTCACTTCAGGGCTTCTTGAAATGACACACACAGGACCTACACTAAAACAACAACTTAAGTACACATGAAGGAATACCAGGTAAGTGAACTTAATTCAATCAGTAGAGCTTGATATAGCTCAAATTTCATTTTAGAAAAAAAATAGCAATGTAACAATAGAGTTATCAAAAACATCAAGCCAGGCTAATTATGAATAACCCCTTGCAAGAAATTAACTGAACGCCTGTAATCCCAGCACTTTGGGAGGCTGAGGTGGGTGGATCACGAGGTCAAGAGATCGAGACCATCCTGGTCAACATGGTGAAACCCCATCATTACTAAAAATATAAAAATTAGCTGGGCATGATGGCACACACCTGTAGTCCCAGCTACTCAGGAGGCTGAGGCAGAATTGCCTGAACCCAGGAGGTGGAGGTTGCAGTGAGCCGAGATCACGCCATTGCACTCCAGCCTGGGTAACAAGAGCGAAACTCCATCTCAAAAAAAAAAAAAAATTAACTTTGAGATGAGTTTTGACAAAAACGAAAGATAAGGATTGGTGTAGAGGGTGGAAAATGTGTGAACAAGAAAATGACAATAACAGCATATCTAAAAGTGCCAAGACAAAACCCGAGGGTGCAAAGAAGAAAAACAAAGCATATAAATGATACAAAATCAATCTTGTGCAACCTCACACATTATTGATACAGTTTTAAATTTTTGTGAGGGCCCAGTGACCACTAACCTGCTAACACCTCTGCTAAATCCTTCACTCCCCTGCAACTTCTGAAATCAAAGACTCACATGCAATTCCACAGGGGAGGCCCACTTAGAAGCAGAATTGAAGGTCACCAGAGTTATATGGTAGCTATGCGGTGTGGTAAGGGGTCAAAATGACAATAACTGGACTTCTCTGATTAGTGAGGCTCCAATTACCAACACTCATCTTTTAATTATAGTTTACTGGTAAGATTGTTGAGAAAGGAGAGTTCGTGTCTACTGTTTTACAATACACATGCAGAGAGCACTGTAAAGAACTTTCTTTTAATCTCACAAAAATTCCTCTACTCCCCACCCTACCGTGAAAATCAGCTTCATCTACATGCACAATAGCCAACAAAGTAAAACAAGCCCTTCTGGTTGATAACCGAAAAGAATATAAAGTTTGCTCCTGAACTCACCCAAAAGACGTGCTGAAAAAAATGTGAATATATAAAATTCTGATAAATCTTCTCTGTATTTCCAGTTTAATTTTATGAAGATATCAGTTCTTTTGTCTTTATTTTCTATTATTTTTCAATCATCCCACAGCATTTTGTACTTGAGGGTCTTTGTCTCTTCAGAGCCAGAAAATAATCATTTGACATGTGATGCTTAAATAAACTTGAAGAGGAGTCATTAAAGGAATCTCTCCATAATGCTAAGACTCATATATGTATCAAAGAGTGAGTGTTCTAAGAATTAAACTTATCCTTCTTTTCTTTTTTTATCTTTCATCATTACATTTGGGCTTCTCTGATATTATTATGCACTTATTAAAGGTAGATGTTTATATTCTTCAATATTCTTCAATCTAATGATATATGAAGCAGCAAAGTTATTAAGCATGTTCATGAAGGAGAAATACAAGCGGTGCCAAAATAGTCTTGAGAAATAGAATTGACCTTTTTAAATTTTGCAATCTCTATATCTGACAAAGGTCTTATATCCAGAAATCTACAAGGCACTTAAACAAATTTACCAAAAAAAATATATATATATATAGAAAGTGGGAAAGGACATGAACAGACACTTCTCAAAAGAAGACATGACATTAATGCAGCCAATAAACATAAGAAAAAAAGCTCAACACCACTGATTATTAGAGAAATGAAAATCAAAACCACAATGAGATACCATCTCACACCAGTCAGAATGACGATTATTAAAAAGTCAAGAAACAAGAGAGGCAAAGAAATAGGAATGCTTTTAAACTGTTGGTGGGAATGCAAATTAGTTCAACCATTGTAGAAGATGGTGTGAAGATTCCTCAAAGATCTAGAACCAGAAGAAATACCATTTGACCCAGCAATCCCATTACTGAGTATACACCCAAAGGAATATAAATCATTCTATTACAAAGATACATGCACATGTCTGTTCATTGCAGCACTATTCACAATAGCAAAGACATGGAATCAACACAAGTGCCCATCAATGCTAGACTAGATAAAGAAAATGTAATATATATATATATATATATATATATATATATACATACACATACACACACACACACACACACACACACACACACACACACACACACCATGGAATACTACGCAACCATTAAAAAAATAAGATAATGTCCTTCTCAGGAACATGGATGGAGCTTGAAGCTATTATGCTCAGCAAACTAACACAGGAACACAAAACCAAACACCACATGTTCTCACATGTAAGTGGGAAATGAACAATGAGAACACATGGACACGGGAAAGAGAATAACACAAACTGGGCCCTGTCAGGGAGTGGAGTGGGAAGATGGAGGGCATTAGGAAAAATAGCTAATGCATGCTTGGCTTAATACCTAGGTGATAGGTTGATAGGTGCAGCAAACCATGGCACACATTTACCTATGTAACAAACCTGTACATCCTGCACATGTATCCCAAAACTTAAAACTAAAATTTTTTAAATGACATTTTTATAGCTTAATGATTTCTGAAAATTAATAAAGCTTCTATATCCTGGAAAAAGTACCACCTCTCACACTTTAGAGTAAAATATATTCTTAGCAGAAAAAAAAAAAAAAAGAGTCTATTACTTCAGAAAACTTAACTAGTGAGTTTACAAAGACAGTGATTTAGGAGAGAGGAGTCATTATTTAATACTTTTTTCAACAGCGGATGTTGCTTAAAACATGATCACAGAGTATCAATAGCGATATGTACAGTGGGATAGCAGAAAGGGAGCATGGCAGAGTACAATAAAGTCAAGAAGGAATTTTAAAATGAAATGATATAACAAGATGGCAACAGTAACAGTATCAAATTATGATTCTGTTTTGTGGGGTGAGTTTTACTGGCCAGACCCCTGTCCTTCCCCTAGGAACATCCCCTGCAAGTACTTCTGCCCCGATCTCACCTGTACATCACTGCTGCATGAGGTACCATGTGTCCTGCTCTGACAGTAACACTCCCTTGCCTTATGGTTTTTGAGAGATCTTGGACTACTGATTAATTGAACAGAATTTATACTCTTCTGTTACCAATCCCATATATTCTGTGGGGCCTTATTTTTCTTTCAGTAACTGCCATATAAAATTCTCTGCTCGAATCACCTCAGCCTTTTTTCTTCTTCTTTTCTTTCTCCTTTTTTTCCGGCTCTGGTTCTACACACATTTCAAGGTCTATTCCTTTGATTTCACCCTTTCTCAAGTACGATTATTCTGTTTTCCACAAACTTCATCCTCCAATACTTTCAGCAAAATGTGGAAAATAATAGCCAAATTTTCTCTCTGCCTCCTTGTTTGAATTCCTAGCTCAGTGGGTATAAAAGCTCAGTCCAGAGGATGCTGACCAACCTACATTCATGAGTCTGTTTCGCATCCCATCCATACTGGCTTGGAGAGAAGGCAGAGAGTTCTATGCAGGTGTGTTTATGTGTGTGGGGGGAAGTATCCTGTCTCTACACGGGGCTACTATTTAATCACAGCTCTTAGTGTGGGATTCTCACATAGACAGCACTGTGGGTTATTAGTGTTCTTACTCATAACTCAAAACCTTTGCTTTTTAAGTTTCTATGCCTTTACACAGGGTGTCAGCTCCTTGATTGTTACCTCTTTTCAGAGAGAAAAGAAATTCTTTTTCCTCTAAATCAGTTTGCCACATCAGGGTAATGATTAATAAATGAATTTAGTTCTTTCTATGAAGTACCATATCCAGGATCATGTGGAATTTCCATAACTGAAGAAGACATACATATTGTTTCTAGAGATAATAAATTTCAGCTGGATATAAAACAGCTGTCAACCTTAATCTTGAAAACCTCTGGTTTGGAGCCAACAATCTTATAGTAATGTGCCTGGTTTAATCCAACCAGGCAGTGAGACAGGTATATAACTTCTCACTTGGATTTTTCTTATTTTTCAGTGAAGCTCAAATGCCTTTCAAGAAAAGCTGAGCATTAACAAATGATCAATATATACCATTATTTCCAAAAAAAAAAATGTACTTGTAAGCATCATACACATCTTTCCTTTAAGTAAAAGATTGTTAACCTTCTTTATGATTCTTCCATAGGCTAGAATACCTGTCTGCATTAGTAATAAACAGGAAGTATTTGTCTGAACTTAATTGTCAAAGCAGGTCTTCCCCACAAATATTTTGAAAAGACCAGTACCAATAATTTCTTTTATATTTTGCAACATCTTCACTTTCCTACTCCAAGCAAGTCATTCTCTCATGAGACTTACAGAAATTCCAGTTAAACTTCTTGGTTTTACATTGCTGTAAATGCTCGAATCCATAATATCTTATTTGTTTTCTCCCATTAAAGCCTATTTTTCTGCACATCTATTAAAAACATACCAAAGCCAAATTTTTTCATTGCAAAGTTCATTAGCTTTAAATTTAATCTTGATAGGGCACACTGTTTTTAGTCAAATCAGGCTGTGATAATGAAATACCATAGATGGAATGGCTTATAAACCAGCGAAATTCATTTCATTTACTTCACACAGTTCTGGAGACTGGAAATCCAAGAACAGGGTACAGCATGATTGGTTTCTGATGAGTGACCTCTCCTGGGTTGCAGACTTCTGCCTGGCTGTTGTATTCTCACATGGCGAAAAGAGGGCTTGAAAGTTCTCTGGGGTCCTTTTTATTAGGCCACTAATCCCATTAATGAGGGCATTGCTCTCATATCCTAATTACCTCCCAAAGGCTGTAACTCTTAATACTGCATGTTAGAGGTTAGGATTTTAATATATGAATTTGGGGGGGAATGTAGTCCATTACATACAAAGTACTTTTAAAGGAAATATCTTTTTCTCCAGGAGAAGTTTCTGATTTATTTTTTAAACTTTTTAGTACTTTGATTCTCTTATTTTCTCATGATTTTAATAGTGTCTATGATGTAGTCTACAGCATAGTCTTCCTACCAGTTAGATGATCCCTTACTTTTTTTTTTTTTTTTTTTTGAGGCAGAGTTTCACTCTTGTTACCCAGGCTGGAGTGCAATGGCACGATCTTGGCTCGCCGCAACCTCCGCCTCCTGGGTTCAGGCAATTCTCCTGCCTCAGCCTCCTGAGTAGCTGGGATTACAGGTACACGCCACCATGCCCAGCTAATTTTTTGTATTTTTAGTAGAGACGGGGTTTCACCATGTTGTCCAGGATGGTCTCGATCTCTTGACCTTGTGATCCACCCGCCTCGGCCTCCCAAAGTGCTGGGATTACAGGCTTAAGTCACCACGCCCGGCCGATCCCTTACATCTTATAGGGAAAAATCTCAGAATAATGCTGTATTGTCATAAACGGACAATGGAGTTTTTGAACCGCTAAGGTGCCCTTATGCCTTATCCAATTTCTATTGATGAATTAGTTTCTCCTACAAATTCTCTATGGCATACTAGAAATTACATTAAATTGTAAGTCAAACCTCAATGATTTGGATACAATTAAGAAATCTCACTTACACCACTAAAGTGTGTGACACAGAATACTGTTTCATCTTTGTGTGATTGTAAAATTGGAAATAATCTTAGATGTTCTCCAGTCCAGAGGTTTCAATTCCTTCTCCATAGGGATTTCAGGGGGTATATTCTTTCCTAGGGAGGGGCAAGTGTGGAGAAGATGAAACTTGCCTCCCCCGACTCCATTTAATCAGAGGCCACTAATTCGTTCTGTTTTACAGATTGGTACAGTTTGTAAAATTGTACATGCAAGGCGGGGATTCAGATGCTTTTACTCATTTAAAGCATCTGAATCCCTGCCCTGCATGACCAGAAGAAAAATCCAACTGAAGTCATATTTTCTACCTTAACATTTTCAAGAATTTCCAGGGCATGCTTACATATCTCACAAATTTGCTGTGGTTTTGATTTAATTTCTTATCATAACATCTTCTCCAAACCATGTCTTCTTTCGATGTAACTCTACCTCAAACATGGATTCGGTGCAGTCTCAGTACTTCCAAAAGTAAACACTGGGAATTCTGTTTAACAAAACTACTAAGGGTTTGTGAGCCATTGAGTATTCCAAGCCTCCCAAAGACATTCCAGGGGCATGTTAGCACCATATGTTAGTGTTCTTGACGGTGTGTTAAATGGTGTGCTTTCCTGAAAAAGCACATCCATAAATTTTCCCTTTTCTCACTTTATTTCCCACCTTTCTTAATCTGTCATCCTGAGAATGCAATCCCAATCTCCTATCCCATGCGTTTCACATTCTCTTTTCAGTACATCTGAGCAAGGTCTTATAACTCAGTTCTTCACTAGTGCAATAATAAGCTTAGTTATTTGGCTTAGTCTTAGTTAATTGTCTTAATGGCCAGGACATAGAGTAGACACAAATGCTGTGGGGGACATCTGCTGTCTTATGTGACAGTGCCTCTGTGTCAACTTCAACCAGGGCTGCTCTTAAAGGAGTGGTGGGCACTTCTGCAGGCTCAAAGGGTTCAGGAAATCTAGGGGACAAGATTTTCAAATGTATCAAACAAACATCCTCATCCACTCTCTTTGGGTCTCATTTATTGCAGTCAGGATCCTACTCTTGTCTTGGCAGACCTAACTAGTTGGGGAATTTTGCTTTGTCTGGAGTTCTGCTATCCTTAGTTCCTGAGCCTGATCCTCCATCTTTTCTGTCCTCAGGCTGCACGAAATAGGAATCTCTTTCTGTGTTTCCAGCGAGTTCCTTCGGCTTTCGCATTTAGCCTTTTATTGACAGTTAATCTTTTTCAGTCTTTCATTCTTGCCTCCCAAAGCATCAAGTGCCCCCAGCAAGTACTATCCAATACCATTGCCCTTATAATAACTATTTCCCTCATTTATCTCAAATGATTGATACCCCGTGGCTAACATTGCATTTCCTTCCACCAGTATAGCATCCCAGTGTACCGATGATGAAAGCTTTATAATTTTCATCTTGTGTCACAGAATATTTGTTCTCTACCTTATTGTCCAAAGAACAGTGTGTGATCCAGCGTCAAAATTTCATTTTAGCCTCTGCCTTTTCAGACCATTCTCAGACCAACTCTCAGGCCTAGCTCTGCAGTAAGTAGCCTCAGAAACATTTAGCAAATTGAGAGTCCATTAAGAAATGCTCTCGGGATCAACAACTGTGGGAGAAGGAAAGAAAAGGAAATGTAGGTGGTGTGTGAAGTCACAAGCCCTCAGCCAAATTTACAGGGTTCTCCGAAGCTGGCTAGAGGGATCAAGCCTTTAATATGCCATGATTAACCGGTCGTTGATTGCAGGCTACCACTTCTCCCACAGGGTACCCAACCCCAGAAAGGGTGTATAATCTTGAATGAGGCAGCTACTGTCAGTCAAGGACAAGTTTCCAAATGGGTAGAAAGCTAAGAAATTTTAACCCTCAACCTTTGGAATAACTGAGGAATAAATCCTTTAAAGTGGAGATCTGATGCGCAAAGGCTGGCATCCATTACAGAAGGATTAAGTACTGATGAGGACATGTCAAAAAAGACACAGAAACCAGGTTGATAGATGTTCACGAGTTAATTTTTGATTAATGTAAATATCAAAAAGAATAATGATAGTTTTCAAATATTTAATGAGAAAATTATTTAACTAAATATGTTCTGAATATATTTAGTATAACCATTGGTATACTGAAAAGGAAAGTAGATGGAAGCTCTTTTTTGTAAAATAATGATAGTTCATTCATGTGAAATGACCAAATTAAAAGATCAGATTATTTTCAAACGTCAATGTATTAATTGATTTAGTTATCAATAGTTGCTAAAACTTTTGGCTGAGAATTTGTTGAGGATCAGGATTTCACATAAATTACAAAGTATCAACATGCATAATACACATTAATGACCACGGAAAATAAAGCACCTTTACAATGGGGGGTGTTGTAGATACTGTCTTAACTAAGTCCTCATACTTGACATCACCAGTAAGAGAAGGAAAAACAAAACAAAACAGACTTCATTAGACTTCTGACTTAATGCAACGGGAAGTATAAAATGTCATCTGTATTATTCTTGATAAAATGTTTAACTTGAGTCTAATCATCAGGAAGCAATTGGGCAAATCTAGATAGTGAGTTACTTTATAAGACAACCAGTCTGGATTATTTAAAAATTTCATAATCATGGAAAAAAAAGTATAAAGAGAATGTCCTAAATTAAAGATTTTTTTTAATGACTAACAAATGTACTATGAGATCATTAATCAGATCCTGAAATGAACATAAAAATAGCTTAAAAAAATTGTGGGCTCAATTGAGTAAATATGAATATAAATTATATATATTACTGCATTAATATTTTCTGAGTTTGATCATGCATTTGTGATTACATCATAGCTACCTACTAAAATACTAAAGGATCAAGTGTTGATATTACCAATGTACTTTCCAAAGAAATTTTTGACAAAAGACATGGAAAGAGATGGCAAAGTGTTAACAAGAGTGAACTGTTAACATAAGCAAAGTTTCTATGGGTATTTGTAATATTATTCTTTTACTTTTTCTATTGGTTTTAATTTTTTTCAAAATATATGGGGAGTAAACTCTAAAGTTAAATTTAACCCAAGTCCTGATCCGATGTCTGCAAATCTATTAATAGGGTCTGTGTTCATGAAGTTTAATTGTGTTTTGAATTCTGATTACAATCTTTTCCATATCAGCCTTTTCTTTCTAGCATTAAAAGCAAAGTTATTTTTAAGAAAAAATACACAGAGATATCACACTTATTTTAAGTACATTTCTATGACTCTGAGCCAGGTCCTTTTTCTTTTAACAGTTATTTTCACCCTGACAAATTCCTACAACTGTCAAAATGAACTCTCAGCCTTAGTTATTTTCAATAATGTTTTCTTTTTATATCTTTCATATTTCAAGAGACTACTTTCATTAACTGAATTAAAGAGGAAACTTGAATTACTCTCTCTATATATATATAATGTTTTATTTTTAAAATACATATATACATATATTTTTATGCATATGTATGTATGTATGTATTTATTTATTTATTTATTTAACAAAACATAGCTAGGTATGGTGGCCATGCCTGCAGTATCAGCTATTTGGGAGCCTGAGGTTGGAGGATTTCTTGA